>NC_082695.1:85092103-85454603 GCF_949987515.2 Delphinus delphis
ACTGTTCAATCAAATTACTTAGCAATTAAACCTTCAGCAAAATTGTAATTCATTTTAAATTTAGCACAGAGGTTTGAGGCTCTTTCTGAGGAGAATAACTGAAGTTAATAGTGAAATATGTAAATTCAGTGTTTTGCATGAACTGCTTCCCATAGGACAAAAACATTCCCAGCCCTGGGTACAGGAAAGCTTTCCACTAATGTGAATCAATTTTGTAGTAAATGATCACTTGGGAGAATTACTGCTTTTGAATTTTATCTAAATTTCATTTTTCAAAGCATAAATTTTTAAAATTTGTGTTTCATTCCTAATATGTGGCACTTCAAATTTTAATATTTAAACTCACATGCAATTGAAGTCAGGTTACATCGATTTATATTAGATATTACTTGTTATGCTGAGAATTGTATAACCTGAGAACATTAAAAAGAGTAAGTTGCACATTGGTACCAAGAAATAGTGTTTAAAATGTTCTCATTGCTCTTCATGTCTCTAGATAGAGATGGTGATAATGTGCTCATGTAATGTATGCTTCAACTCTGTGTCCAAGTTTAATTGTTTGGATTAATATATAGCGTTCATCTGTTAACTAAAGATTTCTTGTGTGCGCACGCGTACGGGCCCAGATGCAGCAAGTAGCACTGGGATGAATTTTTAATATGAATTTACATATTCAAATTAGTTTTAGGTGCATTTGTCACTTTGAGGTTCTATTTCAACAGTGTTGCCATTCTTGACAAAAATCTTTGTCTTTGATCTATTTACTAGATTGTTAGCCAAAGCCTACCAATACCATTACTTTATGATTACACTTCAGTTTTGGCTCAAAATATCATGGTCTAACTTAATCACTCATTTCCTTGATTACTCATGACTTTCAATAACTTTAGTAACAATGGAAGATTTTCTATCATTAAGTAGAGTCAGAGGAATGTCCTTAGGTACACACAGATACCTACACATGGTCTTTCCCTGCATTTCTTAAGTCAAATAAAAATATTCATGTGACATCACCTGTGCACAAAGTACATTTACTCAAAAGATAAAATTAACTAAGTTGTGTGAATGACTTCTGAATTTGGTCTACTTTATGTAGTACTTGGTCTCAGTGCTACACACCGTTTTTCTATTGTAACTTTGTTATTCTTGCGCTAATTTTGTATACTTTCTGACTTCTGGGTCTGCTGATTAGTTTGTATTCTATTACTGTTTTAATTCAGCTGTGATTTTCTTTGTTCTTATAATACTTTTTTATTCTCAGAATTTTCCAATAAGCAAAACTTTAGTCACATTGCTCCCCATCCCCTAACTTTTCTAGTGGTAGAGATCATTTATCTTTTCTGCTTGCTTTCTGGTAGTGTTGTTTAATGAAAATTCATGTTTTTCTTACTATTTTATGGCCTAATTAATTATTTAAGTTTTAAAGGAAAGTGAGCAGTTCAAAAAGAACACTATGAATGTATATGCATATGTATATGTGTGTGCATATATATCTGCATGTATATATGTTATTGTGATAGAAAGAACCCTAAAACCAATCTTTGTCATTTCTTGTTGGAAGCGTACATCAACTCAGATCATTTTAATACTGAAATTTTTGACCAGCACAACTTAATTTGTTGCCTGCATAGAATGGAAGCCCAGCGTCACAGTAAATGTTTCTCTGTTGAATATGTTTTTTTCTTGATTGATAGATAATTTGACTTCCTTTGTCCATGACTTACTCTATCACTGATAAGAAGACTTTTATGTAATATTTCAGTTTATTATTTCAGGAATTACATAATTACGACCATTACTTGTAACTCAAGCATAGTTTGTTAACATTCAAATTCATCATGCCTATATATATATATATATATATATATATATATATATATATATATATATATATATAAATATATAAAAACTCTATTGATGTTTCAAGAAGCCATCCTAAAAATGTAAAGTGTTTTTCCATACTTCAACATTTTGTTAGGTCTTGTTTGTTCTTTTATTAAAATAACTCAGAAAATAGCTCATACTTTTGTTGATGTTCTATGATAATTCCTGTTTGCGACACTTTGAAATGATAATGATATTATATGAATCTTGTCTTGATCACCAATTATTAACTTTTTTTTAAACTTGTTTTATCTTGAGCATGGTGAATATTTAGTATGTCATAATATTCTTTGGTCAATATATATGAGATTAATTTTATAAAACTGCCTTATACTTTCATTTTGTTATCAATGTGCTTTTGTAGAAGTCCAGATTTACTATTTGCATTGTAAATATATTTACAAATGTGGGCCATGAAAACGACAGTTTAATGGTATCAGTGATATTCTGAATCAAGTAGAATGTTCTTTCATATCATTTGTCAGAGCTTTAAATTGTTAAATTTTATATTTTCTAAGTGTGTTCAATTATATCTTGAAAATGAAAGGCAGTTAAATGTATTATGCTTATAAGCACATACCTCTTCAACCTGTAATTAAGATGCAACTTGGTATTTTGACCAAAATTTCATAACAGAGAGCAGGTACACATCAATGTCTCTTAGTTGGTTCGCTTTTGATGCCAATGATAGCAGTGCAATAGATAGAAAGCCAGTACTAGTTTATGAGCTTCACATGGAAAAACATTCCTCTGTAGCAGCAGTGAACACCTTTAACCTCTTCCAGTCACCTCTTAAATTAATGCTACTCGTTGTGGAAATGACAGAATGAGAGTGTGAATTACTTTGTATTAACAATAAACACTCCCAAAGTCTTCAGAGTACACAGGCCTTACTGAATGGTAATGTGCACATGACCTTGCTAGAAGAAAATGCTCTTCCTTAAAAGTATAGCCATTTCCTTGTCCCTTCTCATCTCATGTCAGAATCTCTTTAAAAAACAAAACATTTTATTTTGAAAAGAACTTCTTAATTAAGTGAATTATGCTTGCTAAAACATGCAGTCAGCATATATGAGGGCAGAAATAGAATGACAAATCTCATCACTCCAAGACCATTGCCACTGTTAGCTCTTGCTAATGTCTCTTATTCATTAGTAAGTTTTCTCACTTCTCATGTGTGTATAAATGCATGTATAGAATTTTGTATAAATGAGAATCATACTGATCATAATATTTTGCTACTTCCTTTGTTTCATTCATATGTCATGGATATTATCCTCTAACTTTATAAATACAGATTTGAATTATAATTTAATGGCTTTATAATCTATTGTTTATACATTTCATGATATTACTATTTAATGGACATTTGTAATGTTTCAAAATCTTTACTGTGGGGCTTCCCTGGTGGCGCAGTGGTTGAGAGTCCGCCTGCTGATGCAGGGGACACAGGTTCATGCCACGGTCCGGGAAGATCCCACATGCCGCGGAGCGACTGGGCCTGCGCATCCGGAGCCTGTGCTCCGCAACGGGAGAGGCCACAGTAGTGAAAGGCCCGCGTACCGCAAAATATATATATATATATATATATATATATATCTTTACTGTGAGAACAGTATTGTGTGTAAGTCTTTTCTCAAGTTATTAAATTATTTTTCTTGTGTAAATTCTGGAACTACTGAAGTTACCCATATTTTGTTACATTTGATAAGTCTTCCACCTCGTTCTCCCAACAAGGCATGGTTGTTATTTTACTGTGTGTACTGGATGGATGGAGAAGAATGATATTTTTATTTTACATGTTTTATGTAACCAAATACAAAATGTGAGATTTCAAAGAAAATTCTTATTTGCTTTGCATTAGATCAGCTTTAAAATTCCTCTGGTACTCATTTCATCATCCCTTTTATTAACAATATTTTGATAGAAGATCTTGAAAAATATTCTGGGTGTTTGAAATATCAAGTAGTGATTATCCAGTGAAAGAAAATAATAAAGCTTAATATATTAAATTTAGATTTCATATTTTTATGTTACTAGTTAATGTGAACACATGTATACTCAAACTCTTGATATTCCAGGAAAGCTTTAAGAATTAAGTTTGTAATTGTCAAAGGTTAATGATAAATATGGCAGCCTGTGTTCTAACATAGAGTTAGCTATCAGCCAACCCTTGGTGGAAGTTTTCTCCTTGTCCAATGTGTAGGAATTCTAAGGTATCTTAGGATATCATACCATATAGAATTCAATAATGGCAGATAAGGAATGGATGTGATGATCCTTTTTTTTTGTTAAATAAAACTGAGACTTTTTCTGATTCTTACTGGGTGATAGATAGTGAGAGCGAGCCCCAGCTTTACCACCCTGTAATTCTTAGAGAATGTTGTTACCTGTAAACGTCAAATGAACGTGCCGGTACCGCAAGCACTCAGCCTTCCAAGCCCCATCTTGAAACGCTTTACCCCAGCCTTGAGCTAACAGACTGAGCGGAGGCCCTCGGTGCTTCTTTGCAGGGTGGAGTTGGTGCTGGCCTTCCTGGCGCTACAGTTGTCCTGGGTTTGCTCTTCCTGATGGCTTTGCCCTTGGCGGGAAGGCTCCTCTTCCCCAGCCCTGTGGCTCATGACTGTGCTGCTGCAGGGCCACTCGTGGCAGTGAGACTTGAACTCCCTATCAGAGAAAACTTGCCTGACCATCTAGAATGTGGCTTTGGGATTTCTCTTTATTTAGAACTGAACATGGCAAAATTCATTTTGTACTGTCAAGGAAAGATGCACAGTGTTTACCTCTTGAGAGAAAAATATTTCCCTCACACATAGTTACAATTTTAAAATTGATTTTCTGAAATGTTTTATGTGGTTTCTTTTACATCTTACTGGATTTTATCAGAAACTTTAAAAGGGCAGATTTTAAGAAATGGGTCAGTCTTACCAGAAAACGTATAACTTGTTCTCATTCCATATGAAAAAGAGAGTTTGGTATTTCTACTTTAGTCATATTTATCTAAGAACCAGGGAAGCTGTGTTGTGTTACCCTGGGTCCGGATGTCAGCAGTGAATGGCAGAGATAATGTGGTTTTTATCAATATTAATACTTACTGGGGCACCGTTTCAAAAAGGTCAGGAATGACAGAGCAAAAAATTTTCACGAGAATGCTTTATAACGTGTCTTGAAAACATGAAGCAGTTCAAGCCACTTGATTGTCCTCGGCTGCCGAGGAAAGGCTGCATCTCGAGAACTCAGGACGTTGCCAAGAATACAGAGCAGCAGGACCTCAGCAGTGCCTCTGCGGGTCAGAGCCCATGTGGGCTCCTGGGAGCTGCTGTGACCCCAAGCGGGAAGGGGGGCTGCGGACTGACTTAGCAGAAGTCACAAACGCTCCATTGTCTTCTTTCTTTCTTTTATGTGGAGGATACTTCGTTGCACACTTGAGTTATTTGTAAGTCATCCCACATTTGTAGACTGGTCTCGTGCTTTTCCGAGAGGAACTGTTGTTTTAATAATTACACACTCAGTTTTTATTGAATTGCCCTCATCAGAGATTTTTTAAGAACCTCTTAATATTGTGGGGTTAGACTTATTTTGAAACCTGACTATCCAATCACAGTTTTTCTCTGCTTGCCATGTGACCAATGCCTAGCATTACCAGGAAAGATCATATTAATTACTTTAATTAACACGTGACTTTAGGAGTCTTAGATTAATCAGCACGTGACTCTTGGTTATTTGTACTCTTGTGGGAATTTTTCGCCACCAAATGCAAATACCAGGCTAAAAATACTGCTTTGTTTGTGCGTGGAGAGAATATTCATTGCAGTAGTACTGTACATTCAAGAAAACAGAAAGTAATTAAAATGTTGATTACTATAGTAAATCTCTAAAATGTCCTATTATTTGTATTTCATATGTGCTCACATTTCTGAGAAGTTAGCTTTTGCACAGCAACCTACCATGATTATCTGATATCCTCCGGAAGGTTAGCTGAGTTGTTTCCTATATTACTTAGGAAAAAATTTCTTTTCACAATTGAAAATGTCAGCATCAATTTAAAGTAACACTAAGCATGTGCTTGCTTTCTGAATATTATCCTCCAGCCACCCTGCCGAGGATCTGGCTGTGACAGTTTGATTAGATCATCAATCCTCACTGTTAACAGCACTTTTCCTGAACACCTGGGCTGCCGGGTCACATCTGAATCCAGCTACCGTTGTTTCCGTGACCCAACGTGCGTTCACCATAGCAATTTACATTATGTGCGCAAATTAAAAGTTACCTTATAACAACAGTTTACTCTAAAAACTGACCTTGTTTTCCCCCACGTTAAAGTTATGTTATGTTACAGGAGTTGCGTTTTTGTATGATGAAAGACCCTTTTAGACATAGTCACCCGCCATGATGAAGGTGTTGTTTCTTTTTTTCTTTTTATTTAGGCTCTTCAATCAGAATCTCTATAATGAAAATAATCTTGTCTTTCATCTTCTTCTTGTGCTATTTTGAAATCTGCTTTGATTGCATTTAAAAATTTTTCATTACATTTCACTAGACTTAAACCTAAAAAAATAATTGAATTTGTCATATATTGCTGAAAATCTTTCTGCTTTCTGCTCCTAAATTCTCCACTTGAACTGTCGCAATGGTCTGATTTATACTTTCCTATTTATAGTTGTAGTGATAGAGATAAATACCTTACTTACATTTTCAGTGCAAATTGTTTAGTAGCATAGTGCAACATAAGCATACTGTTAAATCTAGCATTATTGGATTTTTCAATACCATAGTTATCTTTAGTTTTCCTCACAACTTTTCATTTATGTAATGAGGGGAGGAAAATACAAAAATTTATGTCATTAAAATTTATGATGCTTTGGAGTAGGGGCCTGACTTCTGCTATTTAACCAAAGTTTTACTCTCCAGGTTTGAACAGTGTTAAGTGTTTCTACCTTATACTGGTAGAGACAAAGAAGAATCAGATATAAATTGTAGCTGCTCTTTTAGCTGGAACTTATTATTGTTTTTTAGTTTTTAATTGTTCATTATTTTAAGGTATATGTGAATATTGTATAAGCATGTCAAAGTGGTGTGCTGTTTTGGTGAGAAAATCATAATATCTCTCCCTGATTTCTCAACTTTTTAATTCTTTCATTCTTTCATGTTTAATGGAAGAGCATATGAGTTTATATATTAAAAAGGACTTTGCTAGGGCTTCCCTGGTGGCGCAGTGGTTGAGAGTCCGCCTGCCGATGCAGGGGACGCGGGTTCGTGCCCCGGTCTGGGAAGATCCCACATGCCACGGAGCGGCTGGGCCCGTGAGCCGTGGCCGTTGATCCTGCGCGTCCGGAGCCTGTGCTCCGCAACGGGAGAGGCCACAACAGTGAGAGGCCCGTGTACCGCAATAAAATAAAATAAAATAAAATAAAAGACTTTGCTATTTCTGATGCACTGTATTTTTTCTAAAGATGTAACTCTTCTGGAATCATTAAAATCTTTCATTCTTATTTTTTATGACCTATTACTTCATATGTAATAGGACATAGGAAAACGTTACTAAATTAAAGACTAAATATTCTTAAGTAAGATTATACTTTGTAGAGACCAAAGCCAACATGTATGTGTTCTGGGGCAATGAGTGAGCACTGGTCTGCTGGAACCATAGGCACATACATCCCAGTCAAGCTTCCTCTCTTACCTTGGACCGCTTACGGTTTCATTAGCATGGCTAATGTTCGTAATAGAATCTTTATCATATCTCATATCTCAGAAAGTTTGGAACAGTTGTAAACTCCTAGGCATTTGACAGTGGCGCAATGATATGCTGAAAGTTCATTTGCTTAATAACCGGTTGACCTAGTTTTAATTCAGTCTTTTCTCTATCCAGCTGTGTGACCTTGTGTACATTACTTTAAATCTCTGTCTCAGTCTTTTCATGTGTGGGATTCTAGGAAGTAAGTGAGAGCTGGGGTTGCAGCACTTGAGTCCTGGCTGTGTCCATAAGTAGCTTTATTTCCTTGGACAAATCTCTCTGACTCTCAGAGTCTTGGTTTCATTATCAGTAAAGCTGATATGATAAGGTGTAGACTACTGTGAGGATCCAGTGAGATAATACGTGACAGGTACTGTGAGGGAAGTAAAATAACCTGCTGTAATGAAGAAAACTCTAGCATAGGATTATTAAAATCTAGTGCCTGGGTTTTAATCCTAACACAGCCATTTTAGTAACTCACGCAGCCTCAGCCAAGTTATTTTACCTCTCATGCTCAGGTTATTTAAGTAAAAATACGGGGAGGAACTGTTTCCTTTCAAAATTTTCAAAAGGAGTAAATTAGACGAGGTTCAGTATGTAAGTGATGTCGCTGATTGTTTGACATGGAGAAGGTGCTCTGCTCATGTGCGTCACCTTTACCTGGTGTGTATGTTCACTTGACAAGATGTACCAATGCTCAATCTGGTTTTGAGTGGAGCGGTGAGTGAGGTAAAGGCGTTCTTCTGGCGCTTACGTTCTTGTGGAAGAGTCAGAAAATGTGCGAGCCAATAAATAATTTTAGAAAGCAGGGGGTCCTATGGAAACAATGAGTGGGGTGAGAGGCTAGGAAGTGACAGGTGAGCAGGGGTTAGTATTATTAGACTGTTCAGGTAAGGCCATCCCAAAGCATTTTGTAAAAACTATTTTTGAGATAATCGTAAACTCACATGCAGTTGCAAGTAATACTACTCTGTATTTTAACATAAAGATAATGAAGCGAAGACTCATTTCTGAGGCAGTTTGAGCAGAAACTTGAACGATGAGAAGGACTGTGTCAGAGCACATTCTGGGCAGAGGGGATAGAGTGCAGACTCTGAAGTGGGAACACACTTGGGGCCTTGGGTGTGCTGAGCAGGGTCCCCGGAGCTGTGCCCCATGCCCACAGAGGTGCGTGTGCTGAGGACAGCCAGGCAGCGGTCTGCTCACGCAGGACTCTGGCAGTCGCGGTGAGGCTTTGTGTGCTTTGTGCCGTGGATATTCGTGGAAACGGTTTGAAAGGGCAAGCAGCACTTTGGACACCCTAGTTGTGTTACAGGACAGGCTCAAGGTTTCTCTGCGTAATTTTTCAAAATTCTCGACCCCCCCATTTTTAAACTGGACCTCAACATTTTCATCATAAGTGTAAATAGTTGTACAGGATGTAATTTCTAGTGTATAGTAAAAATTGACATTGTAAAATATTTATGGCACTTAAAAATATATCCAACAGACTTAATACCATGGTGATTTGATACACACTGTTATCCACTTAAACAATCCATGACTAAGTTCTTCTATAGCTGTCAGAAAATTTATATTTGTTCTTCTTCTTCTTTTTTTTTTTTTTTGAGGTACGCGGGCCTCTCACCGTTGTGGCCTCTCCCGTTGCGGAGCGCAGGCTCAGCAGCCATGGCTCACGGGCCCAGCCGCTCCGCGGCATGTGGGATCTTCCCGGACCGGGGCACGAACCCATGTACCCTGCATCGGCAGGCGGACTCTCAACCACTGTGCCACCAGGGAAGCCCTCCCAGGATTCTTTAAAAATAAAGCAAGAACTGAGGCAGTCCCATTCTAGGGAAGGCATGGATCTTTGCTGTGGGATTTTTGCCTTAGTGAAATAAAGTTCTGCTCGCTTCAATGTTTCTTACCTGTTCTCTTTTTGCTTTCCCTCCTTTAGAAATAATGTCCTTCACTGATAATAATTCAGGATCGATGAGGCACGATCTCTAAGCAAAATTGTCATCGCTGTCACCATCCCATCCACAGTATACCTGAATTTAGAACATTTGAATTTAGGCCAGCCGTCCTGTGTCCCTTTTTATAGCAATATGTACAAACAAGGAAAGCCCAGAAGCTCCTCCAGGATTATGGTGCCTTGATTATAAAAAAGGCTTTTCCAATAACAGTAGTTTCTTGGGTTCCCCAGTGACTTTTTACCACTTTGGAGCACAGGACAGGGTGGGTGAGAAGGATGCCTTCCTTTTGCTCAGTGAGAGAAGGGCTGTTGTGAATAAGATGTGGTTGAGAATCCCTGGCCCGTGTTTCTGCCTCAGGAGCTTTCCTCGGCAGATCAATAAATGGAAGGAGAATGAATGGAGCTGGGGATCACGAATCGATACCTTTACCCCACCTGGACTCATATCCTCTTCCGTGTGCCCTCCAAGTGCAAGGAGCTGACTGCTCATGGCATAGAGCATAGACTGTGAGCGGAGGACACTGAGAGGAGTTAGTTCAGGTAAGGGACAGTGGGGTTTGGACCAACATGATAGTATGTATCAGATTTGAGATACATTTGAAGGTGGGACCAATGGCACTTGCTGAAGGATTGATGTAAGTTAAGAGAGAGGGATCAAGGCTGGAACGGATAGTGTCAGTGATGATGCCTTCAACTGAGGTGCAGATGCCTGGAAGGGCAGCATATTGAGAATTTGGGAATCAAGAGTTAGATGTGCGGTACTGTGAGACGTTCAAGTGGAGATGGTGACTGGGAAGGTATATCTGTAGTTCTAGAAGTGAAGGCAGAGGCCAGGTCTGAAAGGACACCTTTGGGAGGAGAGGCCTGTACCTGTTGTCTGAAGCCAACACTGGGTATAATCTCCTACTGCAGTTGTGGCGTGGAGAAGAGGAGGGAAGAGGGTCAAGCCTTTGGTGGTCCACTTAGAGGTCAGGAAGATGGGGAGGAAGCTGCCGTCAAATCGGGGTAGCTTGTCGGGGACACAGTGGAGTGTGGGCATCTTTAACACTAAGTGACAAAAGTACTTCAAGGAGGGACTTGATATTTGGGTAAATTATTATTTGTGACATCAAGACACAGAATTAGGTATTCAGATTCTTACTGAGTCTAAACTGGAGTTTGCTGAACTGGATGGTTTTTGAGATTCCATCGTTTCCCAAGTCCTAGGGTTCTGTAATGTCAGACCTACCTCTGAAGACAGGCTCTGGGCCTTTGTTAAAAGGGCTTTTCTGGTAATGGTGGTGATGTAAGAAAACAGAAGGTGTCCTCCTCTTGTGACTGGACTCTGTATTGCCCACACTATCCACAGGTCATTCTGAAAACTCGGGTAAATCAGTCCCAGCCCCGTTTCCTTTTTTCTTAAGAGAATTGTTACGATGTGAGTAAATCCTGAATCACCTTCACTGTCACCCCCTCGCATGTTAGAATGTCGTATTCAGTTAACGGAAGTGATGTTGCAGTGATGCCGCATGGTTGGGCGGTCTCTTTTGGGATCCTCCTAGGGAGTGATTTTTTTAGTCTTTTTCCTAAATATGTTTTTATATGTTTATGGTTCTGAGGTAGATTAAAATAATGAGAGGCCTTTACTCCATGATTTATTCTGTTTCTATTTTTGTATTTTTAAAAGATGCTCATTTCATGGTTGGTATTTTGCATGTCATAAACTTTTATAGTTATTCATTTCTGAATATGAGAGTTCCAGTATATAGTTTTGTATTTTTTAATATATTTTGAGATGTTGATGAAACTGTCATAGTTATTCTGTTGTTTTATATCTTAATTATCAAAGAAGATTTATATTTTTTTCTATTAGTAGTCTCATCAGTTGATATATTGAATTGTCTTCTTAGAATGCATTAGGATTGTGCTGTGAAATCCATGTGTGTTTTAAAGCTGAATATCATTATATAGTTCTATCTTGCTCTTAGTCTTAAACTATTAGCAGACTGAGAGAAAAATAAATACCTAGTGTGATTAAGTCAAATACCGTGTTTTCATTCAGCTCATCCATTGTATCAGGCAAGTGCAGTTCGCAGTTTTATGTTTTTACAGGTCACTTTAATTTTAATTTTGTTTCGTTGCATGTATTTTCTGTTCTCTGTAGTTTTGAGGTTCCCTTTGTGTGTTGCTCCATGGCTATATTTTCCCTTTATTTCATTGACCTTAATTTTGGCTTGTTATTCTCTTAACTTTCTTTTATAAACTTTATATCATTTAATCAATGTTCTTGTTTCCTTCTCTTGAATGAAACAGTAGAGCGGACTATTTGAGAGCACAACCATTGTTTCAGACAGTTCTGGATTTGTGTCTTAGCTCTGCCACTTAGGAATTATGAGACCTTTGGCAAGTAGCTTAAACTTTCTATGTATAAAAGGAAGTAATAATATTTATCTCACAAAGTTGTGAAATTTAAATGTGTCATAAATTTTCTATTACATAGCAAACTACTCAGTACATTGCCTACAAGGCCGTCTTTATCTGATTCAAATCTGTCATCTTCAATCCCGTTTCCCTCCATACCATGATGGAACAGCCAGAACCTGATTTTCCCACAATATTACATTTTATTTTTCTAGATAACCTATAGTTCTTTTGAAGACAGTGTCTCCTCCTTCCACCCCAGCTGCTCTTCTTTTTGTCTTTGGTTTTTTGCACTTTGATTATAATGTGACGTGTGCCTGCGTGTATATGCATGCGTGTACCTCTGTGTGCCTATATGCACATGTGCTTTTTCACTCTGCTTGGAGTTTGCTGAGCCTCTTGAATGTGGGGGTTGATGTCTGTCTTCGGCTTTGGAATTTTGTGGCTGTTATGTCTTTGGATATTGCTTTTGTCTCTCCTCTTCTTCTGGGACTCCAACTACCTATACGATGGGCCTTTCTGCTGTGTCCCTTGTGCCTACCATGCTCTGATCTGTTCTTTCCATTTTTTCTTCTCCTTATTCTTCAGTTGTGGTATTTTCTGCTGACTGTCTCAGAATTCACTAATCGTGTCCTTTGCCATGTCGACTTTTCTTTCAAGTCATCCAGTGGATGCTTAATGAAAGATATTTTACTTTTTAGTTAAATGTTCATCTGATTTTTTTCACATAGATTTCAGTTTTCTCTTGCAGTTCTCCATTTTTCATCCATTTTTGTTCCTCTTTTTATCTATTTTATTGGTCATGATGATCATACTTATTTTAGTCTTTGCTTATTTTTACTCTGAATTATTGGCTGCATTTTTGATCCATTTGCATTTCTTGTAATTTCTGAGTTGTGTGCTCAATGTGGTGTATGAGAGAACAGAGGCCCAAATGGTTTCCTGTGATGGGGAGAGGACCATCTCTCCTGTTAGGCAGGAGGGGGGAAGGGGTGACCATCTCTCCCGACAAGGGAGTGTGTGCGTCAGGTGGCTCTCGGTGCCCCCGGGGTTTGGCCCTCTTCCTAAGCTGTGGACATGCTGTGCTTTGGATTGAGACCCAGTGGTGAAGGTGGGCTGCCATTCTTCTGGGGGAGGAAATGGCCTCTGACCAACAGCCTGGCTGGGAAGGGCTTCCTGTCTCTGGAATGACAGTTCATCTACGTCTGGTCGTTCACTGCTTCCTTGATGTCACAGGGGGCAAGGTGGTGGTGATGAATCCGCCTTTTCTGGATGTCGCAGTGGGGCTGTTGCTGCTCCAGTCCTATGAGGGAGTGGAAGTCCATGATTTTTTAGAAAACTTAGAAACTGTGATTAGTTAATAAACCTTTAAGATAGTATTGCAAAAATTCTTAGTAACTGAGTGAAGGAATAAAGTGATGCATGGAGCAGGTGTTCCGTCAGCTGCTTTTTTGCGTTGGCTGTGTGGTGCCCAGCCATCCCTTTATACAGGAATATGTCATTTCCAGTTGTTTTATTGGAAACATGTTTGAGTAGCATTAAGAAAAATTCATATTCAAATTATATCCTTTTTTGTTAATGGTTGATATTAATTTTAAAAGATCCTAAATTTTGCTTATTTGAACTATTTTTAAAATTTGATCAACTTAAATGTAAGATTCCCAGTGAAGTAGAAAGTAGTAGTTCATTTTTTTGAAGAACAATCAGTAAGATTTTATCCTCTATCAAGAGTTAACAGTGTCTGATTGTAATTCTGGATAATTACAAACACAGAAAGAAACAAACAAAAAGTACTTTTATTACGAAGCTGGATTTTTAGGAAATAAATTTTTAAAAATAGGATTTTTTTATATCTTTTAAAAATGACATCTGATTGCGTAAATAATTCTTACGTAATTTAGTGAAACTTTTAATTTTATTTTTGCATCTTTGTTAAAGAGAGTCAAATATCCCATCAGCAGTTTATTCTATAGGACTTTTCATGCTTCCTTCATTTAGATACTGTCTGGTCTTCCCACAGCTTCCTGGATATCACACATTTGCAAATTACCCACATTTACTTTGTTTAAAAATTTTTCTAACTTCATATTGTGAAAATAATTCGAACATACAGATACATTAATCAGAGCACTGTGGTCGCTGTGCCCTGACCACTCAGGCTCAACATCTGTAGGATTCGTCTTATCTGCTTTCATCCCGTCTTCTCTCTCATATTCCCTCCCCATAGCCAGTAAGAAGCCAATTTTATTTTGTATTTTGGGTTTATCCTTCTCTTGTTTTAAACACAAGCAAATATGGAATATATTGTATTTTGAGGTTTAAAACTGTAAGATTTTCTTTTTCACAGTACTAATCAGTAATAACATTGATTTTCCATGATTATTGATGTCCTCTATAAAAAAGATTAATTAGTAATTTAGCTAAGTTGAAACAATTAGGACATATTGGGATCAAGTTGAAGATGAAGTCAGTCTAGGTCTAGAGCCTGTTTCTAGCTATTATCTCTGGCTGCCTGGTGGTGTACTAACGTGAGTCCTCTCCTGCTGCCTGGTGGTGTACTAACCTGAGTCCTCTCCTGCTGCCTGGTGGTGAACTAACCCTGAATCCTCTCCTGCTTCTTGGTAGTGTACATAACCTGAGTCCTGTCACTTGTTTCAAACTCTTCCTGTAAAGTCACGATATGACTTTAATATTTTAGATTTTTTCTACTTTACTGTGTACATAGATTATTATTGCCAAAGCATGACTGTTGCTTCCTTACTACACAAACCAAACAAAGCAATAGTGTGCCATGCCTCCTAATAACATTTTGGAGTTCTTTATATGTTGTTCCCACTCTGCACAATATGTAGCCAAATGCCAATTCCATTTACTTTTCCACACAAATCCTTCGGATTTGACATGTGAGGTTTTTTATGCTCATGGTTATGCACATTCTCAATTGGAAGTTGTAGACTGTACTAGAAGCTATTGTATGAAAGGACATTTTTGGGTCTGTTGCTGTTCTGCTACTTTGTGGCTTGATCCACCCAAGTAAAGGAAGTTCTTGGCTTCTAGGTAACCCTTCTGCAGATATGTTTATGGATACTTGGCTGTTGTTGAGTTGAAGTAGGAGAATCTCATGGCCCACCTCTGACTCAGGTTCACCTTGTGAAGGGCTGAGTGGAACTTTCTCCACATCCCACACTTTCATCCTCATCTAATTCTTTTCTGTTGAAAACTTTCTTCTTATTTCCTCATGCTTATGTTTATTTCTGTCTTTTCTTACCAACTTAGGTGTACCTACACACAGATAAATAACACATTTAAAAAATTACTTTTCTGTTAATTCAGAGTCTATCTTTTTGCAAAAAGTGATGATATTTTCCTAATTCTACTAAATGCAAGTATCAGTACAATATACACAAAGAGAAACATCTAAATATTTTCTCTAGATAATGCACAGTAATAAAATAAATGTAATTGTGCTTTTATAATGTTTGCCGAGCTCAATATAGAAGTTATTTTTTCCTAAGGTGCCAAGTGTATGACAGTATTTTTAGATATAAAAATGTAGTAACTAATTGTTGTCTTTTCCATAAAATAGCAACAGCATAGGTAACATTCTGTTTTTCCCCCTCAATTTTATTTCTACAAACAAATGAGTCTGAAATCCTTTCTAAATGGTTATAATTCTTAATCTTGGTGTTGTTATCAATCCTCCATCTGTTATCATGCCACATTTTGTTGGCTTTTTGCTTGGTGGCTTTGATTTATTTAATTCCTGAATTTGGTGGTATACAAGAT
Organism: Delphinus delphis; assembly: GCF_949987515.2. Taxonomy (NCBI): domain Eukaryota; kingdom Metazoa; phylum Chordata; class Mammalia; order Artiodactyla; family Delphinidae; genus Delphinus; species Delphinus delphis. The sequence goes on from NC_082695.1 coordinate 85,107,865, forward strand.
GAAAAACACTTCATTTGTATTTTTAACTCAATAGTGATGTGATCAGATATGGCATTTGTCAGTTAAATTTATATCCATAAAACTCAATAAGTAGAATATTATTCTAATAAGTACATAATCTAATTGCTGAAAGTATTCTGCATTTTAACATGCAAATATATTAATGATTTTGACTTTTGGTCAATATTTGTGTCAAAGACACAAGCCTATTCTAAAATTGTGTATACAATTTATGTACTAGATAATAAGTAAGGAATTGCTTTCTATACACCTTTATTCTGTTATGTTCCTTTACCTTTTCTCTGTTAAATTTACTAAGGACCTCATTGATTCTCTTATGTGTTTGTGTGCCAAAATCTATCTCTGAATAAAATCTATTGCTTTGATATGTTAATTATTTTTAGGGTTGATTTTTCATCGCTCTGAAGGCTGAGTGTACTCAGACATTCTAGCAAATACCTGCACTCAGACTGCAGTTACCATGCTAGCTGATATGTCACTAGTACAATTAGTAGTCAGAATCTCAGTTCATGTAGATGGATCACGCTGTCCTCTAAGGAGAAACATATCACAGGGAGACACATCCCATGTGTTACCCTCCCCTTTCAACAATTTGAATTTCTGATTCTTTTTGAGGAAGAGCTGCCGGGACTAAACCTTGGCACCTTTTTTGTAGTCTTAGTGTTTTTTTAATACTGTGTCTGAATGGTGACTTGTTAGAAAACATAGAGTGTTTCCGTATTACTGTAGTTCCCCTTACTTTGTGGAAATTAATGTTCTCAATTCCTTTTATAAATAGGTCCCACACTTCCTCTTGCTTGGTTCTTTGGTTGGCATTTGTTCCCAAAAATCACATCAGCTATCTTTAATGTGCATTACATATAATAATTGGTGAGTATGAAGGAGTGACTTTTGCTATGTTATTTTTGTTTATGAAGTACAAAATACAAACGAAATTGTGCATTTTTGTACCTTATGGAATTTACTTATAAATTAGTATTAAAATTATGCCACTATTTAAGACATCTGTTTTTTTGTTTGTTTTTTAATTTATTTATTTTTGGCTGCATTGGGTCTTCGTTGCTGCGTGCAGGCTTTCTCTAGTTGCGGCGAGTGGGGGCTACTCTTCGTTGCGGTGCACGGGCTTCTTATTGCGGTGGCTTCTTGTTGTGGAGCACAGGCTCTAGGCATGGCGGCTTCAGTAGCTGTGGCTCGCGGGCTCTGGAGCGCAGGCTCAGTGGTTGTGGCACACGGGCTTAGCTGCTCCGTGGCATGCGGGCTCTTCTCAGACCAGGGCTCGAACCTGTGTCCCCTGCACTGGCAGGCAGATTCTTAACCACTGCGCCACCAGGGAAGCCCAAGACATTCGTTTTAAAATTAAATATGTATTTTAAAAATAGATGCATACGTATATACATACGTAAACATTGATTAAAACCTGTGTGTTCAAAATCCCGTGTGACAGTGCTTTGGGGCATGTGTAGATAATTTTAAAAGTAGTAAATACTCCCAAGAAGCTGCAGTGTTGGGCAGGAATTATATTAAGTGTGACCATGAAGTGTATTTTTACAGACAATTTAAAAGCCAATGGTAGATTCTACAGCTACTCTGAATTTTAGAGACATAGGATTGTGGGCTATCTATAGTCTAGTGGATGGTATCAATCATATTGTGTGGCTTAATTGGGCAGTTTATGTATTGGCTCAAAATTTCATTCTCAGATTTCTTTTTTGTTTTTAAATGTATCAGGGAAATCTTATATAAGATGATAATTTATCAGTGTGTAAATTTGTCACACTAACCCAGCTTGGGAATGTGAGACGGTGCTTGACCTCAGTGCATATGTGGGGTCTGCATCCTGCGCTCCCAGTGTATGGTCGGTCGTACTGTGCCCACGTTTCCTTCCTGAGTTGGTCACAGAAGTCACAGGTGGTTGGGCGGTGGTGACAACGTGGGAACATGTCCCTCCCTTGTGGTGTGGCGCCGTGCTTTCTGTGGCTTGAACCTGTGCCTTGTTTTCTTTGGGTCAGATTCTCCCACACTCAATTTATTAACATGAGTTGTTCTTCAATTCCCAACGTGTAGATAATGAAGTGAAGTTTATGTACTACATTTCATTATCATTTTAATCTTCATCTCTTGTACATTGTAGTATTTATTTCTTATGTTGTACTTTATTTATATATAATATGCCCTCAGTATGTGTTTATCAGTTTGAGTTTGAATTTTTGCTTCTGCATATTGAATGGCTATTTGCAGATTTATTTTTAGGTTATCAAAAGAAATTTTTTCACTGTAACGCTTTCCTTGCTTTGACTAAAATAAGCAAAACTTCTTTTACACACAGATGTATTTTAATTCAGCAGCTGCCGTCTTACCCATTTTTTTAAACACATTTTGTCTAAATCAGAAATCCGAATGCAAAATACAGCACCAAGGAATATCACGTGCATTTATGGCCCTCTCTGGAGGACTGAGGAACAGATAACATTCACTCTTGTGGCTAGTTTCCAACCTTGACAGTCATTATTCAATACATTTCAATAATATAACTTTAAAACATACTTTTCATTGTATGAAGGCCACTGAACAGGAAAAAAAAATACTAAATGTGAGTAAAGACTACAGGAATTTGGCATGACTCTTGATAAATGATAAAGGAAATAATTTCTCTCCCTCTCCATCTCCATCCTGCCCTTCTGTACCGAGACATGTCACAGCTGGAAACGCAGCTTGGTTGTGACATGCCTTTCACCTCCCTGAGAGGTGGTGCCACATGTCAACAAATTCTGAAGCCTCAACTGAAGTGTTAGAGCATCTTGGTCAGGTGCACAGAATTTTGAGCCTCTGTAAACTTCATTATTGAAATAGTAGTGAGTATAAAATGCCAATAGGCCTGCAAGAAAGAGCTGCAGATATTTGTATTGGGGTAAAAAGGGCTCATGCTATGCGTTTGGTGTTCTTGTTTTATCAGGGATGAAACTCAATTATTCCAAGCTATGTTTTGCCCTTCTTTACATAATTTTCATGAACAAAATTCTATGTAAAGGAAAGCATTATTGTTTCTTCTAAGAATCTTCTCATTTTCAAAGTATATTCTGTGGGAGTGGTTGGATCTTCCTAATGGAAGGATATGGAAGTTTAACAGTGTGGCTAAGAGATACGTGCTCTGTTGTGTTTCCCATAATACTCAAGCCATAGGAGATGTGGTTGCTTTTAAGGACGTCCGTATTCATTTTCTGGCTCTCTCCTTTAGCCATCTATGTTAGGGACAGGTGAACAGACAGGAATGTTGGCAGATGGCATGCTTGTCTTCTGTTGTTGCTTTTGTTTGAGTTCTTATCAGATGCTCTTGTACTCTGACGCTGGTTGAGGAACAGTCACACAGTGTCGTGGACAGTATACCCAGTGCCTCTGCTTGGCGAAGTTCACCTAATGTTGCTTAAGAGGCTCTGACCTCCTGGACGTGTTCATAAAATGGGATAATGTGAGAATGTTTACTAGGACCAGCTCAAATATTATGCAGTGGTGGCTTCTCATAGTAGGACATTTAAAAAAAATCATTGCTTTTAAATTATTCATTACAATATCAGATATTAAAACACTTCCTTAAGGAGTATCATTTTTCTACTCATGAATTTTAATTTTGAGAGTTGTCTCAGTAGTGTGTGGTTCTAAAGCTATCAGTTCTCTATGAATATTCCAAAACAAGAGAGCTTTTGAGTTCCTGCTCCCTGCTGAATTTCGTGGGTTATAATAAAGGATAAAATTCATGGTACTTGACACTGAAGAGTTTACAGTCCAATATGCTTACCTTCTGAACTATCCTTACCGTTACGTTTTGTTGTTTTTTAGTTTGCTTTCATTCTGCAGGAACAGTGAGAAGAGGACCCCGGTTTGGATAATGGGGCTATTCAGCTAGATTATAAGTGTTTTGTGGGGTTTATTCATTGCTGTGTTTTGTTCGTTGCTCTGTCTCTGATGTCTAGAACAACCTAGCACGTGGCAGTCTTCAGTACATAATTGTTGAACAAAGTTTGTGTGAATGAAAGTATTGGCATTTGCACTGGGTACTGAAGGAGGGTGGTGGAGGGTTTAGCAAAGAAGAAAGTAGGCATTCTCAGTGTAAGTGAAAGGATAAGGAAAATGATGGACTTAACGATGGGGAGGGGTTTTTTTTGTTTGTTTTTGTTTGTTTTCAGGAGTGAATGGATTGATTTTCTAGAATAAGGGAAACAGTGGGAAGATGTTATAGGAAATTATGTATTTCAGAATTTGTCTGTAACACTTAGCAATTTACTTGCAGCCACCCAGAATAAATGGGCAGTTTGTTTGCACCTGGCAGGGGAAGGGCAGGTAGTGGCGTCCAGAGGGCTTGGAGCAGGATAGGTGGGCAGTATGTTGAGGCGTCCCCTGATGTCTGGCCAGTATTTGTTGGCAGCACTGTGCTAGTGGAGACTTGGGGGTCTCCATCCCAGGGGGCCCAGACTTGTTAGTCATCATCAGCTATGGGGTCAGACGACCTGTCAGAGCAGGCCGTCAGCCACAGTGATGTGGTTCAGCAGCAGAAGAGTCGACTATCAATACAATTATATTTCAGTACTAAGTTAAACTGAGGAATGGGCAGTGCTAGGCAACTAGCAGGTTTCCTGGAATAATAAGTGGTTAAGGACACTACTTGATCAACTAACGGACGTTGAGAGGTACACTATTTTATCTCACCCGTAACCACTTCTTCTCTCTTACAAGGGAAGTTGAGAGCCAGCAAAATCACATAGCTCTAGTTGGCACACCTTGACTTGGAACCCAAGTGACTCTGGTTACAGAGCTCTTGATCTTTCCGCTGCTTTGTTAAGCCACAGATGAGGACCTAGAATGCCATTTAGCCTTCTGAACAGAAGTCCACGATGGGAGTTCTTAGAATGGGGCATCACTCCTGTAGAGGAAGTTGTGGTAAAGAAAACAACTCAAGATGGAAGCTGGATGATGGTGGTTGATATCAAGGTCGCCATCTTCTGGGAGAGCAGTGGTCTCAAAGTGTGTTAAGTCAAGGCGTGCGGGGGCAGGTGGCTTGGGTGAAGGCAGAGGCTAGGAGTGTATTTTCTCTCCCAAACCCAGTAGTTTTCAGATACCGTGCTGGAACATAACCCATCCTCAGTTCAGCAGCCGTGTTCTGACTATGGAGGAGCTGTTTCGCTGAAACAAAGTATAGGTACTGGTGTTGTTTTGGAAAGTCTCAATTGAGAAATGTGTCATTTATTTTTCAAGGATTAACAAGCTATTCAGTGTTTTTAATATGTTTTTGAAATTTATTTAGATTGTTTAAAAATAAAACCTATTTTAGTTTGAATGTGAATGGAACGTGGTTGTCACCATTGTGTAGTGGGAAGAGTGGGCTGCGTCTGTGTGGTCTCGCTCGTGTCCTCTTTTGCCCTTCTGTTTGTTAATGAGAAGGTTTTTATATATTGATCAATATGTCATCATACCTTGGTAGCATCAGCTCACAGTATCTTTTTCCGTCTCTTTTATGTTAGTGTATTTTCTAGAACTAACACATAAGAACTTAAAATGAAATATTTTTAAAAATTAGAAAGTGTTTAGGAGAAGTCATTTTTGCAAGAACCCAGTATGGAACACGATGGGTAACTGGCACTAAATTTAGCACAAAGAAGATTCCTGTCAGCAAAAGCACATGCGAACACACATACAAATGTATTTGGATACGGAATTTTTATTTTCTCATCTAAGGCTGCATCTCACTCACTGGTAGAGACAACTTTTTCTTATCATTCAATACCAGAAGGAATTTGTTCTTTGGGTTTTTAGTATTAGGTTGCTTTACTTTTGCAGAACTTACAACATCTTTCTGCACTTGGCTCCTTTTGGACTTGCGGTCTGTGAGGGCCTTTCCGCAGGGCTGTGTGCTGATGAAGGTCCAGGCGTCTGGTGTCCTGGCTACGTGGCACCGTCGCAAGTTTGGAGGACCCAAAGCAGAGAGAGCCAGTCATGCCCCGTAGACCGCGCCCTGCTCACTGTCTCTATGCATTGCATTGCATTTATCTCAGCCATAATTTGTCAAGGTTACAGGTGATACTCTTCAAGGTTGCTCTCTCTGGCAGTTGGCCGAAGTGCTGAATGTGTGGTGGTGTTTGATTAAGCTCTGTTTTCTTTAGAAACCTTATGCAAGTTTTAAACGTTAAAGAACTATCTTTATTCTTCTCTGGTCTGAGGAAGGCCAGTCTCAAATCTACTTCTGTGGTGTTTATGGGGTGAGAATGGGGTGGGGGTTGGGTAGAGGTGTTTATCAAGAATTCTCATATTTCCACCCAAACAAAATATAGCGTCTCTGTGTCTGCTTAAATGTCTGATCTGCCTTTGTCAGCACTCAGTGCCCAGCTCCGCAGGTGGCAACGGAGGTGAGCGGCTGTCCTGCGTCACTGCGTCCTGAGGACACTGCCCATCCTGTGCTGAGGAACAGGGTGGACGAGGCCATTTCCACACTCCCCCGACTCTGAGTAACATTTTGTTAGACGTTTTGTTTTGAAATAACTTCAAACTTAGAGAAGCATCTTGAGAATCATCCAAAGAACTCCCGTGTTCTTTGTCCAGAGACTCTGTTCAGGTTCTCTCCTATTCCAGTCATTCCTTTATAGGAAAAGGATCCGGCTCTCAGCCCCTGGCAGCCAGCATTCAGCTTTCTGTCTCAGTGAGTTTGACTACTGTAGGTCCCTCCCGCATGTAGGGGAGTCCTACAGCCTTCATCTTTCTGCGACTGGCTTATTTCCCTTCGCATGGTGTCCTCAGGGTTCATCCATGCCGTAGCCTGCATCAGAATTTCCTTCCTTTTTAAGGTCGAATAATATTCCATTGTATGTGGAGACCACACTTTTTTATTCATTCATCCATCAATAGCAACTTGATTTGCTTCTACCTTTTGGCTCTTGCGAATAATGCTGGTACATTATGGGTGTACAGATATCTATTTGAGACCCTACTTTGAATTCTTTTGGGATATACCCAGGAGTGGAATTTCTGGATCATATGGTAATGCTATGTTTAATTTTTTGAAGAAACTTCATACTGCTGTGGCATTTTACTTTCGCATCAACAGTGCACAAGGATTCCGATTTCTTCACATCCTCGCTGAACTGGTACTTATGGTTTTTTGACAGTAGCCCCATCCTAGTGGATGTGAGGTGGGAGAGAGCCTATTTCAATTACGTCATCTTCTTTGTACTCCTACACCTGTTTGTTGTTCTTTTTCTGTCACTATTTATTAGTTCCTTACACCTAGAACTGAAAAGTTTATTTGGATTTTTATTTTCAGTTTTTTAAAAATAGTTGGCAAGGAGAATATTGATTTGAAGTCTTAGAATTGATGTTTATTACATTAAGTGACATTTTGATGACTTCAGGAAATTTCCCCTGTGGGGTAGCTGAATCATATCTTGAAAGGAAAAGAACAATTAAGACAGATCTTCTCCTTTTGACTTTGTTAGAACTTGTTAAATGGAAATGCAGATCAATAGTTCCATTAAAGTTTTTTAGAAGCTTTATCTTGAGCATTTAAGCTATCGCTAAAATTTTTAAAATATTAAGGCCTATTAAATTCTTCCAGCCTTAGGTAAGAACTTTTTCTATACACACAATTGAGTTAGCTGTTTGCCTGCCTTGGATTGCTTTAGGTACGATTTTCTCCATTTTCTCCTTGGGGTCCCTTGCACATAGGAAGGAACACTGAAGGCGCTGGAGGTCTGAGGCCTCACAGGTGGGCCTCTTGGATTCTAGCCATTTCTTCTAAGTTGACGGTGTCTCCCTGCAGCCAGGCGTCAGCTGGCTCCATTTCCTGGCTTCCTTTCTCTCTTATTCAGCTTGCCCACTGCCCTCGGGTGTGCAGGCCTGCTCTCTTTTTGTTCCTCCACAGCCCATGCGCCCCACCACGCAGCCCCTCCTCCAGCAGGTGGTGGACGGACTCAGTCATTCCTTCAGCACCGATTCCCCGTGCATGTCCTTGGGGTACTGGTGGGGGAGACAGAAAACTAAATCGTGATTATCGGACCGGGTGAAGCATTTCACGTTGGAAATATGCAAGTGGGGTGTAATCAGCACGTGGCAAGGAGGATGGCCGAGTCGTCTCAGAGTTGGGAGAGCCTGCTGCTGGGCAGTGCGGGGTTCCCCTGAACCAGCGGCCCAGCAACGAGGGGATTGGGCCCTGTCTTCCTGAGTGCAAGCGTCTCAGGACAGGCTCCTCGGTCCGGTGGGGATATGCTGGAGTTGGTGCTGGATAACGCAGCTCTGAAAGCAAGGCGTTTGAGTTCCCTTCTGCACAGTGTTTCACGTTGTAAGAAGTTGATATGAAGTTCAGCTTCCAGTATGAGAAACCATTCTTCCCCAAAATGAAAGAAAGAAAGTAAGGAAGAAGGAAAGAAAAGTAAAAGAAAAGCCGATCAGCAATGTAGCCTTAAAGGGGTTTAGTTCCTTACATGAAAGCCATTCACAGGTAGGTGGCTTTGGCCAGCAGGGCTGACTCGTTCACGGCCACAGCCTGGCTCTCCTCTGCCCACCATTCCAGCACAGGCTCCGTCCCCAGAGACACCTGTGGCCCAGGGCACTTGCTGGGGCTTTAGCCAGGACGTCTTAGTTGCAGCCCGAAGGGGCAGGAAAGGAGTTAGGCAGGATGGGGCCTTTCTGCTGAGCCCGCTGTCTTTAAAGAGGCTTTCAGAGGTCCCACCTGGTCCATCTCATGGGCCCGATTTTACTTTCACCCATTCACTGGCTCTAAGCAATGTTGGGAAGGTAGCTTTTTATGCCGGGAGCTCTGTGAGCTGCTGTTACCAAGAAGGAAAACGTAGAATGGACGCTGGAGTTGGCGCCAGGTAGCCTTTGCTGCAGAGTACGTTAAAGGATATGAAGTGGGCCAGTGTGATCAGATTTCCTCTTTTAATGGCTGCCTGCTCTGGAAGCTTCAGGGTGGTGCTTTTACCGGAAAGACTGGTTGGCGGCACGGTGACAAGGTAATCCAGGTGAGAACCCTACTCACACACCTGCTGTCCCTTTCTGTGCTCCGTGCCTGTCCCTGTCCCTCCCTGGGGGGGGGGGGGGGGGCTGCAGGCAGTCTCCTCCCGCCTCCTGGTCACATTTTGCTTCAGTTGTTGCCCCATCTTTTGGTCTCTCTTCTGTCAGTACTGCTCTGCTGGCTCCTTCCTTTCACTATATCAACCTTGTTCAAGTCTCTTCCCATTTATAAATCCTCATCTTCCGTGGTTCTCCCTTTCATTCAATTCCTTGTCTCCTCTCTTTTCTCTGACATGCTGTTTTTGAGAGGACAGTGTCCTCCGTCTATTTCTTCACCACTCACCGCTGCTTACCTCACCAAAACCTAATCCTCACGCTCAGGGTTCTGCGGGAACTCGGACTGGATCACTAGTGATCTCTCACCTGGTGCCCCGCTCCCTGACGTCATGCACGGGGACTTTCCTTTGCCTTGGCTTCTGCCCTACTCCCCGCTGTTCTCTGGCTACCTCTCAGCAGCCCCCAGCTATTCAGGACATACATTTTACCCAGAGATTTGTGATACACAGGTATAGGGAAGGTGTTCTGGAAATACCTTACCGTTTTTGGCTTGGTAAGTCTCAGGTGAGCGTCTTCACATGGGGTGATGATGCTTGAGCTCCAAGTATCTATATGCCAGGTACTTTCCTTAGGTTTCCTTAGAGAACCCTCAGAAAAGGGTATGATTTCACCTGCTGCTTAGATGAAGATAGCGAGTGAGGCTCAGAGAGGTGAAGTACCTTTCCAGGAGCCCTGTTATGTGGTAAAGAAGAGATATTCGAACCCACATCTTTGTGATTATAGTATTCGTGTGCTTTACTTTTCCAAGGTGGGTAAGAAATTTAATTTTTAAAAGATCAAGCTTGTGTTGATTTTGGCATTGTCTCTAGCTATAGGTGAGGGGGAAAAGTAACTTGAGAGAGTATCTAAACCAGGAGGATACTGCCTGTGGGTATAAAATATAATTTGTATTCAAGCTGATTTCAAATATGATGAAATCATTGAAGTTATAGTAGGAAGAAAAGAACCTCTGGGGAAACTATGAAGAATGTTGTACCTTGCAGTTGATGTAGCTTTCGCTTAGAGCTTTTCCTTCCAGAACCCTCATTAATAATAACATGTTACTGCAGTTGAGTGGATTGTCCTTTTTTAAACTTAAGACCTTTTTAATATATATTTATACACATTATATTTTTACATAATATATAAATACATATGGTATAGTTATATTTATATGTGTATATGTATAAATATGCATTTATTATCTATATAAATTATATGTATAAATATATATACACATATTTATTTCATATATGGACCATATATTTTTTTCCACAAAACTGTCATGTATTTTTACAGTAATATCTGAAAATTTGCCATTTTTGTTAACTAGCATTAGAAGAGCCAGCACTGGGGTTGAGTGGAGAGAAAGTAAGAAAAACTTACAAGCCTAGGGAATAGAAGGCGCCTCGGGCTGCCATTTCACAGCTTACGTAAACCATATTTAATTTTTATGTAATACAACATACTCTTCCAAAGCCTGCCTCAGGAAACCTCCTTTTCTGAAGTGTAACTGGGGAAATTTCTACCCTCCGCTGAGGTCATGCTACCCTGGCAGTGGTCCATGGGTGTGGAGCACCAGCTTTCAGCACACTTGCTGTTCCCTCAGATCAGGTGGGCATTTTAAAGCCACCAGAAGTATGAGGAAGGCGAGTAAATTTCATTCTAGCCATTACATTAAGACATTTCTAGGAGTCACATAGAACACCTCTGAACAGATTATGGAACAGTGAACCCAAACGTGGTGTGCTTTTTAACCAGAAGAGGGAACAGCGCTGACGACCTCAGGAACCACGCAGGTGCCGAGGATACAGTTAGAAATGAGAGAGACCAGCTGCCTGTTCTTCAGAGAGCTAGCCTACATTCTGACACTGGGGAAGTAGCCAATAAATAGGTAAGGAAGTAAAAGGGAAGAGAATTTCCAATAAACCAACAGGGTAATGAGTGAGATAGTGGTGGAGGAGTTATGTCCTGGCTTTTCCTGAAAAATCTGGCCCAAGTTTAACAACCTTTAGCGAATGTACTCTTCTCTCCTTGTTCAGCAGCAGTGCAGTAGAATGCTCGATTAACCCATACGGTGTAGGTGAAGCTCTGTACGGCAGCTTGCAGATTTAGGTCCCTGTGTCCCCTGACAATATGGGTATCATTGTTCCAGCTGATTTAGAAAGTATTTTCTAGTTCTGTTCTGTTTCTATTCCTTTGGGCTTTGTTGCAGGCATGACCCAGTTATTTTATTTCTTAGCTACTTTATGCCTGGAGAATGGAGTGATTTGGGTGTGAAGAAATCTCTAACTCCTTTTTTGTTTTGTTTTGTTTGTACCTGTCCACTCCTCTGAGCACTGGTTGGAACAATTTAAGGATAGAGGCCCTTGAGAACCTCCATCAAAGCTCTACTGTCAGCGTGTTCTCTGTATCAGCATTTCTATCAAAGTAATCCCAGACTGGATTGACAGTGCCACCTCCAGAAGGTCTTTACTTTGTCTCATCAGGAGGATTCGCTTCATATTACATAGTACAAACAAAATAGCAAATACTTCTGGACCACGGCATTGAGATAGAGGATGGTCCTGTGCATCAGCTAGACGTGCTGCCTCTTTCTCTCTCACAGGCCAGACTGCAGTTACAGGTGATAGACGGCTAAGAGATATGGGTGAAACACTCTTCAGCTTTTCTCAGACGTTAGGAGTAGTAAAACTAGCTGGTTGGCTCACAGGGCTGATAACAAGCTGCCTTCTTCCCAGGAGACACCGTCTAGTGTTGACAGTTGACCAGGCGGTTTTGGCTTTGACTGGTCTTAGGAATGAACACGATTTTTCTGCCTTTTCTGTTTTAATTGCTGTGGTTCGTAAATTCCTGTCATCCTGCTGAGGTGGAGGTGGTGACTTCCTAGATGCTTTCCTCTTCTGAGTGCAGAGCCGGGGGAGTCGTGCCTCCTATTGACCGTGAGCCTCGAGGGCTTCCCCTGAGAGCCGTCCCCAGTCTCTTGCTGTGTTCAGGGGTCTGTAGGAGGCAGCTAGGCGCCCCCGTCCCGCCAGCCCCCAGCCCACAGCCCTCTTCCTGATCTGGAGGCAGGAACCAGAACAACCCCTGCTTGTCCGGAACCCACCCTCACAGGTGTGCATCCGCTGCACGCGTCTGACCATATAGTTGCAGTGGGACAAACTCCCCCCCCAGCCCAGCCCTCTGGGCTATGATCTTCTTTCATTTCACCGTGTGTCTCACTATTGGAGGGGAAAGCAGTTCACTGAACACTGCTTGAGCCACTCTGGCTCGAGGTCCAGCATCGGCCCCCGTGGCAGGATGGACGGGAGCGTCACCGGTTCCTGGCGTCTGTGGGTGCACCTGTCAGTTGGGAAGTACCTCTGACTCCCTGTCCTGCCGCGCCTGACGTGATGGTGCCCGTGGTGGCAGAGGGGGGAGTACTGCTGCCCGCGAGCATCCGTGCTGAATGCTCACGATGAGGAAGTGCATTCCTGGCGGAGGAGGATGTTGGGTGAGTGTGCCTGTGTCTTGAGCGAGGCTGGTGGTGGTTGTGTTTTGAGAAGGGGAGGGAAGGTATGTCCTGAGATGACCTTGGAGAGGTAGACTTGCAGTAGGAAGAGGAATGTGTGCGGCCCATGTTCAGTTACTCTCGTGCCAAGTGCAGTGCCAGTCACACTGCGAACTGAAACTGTAGAACGAAGATGATACAGATCCCGCCGCCAGGAACAGGTACTATCAGCACAAAACTAGTGATGTGCTGGGTGCAAGTACAGATCACACCGTGTCCTAGGAGTCCAGGTGCAGCTGAATCGATAGCAGGCTCTGTGGAGGTGATGGCAGAGAAGGGGGTTCTTGGCTGAGGGATCCATGTGAGAAAAATAGAGGCAGGAAGTTAGCACCTGATTAGGTATGTGTTTCTGGAAGCTTAATGGGTCCCGCTGTTATGTAAGGGGTTCTTCAGGAAGTCTGAAGGGAAAGGAAGGGAAAAATTGGTTACAAACTAGAGGAAGGAAACCCTTAGCCTTTGAGCATAAAACTTTGAACTCTGACTGACTGTCTCCGCGTCCTTCAGCACCTGTACAGTCACAGCACCCCTGCCTCTCAGACCCTCCCCTTTTCTCCCTGGGGCTCAGGAGAGCAGCATTTTATTTGCCAGGTTAAAACCTCCTCTTCTGCCTTCCTCTCCCCGTTGGTGGCACAGCTGGACTGTCTTTGTTTGCTGAGGTCTTTGGTGTCTCCACGCCTTCCTTGGAAGGCGGCCCTCTGGGCCCATCTGGGGAGTCCCTGAGGCACACCACCTGCCTGCTTGGCATCCGCCGCTTCCCTTTCCCAGCCCTGCTCCACACCTGGCCTGTGCTTTGCCTGTAGCTTCCTGATGTCCAGTGTGACTTACTCAGGCAGGAGAGTTTGTGCCTCAGTTTCCAGCTGTCAGCAGAGTTTTTACCAGCCACCCCTCACTATTTGGTGAATAAACGATCTGAGTTATAATAAAAATAACTATCATTTCTTGAGCGGGAACCAAGGCCCACCTTACTGTATTAGGCCTGGGGTTGCATCTGGCTATCGTCCGCTGCATCTGGGCTGCAGTTCTTGGGCCTGGAAGAGAGGAGGTAACTGCTCAGAGCCACACGGCCATGGCGGTTACCTGGCGTTGACCCCCTCCTGACTTCACCTCTCCTGGGCACAGCTCTTTCTCTAGGACCCCTTCCTGGAGAATTATTCATTCCCTTGCCTGGACTCCTTTTGTCTGTCACCCAGACTTTTTTTCTTAGAGCCTACCTCTGACTAAAGACTTAAATGCTAAGGGCTCCTTACTCAGGCCTTCAGGCATTGAACTAGAATCTCACCTGGGGCTGCTGCTTCTGTGGTCCAGGATCTGCCTGTAGGAGTCCAGAGGACCCATCCTGTGCAGGATTGCCTTTTGTTCTGGCATTAACTCCTGAGTGAGTTGATTCACGAACCCACACGCCACACCTCTTCAAGGATACTTGACCTTATGTGCCATAGGGAGGCGTCTCACAGATTTCTTCTGGTTTGATGCTTCCTGGTAGTAGCCCATTGTTCCTGTCTTTTACCTTAAAATTAGCAGACCTCTCTGCCCTCAGCTGGCCCCTCTTAGCATCCTGTAGTTTACATCTGAAGCACAGTACCTCACAGGACAGTCTTCCTTACCCTCCAGTGCTTTAATAGGAGCCCTTAGCCATTCTGATCCAGGCCACGGCCCTCTTTCTCACAATACAGCAGTGACTCAGTGGACCGTGTCTCCTGACATTCCACCACTATGGCCTTTCCCTTCCTCTCCTTCCCCTGCTCTCATGACCCGTAACACCAGGGATAATCGAACTGTATTCTTGGCCACCTGCACCAGAATCAACCAGAGACAGTCCTTGACGATGCACGTTCTTCCTCCCTTCCTGAACTGCTGTCGAGTAGACATCTAGATAATATCTGTTTTTAGCAAGTTCTCCAAGGATTCTTAGGCAGAGTGGAGTTTGAGAAACCTTTCTGGTTGCGGTGTTCTGTGACCTGAAATCTAATAAGAGTTACCATTTGGCTTTGAAATCCTAAGACCGTTCACAGCTCATCATTATTTACCATTGAAGGCTCTGGAGTCACTTTTTTTCTGCAGTTGGCAGTGCCCTGTTGTTGTGTTACCACATTTTATAAATTCAACTGCATGTGATATATATCCGAATACTCAGCACATGCACACAGACTAAACAGCAGGAGGATTTTTATTCTTCTCAGTTACTGCCGCTGCCCAGTCCCCCTTTACCCCCAGATGAGGTTTCCCTAAGAACTTCCTTGGTTTGCTTCTCCAGAAGGTTCTTCAAAACTGGATTTTGAACATCCCTTCTGGAAGAGGTCATTTTCTTGAGGATAATACTTGAATAGGATAATAGTTGAATAGAGTATAAAAGGTATCTTATTTCCACATATCCTTAAACGTCATTAGAGAATAAAACCTGTAGTTCAGTACCTTGTCGTGTGTCGGTGTATATTCATGTAAATTGTCAATACATGGAGTATAGTCAGTATGTGGACGTTTGCAGGAATTTTACTTTTCAAGTGATTTTTTGTTTTTAAGAAAATAAGCTCTGTAGTATCTTCTTTTTTTGTGTGCTTTACTATCTTTCAAGAGTAGATAGTGTGCTGGTAGTCATGATATAAACGTACTACTAATATGTTTTCATCCTCAAGAATGGAACAGTATAGAGAGAGTTACATACAAATTACCTGGAGACGGATCATTCATTGAGGCTTAGATTTCTTTTAAATCCAATATTGGGTGTGGTGGAACTATAATGGTTATTAGTACACGGAATATACTGATATCTTGCTTCTTACAAGTATTGTTACATTAAAGCAATTAAAGTTAGATATCAATCATTTTTAATACTTAAACATTTCTCCTTTGTCAGGATGTTCAGAATGATGTACGTTGATTGAAAGTTCTTGGTGTTTCTTAATACCAGAAATTCTAGAATATGCCTATTTTTGTTGAAGGGCATACTGATGTTTTTTTGTTGGGGTTTTAATTTTCTTCTTTGTGTAACTTTAAAAATTATTTCTTAAGGAAACTCATTACTTTCTTTAAAGAAGTGTGGCTCAGTATACAAGGAAATTACAGAAAGAGTACAAATGTTCCATGAATGGGGGCAATCGTGTTCTTTTGGTCCAGTCATGAGGCTTTTAATTCTACACTTGGGAATGTGTCCAGATACAAGGCTCAGTTGCACTTTACTAAGATGTGTATTATTTAAACCTGTGTGTTTGTGCCAATGTGCAGGGAGTTTTAGAAGGGCAGAGTACACCTTACAGTTTTATTACATTACATTAGATTCATATTTTTAAACGTATTTTTTGTCAATCATAAAGCCATCTCCTTACACATGCTTTTAAGCACTAAATAAATAACTAGACATGTTTACCCTCCCATGACTGTATGATGTCCTGAGTAGACCTGGAAAGAGTGACATTGTGAGGAAAGGGTATTACTACATTTTGAATTTTGACTTAGGATGTCAAGACATCAGTGCAGATTAGGTCATAGAAACTTCATTGTTTCTACGGTTTTGTTCTGTATAGTCTCCGTATATTTCTCATATTTTTACTGTCTTTACAGTCATTCTTTGAATTCATGTTTGACCTGCAATTTTTAAAAATTCCATTCAATTTTTCCTTGTTTAAAGAGCTTTTAAGAAATCTAGCTCAACATTATAGCTGCATACAACTGTATTCCTAATGTTTTACAGGCATCTTTACACAGTCTATCCCATATTTTTGCTTTCTTTTCCCATAGGATAGCCTTGGTAAGGAGGGATAGCTAAGTTTGGTAGTTTCTGAGTTATTGCTTTAAATTTTGCTGTTTTCTTTTCATGTCTACTTTTTTGTCCAGACTGTTTTATCACCATTACTAGTCTTCAACATCATGTATTCTTTCTTCAGGTGATTACTCTTATTGGTGATTATATTTGTTGACTTTCTATCCCTATTCTTTCTAAATATTCAAACAGGTATATTCCAGCTCCTGTTTCCTCTCTACCCAGGTGCTCCTTACAATACATGCTTCCATTTGTGTGCTTCATTCCATCCGCCATCCCAAGAATATATTTTGTTTGCTAAGATAGGAGTCTGGTAGGCCCTATTAAAAGTGCTGCTATAAGCAGTGGTTCCTGCTGTGTATCTCGTGGCCCTGAGTGGCTTGTGCAAAGTCCCGTGTGCTGTTGGGATCTGTTCAGGTTCCTCAGTTGGGACTGCGCTTCTCTGTGTCTGTGCAGCTTGTGTCACTGTGGCCTGGTTTTTCTTTTTTTCCTTTTTGAATATTTGCATCCTAACTTAAACTACAGTGTTGAAAGTTCTTTCCAGGAAGATTTATAGCCTAATTGTTTTCGCCTATATAATAAGCTATTCAAAAATTTTTTTATTTTAATTCATGTCGTTTTTTTTTAATCTTATTGAAGGTTGCTTTGCATTACTCTGCTTTAGTTACTTTAATTCAGAATAATTGGCACTGAGCACTAATATTAAGCATATGACTAGTTTTTTGGGTTTTTTTTTCATAATACGCTGTAGATGCCGAGACTTCTTGCTCGGTGAGCCCATGACATGTTGGGCTATTTGTTTAGTTAAAACTAGATTGGTTGTTTCAGGTATTTTTGTCTGATTGTAAAATGTGCATCTGAGATGCTTTTATTTGTGATTTCAACTATTTCACAGTCATCGATAATTTTTTTTTCAATCTGATTATTTAGGAGTTATTGCTTATTTTTAAGTGCTTCATAATTTCCACATTTCTGTTTCTGGTGTCATTAACTTCACTGTATTGAGTACATTCTCTGCAAAGATGGACTTGGGAAGGATAATAGATAATACTTACATTTTGGTTTTCTTTTTTAAAAGCAGGTAGTTTAAATGCTTGGCAAAGCATATTAAAACTTTTGATAAAAATAACCAGGGCAATTTATTGTGTATTTAAGATATTTATACTTTTATATATCATGCTGATAAATGTAATGCAAGTTAAGTTGTAGCTTGGAAATTCTTTATTAATGTATTTATGAGATAATTTCATTGGGACACATCTGTATTCTTGAGGAAAACAATGTCTACTTTTTTGTCCAAAATGTTTTTTCACCAATTGCCATTGCCCATTCAAAATTGTTAGATTAGTCACCATTGGACCATAATGTATCAATCAGCCCCCCTAGAGAAAGAGATCCAGTAGGATATGTATTTATCTCTGTGCGGAAACACACACTCTTTGTCTATCTGTCTCTCTGTCCATCTGTCTCTCCCTCCCTCCCCCTCTCTTCCTCCATCCCTCCCTCTCAGTTTATTACAAGGAATTGGTTTATGCAGTTTTGGGGCTGAAATCTGAAGGGCAGATGTGAAACTCTCCAGAAGAAGCTGAAGCTGTACTCCACAGGCCAGATGTATAGCGTGCATCCCCCATCTGTCTAAGGAGCTGAGATCCCCGCATGGGACCTAGTAATGTTTAAAAAATAACCTGTTGATGAATGAGTATATCAGGCTTATGTGTTTTATAAATAGTTTTTATACTGTTTTCTCTTAGTTACCACATTTTGAGTCTTTGCTGCTTTATCTTCACTGGAAATTAACCCTTAGTTAAAGTAAGCTAAAGAGCTATATAAACAAACAAACAAACAAATCAATTCTAAACTTTTTATCATTTTAGATCATCTAAATTTAATTAATCACATCAAAATTACATGGGGTTAAAAATGAAAACTATAATTTTCACCTTAGCACAAATTTGATTCTCTTAATTTTCAGCAGAAAGAGATATATTCTCTGAAAACATGCTAACAAAAGTATATATTACTAGTCTATCTTTACTTTAAAAAAATATATATATATATAAAATGATTTATAGCGTTTTGTAGACCATAGCAGCCCAGAGAAGGAATTCTTTTATCCACAGTCTTCATGAGCTGTAACTACAAAATGTGATTTTATTTATAATATGACTTACAATCTACATAAACTCCTACACTGGAGGGAATGAGATTTGTGCTCAGAGAATCCTGATATCTTGCTTAGATTCTTTTTTTTTTTCTTTTTCCATTGCCTAGATCTATGCTAGAACAGTTTAATAAATATTTATTGAATTTCTGAATGGGTGTACAGATCTCACTTCAGAGGGTAACAGCAGCTCCTTGAAGGAATAAGCCATGTTTTTCCATTTGTGTTTGTATATAATACCTCAAATGGTAAATATATGATAGCCTCAGTAATGCCTGGAAAAGAAATCCTAATTTCCTGTTTTATTAAGTGTACAGTTTAGCTTGAATATTAAGTATTTAATATAGATTCAGAAAAAGATTTCTAAGGTATTAGATAGATAGATAGAAATGTCAATTTCAGGGAAATTAAATTTAAAACTATTACGCTCTTCAGTCCTCTCTAAACAGGTGCTGGTTTAAAGAGCTTCTGTGGCCTGTGGCCCCAGTTGACCTCTTGAGTGTTACCTTGTACTGCTTCCTCCGCTCCCAGTTGGCTCCAGCTGTACTGAATTCCTTCCATCTCCCCGACTGTGCCATGCTTTCCTGTGTCTCACATGACTAAATTCTGCTCATCTTGTAGATACCCGCTTCTCGGAAGCTGTCCCTGAGTTTCCCCAGGTGGATGAAGCGCCCCTCCAGGTGCCTGAGTGCTCCTTGAGTATCAGGTACTCACCTGTGTCAGAGCGCGTCCCCTCTGTTTGGAAATTGAGTTTCTTCCTGGACCCTACGTTCTTTAAGACACAAATGATTTCTCTTTCTCATTCATGTAACGTATGTTCTTACTATTAACACAGATATTTATGAGGAATCACTAAATTAGTTATATATGTATGCATGTTGTACGTGTTATACATGTGTATAAACAAATATACATCTGTATTAACCAATGGTAGTATTTTATAAGGAACGTTGAAAACAAAAATCTGACATTTTTTTCAAGAACTTTCAATTTATTAAAGTATGTGTCAAAAATTATAAAGAATCCTGTATTTAGAATCATTAAAATGGGAAACCGTAAGGAAAAAAAGATAAGAAAATGCTTATTTTAAGGTTCTTATTCCTAAGGTATATAAGAAGCCCCAGAGAGTGTACCATGATGCAGTTTTGAAAGTTAGCCAATAAAGGATATTCAAAGTTAAACTAACCTTTGATGATCTGCCCTAAATAAATTGAAGGGAGATCAGACTAAGAAGAGATTAAGGGCACATAGTCACACAACTAATGATGGAAAAGAGAGTTCTGAAAGTGAAATACCAGAAGGAGGAAAGGCCAAGTGATCCTGATTGATGATTCTGGAGTAAAGCATGTGGCTCAGGCCATCTGTGACCCATATAAAGGGAACAGGACGCGCTACTGCCTTCAGGGGGCCAGGCTCGGAAGGCAACAAGAAGGGCAAAAGAGATCCCCTAGAGAATGGAGAATTTTTACTTAATTTTAGTCTACCTTGAACTGTTCCTTAGAACTTAAAATTTCAAATAATTGAAAGGAATTTAAGAGCTGTGAAAAGATAGTGATGCTTAGCTCTGAGTTCATGTTGTGAACCTGTGTGGAATCAACCAGCAGCAGTGTTGGTTATTCAGCAGGTAATCTACTAAGAGTTTCTCTTACTAAAAATCGGTAGTAAGGTTATAGTAAGAACTAGTTTTTACAACTTTCCAATTTTGTAAAACATTATAAAGACATGATTTTCATTATAAAACAAGGGACTAGCTTATTTTTTGGTTTATTATATAGTAAGGATTATTGATACAGAAAATAATGTGAAATGAAGAATGCTTTGTATTCTCAATTTCTTTTATTTCTTGATTGGCTCTTTTTGTTTGACATTGAAAAAATGAAGAAGAAAAATGCTTCTTAATTTTATTATATTTCTAAGTCATTTCAGCAACAAAGAAAACTGTGGTATATCTGGAAGTTTAAGTGAATTCTGAACTATTTGAGTAGATTATTGATGACTCAGTAGGTTTTGGCCAGGGACACCTGGGAGAAAACAGGATGCCATATTTTATTGGGACGTGTCATTTGTGCCCATCATTTGTAAATAGGATATAAGTTGTTTTGGTGGCAGTGGTGCTGACATTTTTCTCTGGTTTAAGTGGATTAGAATACCCCTCACCCCCAGGACTGGTAGTCCATATTTTCAGTGCTATTGGTTGGTTATGCTGATATGAACTTTGTGGAGAAGTTCCTTTTTCTGGCAGCGTGTGGAAAACAGTGAGCCGACATGAAGGCTTTGTTCACGTGGTTTGTGTGTGGACATGTGTAAGATAGTTCCATGAGAGGAAGAATGATGTGATGAATTTCATTAACAGTTACTCAAATCCAGTTCTTGAATCAGTGGTTTTTCAATGAACATTGTAGCCTCTTCTTCAGTTTTTTGTAGGTCCAGTGGTTAAGACTTTGCCTTCCAATGCAGGGGGTGCGGGTTCGATCCCTGGTCGGGGAGCTAAGATCCCACATGCCTTGTGGCCAAAAAAACAAAACATAAAACAGAAGCAATATTGAGCAATATTGTAACAAATTCAATAAAGACTAAAAATGGTCCACATTAAAAAAAAAAAAAGAAAATCAGAAAGTGTAACAAAGTAAAGAAATATAAATTTGGTCAATATTTTATATTTTTATACTATATATCTCCAACTTATAAAACTATGGTCATCAGAAAGGTATCAGCAAGAATTGTTTATACAGCTAATGACATCTTTTTTCTCTCTCCCACTCCTAAAATGGCAGACTTTATTTACCTGGAGTACTGCCCCTTTCCATTGCATGATGGTGGGAAGGTCTCTGATTGAATTTAGGAGACCTGCTATATGTTTCCACATGTGCTGTTTACTGGCCATGTCACCTTGAGAAGTCTCTGTAATGTGTGCATGAATGGTGGATGGTCTTCAAAGACTCGCACACAGTATCCTCTAGTTTGAAAATTCTGCATTATAGGTTTGCTGTCACACATGACTTGGTTTGGGTTCCTACAGTGACACTTCTTGATTGGCTTTGGGCAAGTTACTTTGCTCTTCTACTCACAATGTTCATCTCTAAGTGTCTACCTTACAGAGCATGGTGAAGGTCAATGAGACCCCATGGGAAAGTTCCTGAGAGTGTCTGCTCCAAGTGAGAAAGTGTGTATGTGTTCACGTGCAGGGGCCGTGAGCTGGCTGGATGGTGGGTGGGGGGAGTGGAGAGTGATGGGACAGTAGGTGGAGGTGTGGGAGTGGCTGGGGCAGAGTGGCCGTAGGAGTGGGTGGACTTTGTGTGTTAGGACTCACGCTCTGTGGCAGTGAGCAAGGCAGAGCAGTAGAGGTGCCTGGGCCCCCTGGACCCCCCACCCTTAAGTCTTCAGTGCATCCCTAAATGCTACTGGGAACCTACTTAGTCGGTCAGCATCCCAACTAGGTCGTCCTGAGCAAGAGATCATGGAGGTGATGTGAAGTCTTAGCATGTTTAACATGTCTTCTTGGGGAAGGAAATGAGTGCTAATTTCCAAAGAGAATAGTGGTAAGAATGAAACCTGCTGTTTGAACAGCCCCGTTCACGAGCTGTGGAATATTGAAAAGTTGTTGTTGTGTAGCATCTGGTTTCCATTTAGTGCATATAAGTTAACAATGAAAACATTTTGCTTCTTCTGTTCTTGGAATATTTTATTAATGAGTAAGTATGTTTTTGTCCCTGAAGAGTCTGATCATTACAGAAGAAAATCTTTTGGGAATCAACTAATACATTAAAATTAGAAAAAGTATTCACATTCATGAAATTATATCTGGAGCTATAGAATAGGTATGAGATGAAAAGAATTGTTTCTTTGAAAGTGTCTTTTGTTGGAAGTTAAATAATTTTTTTAGTAAAATTTTGAAGTGAATACCACAAATATCTAGCATTTTTGCTTCTTTTACTTAAAGGAGCAAATATATTTTATTTGTGCTTTTCAATATTTGAATCAAAACTTATCCATATATATATATATATATATATATATATATATATATATTTAAAACTCCTAATCTCATCTTTAATGGATAGATTTCATTGTTACCCAATTTCCCTCTTCCTTTGATGTATTTCTTCCATAGTTCTTCAGATTTGCTAATTCTGAAACTTTAGTATGCAGCTCTTAAGTTGATGTTCAAGATGCCATTTTAATCCATGCTTCTCTGTTTTCTGGCCAAGCATGTCACTCTTTTCCCCTTCTTTATTTTTTCCCTACATGCCAATATTCCAGTGCTTGTACCCTACCCTACGGTAGTTGAACCCAATACCTGGGTCTAATATATGAACTCAGTGAAAATTTTGGCTTTGTTAAATGTAGAAATGTGACTGAGCCTAAGTCTTTACCGTTTATACGTTCTTCCTTGGTTTCTGTCCAAATATAGGCTGATAAGATTCAGTTCCTTGAGGTTTTTGCTCATATGCCATTCTGCTAGAAGGTCTAACCTGAACACTTAAAATAGCACCACCACCAAACCATCCTGCAAGTGTGATCTGTAAGGCATTTTAGTCATTATCATGCTGCCTGCCTATTCGTGTAGATATTTATTTAAACCACAAATTATTGACATGTTTTAAAATTTTATTTATTGATTGATTGCTGCGTTGGGTCTTCGTTGCTGCACGTGGGCTTTCTCTAGTTGCGGCGAGCGGGGGCTACTCTTCCTTGAGGTGCATGGGCTTCTCATTGCGGTGGCTTCTCTTGTTGTAGAGCATGGGGCCCTAGGTGCGTGGGCTTCAGTAGTTGTGGCGCTTGGGCTCAATAGTTGTGGCTCACGGGCTCCAGAGTGCAGGTTCAGTAGTTGTGGTGCATGGGCTTAGTTGCTCCGTGGCATGTGGGATCTTCCCAGACCAGGGCTCGAACCCGTGTCGTCTGCATTGGCAGGTGCATTCTTAACCACTGCACCACCAGGGAAGTCCAACACACTTTTTTTTTTTTTTTAACAAACAGAAAGTATATATTAGAGTAAAAATGTTATCTTGATACAAAAATTAATTATATTCTTTTTGTGATTGAGTCCAACAATTGGAGATATGTCCTAAATGGCTACATAGTTATATATTATGCTTATTATATGTATTAAATTGAAATATTTCACATCATCATGGAAAGTTTAGGAGTGAGGCCCATCTGAGTGTGACCCGAACACAGGGGTGCCAGGCTCTGTGCAAGGTGTGGTGCGTGGCAGTTGGTCCTCGTGACCAAGATTAATGAAACTCAGATGGGTTTTAATTAGTGCAGCTGCAGTCATCAATTATCTACTGAACACAAATATTGTTATATTTGGGAAATTCTTGATTTATTTTATTCCACTGGCCAGCAGATTTAGATGAATGCGTTCCCATCATAAACATTCTGAAAAAAATCGCTGGAGGCCACAGTTTATTATTTAGGACACAATCAGCAAGAGTGAACAGTACAGAACAAAACATTGCAAAGTGCTCTCAGCATTAATTTGGAAATTTTGCTGAAATGTTTGGCTTGTACAGGTTGTCAAAAACATCAGGGCATCTTGAACAAAATTCAGAGCAGTCTAGCAAGAAGGGAAGGTGCAACTGTTTTAGTCCGGGAGATGATCCATAACAGATGTCAGTGCGCATGTGCTACAGACAGGCGCCGGCCACCTTGCTGTCCGCAGAGCACCTTCCAGCACAGGCTTCAGCAGGAGGGCAGCCGGGTACCCGTTGTGCCGGAGAACAGGAACAGCCAGCACTTCCTGAGCACAAAGACATCTGTGTTCATCCACGAACCTGCATACAGCTACACTCACACTTGTTTGTGCTGGCTCTATTAATGTTTTAGAGTAATCTATGAAATTTTTAGCCTTGGATTAAACAAGTATAAGAAATAGATGTATAACTTTTGCGGGGAGGGAATATATTGTATAGTTATCTTTTACATTGGCAATGAGGTGCATAAAATGAGATAATTTAAAAATTTCTAAGTTAAATCTGGAATTATTATTAGAATGAAAAATATTTTATAAATTCATGTGAATTTTGTATATTGAATATAATAGTAGTTTTTCTGAACAGTTTTTTCCTCAGACTGTGTAATTTTATCTCCTGAGACTGTTTAATATTGAGTTTCAGAAATAATAGGTAAACATCAAACATTATTTCATTTTTTAACTTTCTCACAGTATGAAATCTCTGTCAGATTCTCATTCAGCAGAATAGGACCAAGAAAGAAGTGTATTTGGCTTACATACTTGTCTAAATTACCGAGTATAATTTGGTAGCCAGGATAGCTATTCTGAAAATGTCTTATGAGTCGTAACCAAGGCCTTATAACAAATCAGTTGCAAATAACTTTTGTAAAGTCTTGTGGCATTGTGTTCAGTTTGTGTGGGGATCTGAAATACATTTATTAAAATGCTCTGAATCTTGTATTATGTACAAGATTTGTGTTTCTTATATAACAATTTAGTGGTAAACTTACAGTTTAATGGAATAGTGAAATTTGTTAATATCACAATTTAATCCAAATTATGTTTCCCTAAGTGAATAAAACGGTGCGGCTACTTTCCAAGTGTAGATGGTATTTGTTTCTGCAGAGGAGATGCACTTTTGCCCTTAGGAAAGAACAAGAAGGCATCAAAAGCTTGCACGTGTTTGTACACTAGATTAGAGAAACTTTTATCACATCTGAATTGTCAGAGTTTGCAGTTAATGCTTCTGGCTCACTAGCTACTGTCTTTGTGACAATTCATAAATACTGTGATTTCTGAGCATACTTTTATGTGGCCTTCCTGTTTTATAGAAATCATAGAAGGCTTTCTATTTTCCAGTTAACAGATGGCGTAGCTTTTGTTCATTGAACCAAGGTGCTTGGGAGGAGATTTTATTTCCTATGTGTTCAATTATATGTGATTCTTACATTTTACCAAATAAGAAACAGATTCTCTGAACTGATTGTCCCCTTGACCAGAGAAGTCTTGAGATATGGGCCAGAGTTGTCTTCTTAACATAATTAGACTTTGTTATAGATTTTTATTGTATTCTTTTTCATGAGTTTTAAAGGACCCAGTGGGCCACCGATCTTAACGTTAGACTTTAAGTGTGACTTATCTCCTTCATTTCAAAGAGTATGCAAGCACTTCTTTTTCTCTCTAGTTCTTAAAACCATGTGCACTTTTGTCCTTTAACTTATTACAGCATATTGTCATTGTTGGTTTACTTGTCTGTGTTGTTGTTAGACTTTTTGTTTATTCATCTGTCCATCCAACCATCCACCTACCCACCCATCCACTGACGCATCTAAAAATGAAGGACATAAAACACTCTGAATGTGATGAACAGTGAGAAGGCGAATGTGGCCGCAGCATGGTCAGCAGGAGGTTAGTGAGGGGTGAGGTTGCAGGGGTGAGCGGGGCCTAGATGAGCTCACTTCTAAGAGACTGTGGTGAGGAGTTTGGTGTCAGTGGGGAGCCATTGCGCAGTTCTCACTGGCTTCCTGGCAGAACTTATTCATTATTTAATTCCCAGACCTCTTCACATAGCCTGTCATGTATGTGATGATCTATAAATGTTTGGTGGCCGAGTAAGTGAGCCCAGCCCAGCTCAGTCTGTGTGGCTCCTTTCTGGGATCAGCTTGAGTGGTTTCATGTCTTGGACTGGACGTGCCCGCCTCCAGGGCTAAGAGAAATAGGAGGCAGTGTTTATGACTAACAGAGGCCTATGCGAAGGGGCCGTTACCACCGTCTAGCAGTTTAGGGACGTGAAAGTTCTTAATTTTGTTTTTCCAATTGTAAAAATAAATGTGTTGGATTAGATACTTTTTAAGACTACACGGTATTCTAAAATTATTTGATTACATTGCTTCCTCTGAGAAATGTCTCTCAGAATTGACATAGGTTGAGCTACTTTTCTGGAGATGAATGCATTCTTTACGAAATTCATATTTTTGCTGTAACAAGTATTGATAATTTATAAGAAATGCTATTTTTCATTTTCATATTTTGAGTTTATAATATAAACAGTAGCTTATTAGACCATGAGCCATTTCTGAGCTTCAGCTATTATGACATAGTAATATATTAATTTTCCCACGAAAATTTTCAAAAATAATCTCTGGAGACTGTCATACAGAGTGAAGTAAGTCAGAAAGAGTAAAACAAATATTGTATATTAACTCATATATGTGGAATTTAGAAAAATGGTGCAGGTGAACCGGTTTGCAAGGCAGAAATAGAGACACAGACGTAGAGGACAAATGTATAGACACCATGGGGGGAAGGGGAGGTGGGATGAATTGGGAGATTGGGATTGACATATATACACTAATATGTATAAAATAGATAACTAATGAGAACCTACTGTATAGCACAGGGAACTCTACTCAGTGCTCTGTGGTGACCTAAATGGGAAGGAAATCAAAAAAAGAGGGTATATATGTATACATATCGCTGATTCATCTCACTGTACAGTAGAAACTAATACAACATTGTAAACTATACCCCATTTAAAAAAAAAACTCTTAAAATTTTTTTTTTTTTTTTTTTTTTTTTTTTTTTTTTTTTTGCGGTACGCGGGCCTCTCACTGTTGTGGCCTCTCCCGTTGTGGAGCACAGGCTCTGGACATGCAGGTTCAGCGGCCATGGCTCACGGGCCCAGCCGCTCCGCGGCATGTGGGATCTTCCCCAACCGGGGCACGAACCTGTGTCTCCTGCATCGACAGGCGGACTCTCAACCACTGCGCCACCAGGGAAGCCCTATTAAAATTTTGTATTCAGATTTTGTTTTCCTCAATTCATTTAGTTGTTTTTATGATAATATATATACACATGCACACTATATATGTCATTATTTTTGGTACTATACTATATGTGGTATCAAGAATCAAGAATAATGATACCATCACCCATGTAACTCCCATGTAGCGTGAGACACAGAGCACACCCATTATCTCTGATTACATCCTTTTCCTTTCTCCGGAGGTGACTGCTATCGTGATTTCTGTTAATCATATTGAACATAGAATATCTAAACCCTGTATTAATAATTTATAGAAATATTCCTTCTTAGATTTTCAAAATTCGCAATCAATATTATTTTCCACTCTGTAGATGACATAATTATCTGTCTTAAAAAAATGATTGTATATCATCTTAGAAACTTATGCTGTTTATGTATTTAAATATGCTTGTGAAGTATCCTATTATCTATAGGTTTTTCCTAAGGGTTTTTGTTGTTCTGTTCTATAGAATAGGCTACATTTATATGGTAACTTTTATTCCAATAGAACATTATTAATTTGAAAATACATAACTTTATCATGCCCAAAATATCTGTCTTTGTAGTTGCTTATTGATCAGAAAGGAAATTCAAAACCTGACTCCTAATAATAAAATAAGATGTGTTTAAAATTGTTAAACAGTCATTTGAAAATATAGGTAGCATAGTTTAAACATTAATAATCAGAAAAGCTGTGGTGTTTTGAATATATCATATTTGATTTTTAGGACAATTTTGTCTCTTTGTTTTTGTACTCCAAAAAGCCATAATGGTGAAATTACTGTTACTTTTAACATTTTATGAATTTAGACATAATTTACAAGAATAACACTATGAATAAGATGTGCTGATACTTAATACATATAAATTATTATGTTTTTGCAGTTTTAATATTTGGGAATTTTATACGATCCTACCATAAGTTTCTTACAAGTTGTGATGGATTTTGTTAGAATATCAAATATTTTCTAGCATAATAGCCTCCATATAATGAATGCAACTTAGCGTAAATTAACAGTATTTATCTGAAGCTTATCTTCTTTCTTGTTGAGGGTAGCTATGAGCCGGGAGGGTGGGAGGGAGTGCACAGTAACAGGAGATAATTTGGGGATGGAAGTTATACTTTCCATCTTTGCTTTCTCCCATTCAGTTCAGCTGGATACACACCTCACACTGAACTGCCGTATTATCACTTTGTCACGGGCTGTGACAAGACCCTCAACAATAAGTCTTCCCTTTTGTTTATAACACTTGAATGTCTTGGCGATTAGAACTTTTTCCTTTCTTCTCTGAATAAAATTGTTTTGTGCTGACTTTTTTTATTCCAGTGAGGAGAAAGAAATAAAAGCAACCCTACTTCCTATTACAAATTATCATAAATACTGGAGATGCAGATTTTTCTTAGATCATTAGCATATCATGCTGCGACCCGCACCAGAATGCACCATTAACAAAGCCGCCTTCGTGTAATTAATGTAAATAATATGGAGCTCCAGCCTGAGTTACCCAGTCAGCCTTGGCGAAGAGCATTTGTCATAATGCATCATCTGAGGAGCCCGGCCTCAGTTCAAATTAAACTTCATGGGTTGGCCCCTTTATTTTTTCCTCTCACACTGTAAATTTCTGTGAAACATTTATGACTATAAATTTCTTTGAAACACCTATATAAGAGAAGAAAGCAATCCAGTGAGCTGAAATTAAAATTTTATTATTCACTGTGCTTTGCTGGTGAGGACAGTTATGGCCAGCAATGGAGATGCAGGCGATGCAGCGGAGGGCCTCCTCCCCGTCCTCAGAAGTGTTTTCTGTCCTTTGCAGCTGCCAGCAAATCTAAAGTATGGTTTCTGCCTGCCATTTGCTACTATTGCCCTCTGACTCCAAAACACAGAGGAGCATTGTAAATTTTTCATGAAGAGGCTTCAGTCTGTAAAACAGCAAACAGGAATAATGTTTTAAATGCAATCATTGTCAAGTTTGAACAATGTAATTTATCAAGAGAGCAGTTTGTACTATATAATAAGTTTCATATATTAATACAATTTTTCATCTGATGTCAGGCTTCTGATTTATGAATAGCCCATGATCTAAGGTGATCATTGAATTATAATTCAAGTAATAAGAAGCTAGGAACAAGACACTGGAACTGCTCCCCTGCATTAGCTTGCATGCCACCAAGCCAATTTACTAAACATCCGTGGGCTAAATGATACAGTTTTTCTAATTCAAAGAAGGCACTTGTTAATTAGATAAAGGCTAAAGCTCTCATTATTTTTAAATGATTTAAGAACAAGTAGAGATCTTACAGCTTATACTGCAGCTCTAATAGTTCTCTGCTTACTGCCTTGTAGTAAGAGTATTAAAGACAGATGGGCCAGGCCGATTTAAACCAATTACAGCATTTCTTGTACACCAGTAGCAATGACTGTTCACAGGCGCATCAGTTGCTAATATTCGAAACGTTTCAGATGGTTGAAACACCACTGATTAATGTGATTTATGAATAAGTTGTTTCCTTCTGCTAATTTTTGGGGAGTAATCACACCTCCAGACTGTATTCAGTAGTTCCTGAGGCTTATTTCATATTCCTCAGTAATACTTACAAGTATTTTATAGAGATTTAACTTTCTTATATACCAAAATAAAGAAAAGAATTAACTTTTTTCAATTCTGTTTATTGAGCACCTGTTAGGTGCTGGGCTAGGCCCTGGTGGAATCAGTGCTCATCAGGTGAGTTTCCTTTTAAATATCTTGATTGCTGTGATGGCAAATGAATAACAAATTCTAGAAAAACAATCAGACATTGTCAGTCGTTAGTTAAAAAATATATATAATGCATATGAAATTCACACCTGAATACTTGTAAGACTGTGAATTTGCTTTACCATTAATGTCAAACTTTGGAATTATATAAAAATTAAGAGTTGATAAAGTAGCTTATGTTTGTGAAAATTAATAAGATGCTGAGTTCTCGAGTCCTTTGTCTGTATGTTGATGGCAGATACGTTGTATGATGTCTGCTCGCACAGCCGTTCATCTCCTTGGAATCGTGCTGCTCGTTGGCTGTTTGTTCTTCCCCCCTTCCTCCCTGCATCCCTCCGTCCTTCTCTTCTTTCCTTCATTCCAGAAATGATGACGCGTGTCTACTTTGTATCACCCACTTGTCCATAAGTGTTTTCCTTGACTTTAAATAATTCATTGCTATTGCTTACTCACAATATAAATTTCCCAGGATACCTTAAATATCATCAGCTTTGTTTTTTTCCCTTTTTAATCTCCTCATTTATTGTTTCCCATTGTTATTGTTAATACAGTGGTGAGCTTCAAATTCAGCCAGTTTTATTAATAGGAACATCGTCTTGTGTAGCAAAGAGGTAGCCACACCACCTACCCTGGAAAAGTAGTCATTGGTTGTTTTTGCAGTATAGTTTGAATTTGGCAGTCTCTTCATAAATGTTGTCGATATAGTCTTTGAGAGACAGGCACTACACGTATATGCTGTTTCTTACGTTCAGGTCTGTCTGGGGACGGGCAGTGACCAGCTGCTCTGAAAGCTTACAAATCGCATTGTGCTGTTTCTTTTTACCCTTGTTTAACCATCTTCCATTTTTCTTTATTTATCCAAATTTTTTAAATAGTTATTTCAAAGTTGTTGGGCATGTGATTGGAAAATCACATGTATAAGAGATTTCAAATTGTTCTATATTTTCTTCTTCGTTGTCCTAATTTAAAAAAAAAATCCTTATCTGAGCAACAAGTTATATTATTAATGGACCCTGAGTAGGACAAGTTATTTGCTGCAGTAACTTTTGATCTGTTTAATAAGTACTCAAGCTGTGTAGTGGAGTTTTTATTGTACTCTGCAGTGTACAGTTATGAAGTGTGGTACATAATAAAATTGAAGCAATAATGTTGATATTTCTGAGG
The DNA here is from genome assembly GCF_949987515.2 of Delphinus delphis. NCBI lineage: Eukaryota > Metazoa > Chordata > Mammalia > Artiodactyla > Delphinidae > Delphinus > Delphinus delphis. Next base: position 85,139,130 of record NC_082695.1, read on the forward strand.
GATCCATCAGAGCTGACCTGAAGCAACATATTTCATCTGGTTTGTCTGGGTATGAATGTTTGAAAGTTATGGCTGAAATTACGAGAGCGACAATATTGTGTTTATGATTTCTGATTATTTACCATGGTAAGGTACCTCACCCTTTGTGATTCCCAAAACTATTTCTATGACAGTTCATTAGTGTTGGTGTCAAGGAACAAATGAAAAAGACGAAATACATTTAGTATTAGGCAATAAGACATTTTAAGCTAAATGTATTGGTATTTAATGTGTAGGAGTATAAAAAGCTAACGTGGAATCATTCTGATAGGGAAGAGAACACATCATTTTTATAGTTTCAGGTAGGTTTCTATATGTGTGTATTGTTCAGGTCCACGCTTCACGAAATCGTTAATGTGACTTGAGATGGCTTGTTTTAGGAGGCAGAAAGAAGATTAAGGAGGAAGAAACTCTTTTCACTAGAAAAGTGTAGGATAAGTTTTACAGATCATTGTCCTGAAAATGAGAACTGTTTAATATTGGAAAAGATTGCCATTTGAATCTAAAAAATACATTTATCTGTGAAAAGATAAATTACTACCTTGAAATATAATTTGTGTTTGCTTGTCTCTCTTCCTTATCAGATTTTACGTACCTTGAGGATGCAGGCCTGTGTCCTATTCATCTCTGTGTTTCCAGAACACAGGATAGGATCTGGCCCATAGTGCATGTTCGAGAGACATTTAATAGTGGAGATACTTGAATTTTTCTCCGTGTAGCAGCTCCCAAATAGTGTGAGACCAAGGAAGAAAATTAAGAAACACATGGTTTCCTAACAATGGAATTAAGATACTCATTAATGCCTTTCAAATGACTGCTGCCTAATTTTTCCTTATTGAAAGGAAATTGATCTGTCTTGATCAGCCAGACCATTTTGAATGAAAACCTCACGCCTTTATTTTTTGAGAAGTATGTAATTATTAAGTAATCAGTGTTTAACTCGGGATAATTTGTAAGTGAGTTTCCAGTAGACTGCAGGACCTTGATGATACTACTAAATACTATTATTTATTGCTGCTGTTGCTGCTGCTGTATTATTGCCTAGCAGACCAAAATACAGAATCTCACCTTTTAAGAAAGTTCATAGTATCTATACAGACACCGTTTGCTCATGTGTGTTTCTTGACTACCATTTTTGTTGCTGCCAAAGTAAGTTTTAGGCCATATTTTCACTCATCAGCATTCACTAGTGTGTTGATTTGATAAGTTTTCTTTTGGATATTGTGGTGGGGATAGGAGGAAAGGTGTTAACTAGTGGTAGATTACTTTTTAAACATTTCATTGAGCTCAGTGTTATGGTTTTATTTGACCATGATAAGTCATTGGCGTTTCGTTTCATTGCTGGAACGATACAAAAACATTCATTAAAAAACACAGCAACTGTAAAATTACAAATACATAATTTTTATGTGATTGCGCTTCATATTTAATTTTATAAATAAAACCATTAGCTTTAAAGAAACCATTATATACTTCTGAATTATTTCAAAGGTAATGCTGTGGACACACACACACACACACACACACACACACACACACACACACCCCTAAGTGTGTTGACATGATTTACCCTTCAGTGTATGCCTCAGGAGCAGTCATCAGAAGTAGTTTTCACATTGTTTTTTTCCTCCCCATTGTGCCCATCACATTTTATATGGCCCAGAATCAGGCAGTGAGAAATCCTGATTGGACCTCCAGGAAGTGCTCTGATGTTCATCAGCCTTGTGTGCAAGGCAGAAAGCTGATAGTCCGAAACTGCACCATAAACTAAGACAGACTGTCAGTCTTTAGGAACGGCGGGGATGGCCTATTTATGTAATCAGATACTGACCCTGGGAAGAAGCTGTCAGGCACATTCTTGTTGTGTAAGCAGCAGGCAAACTGTGCTTTATCTGACAGACAGTGTGTAAATCTGTCCATGCAAAAACCCAAATGTTTGGTTTGCTCCTAGTCACTGTAATAATCTGCTCATTTTCGTCTGCTAGAGCAGTGACATCACTTAGCAGAATGTGCAGCAGACATAAGGCCCAGATAAGACTGCGTTAGTGTCAGTCATTCATTCCTTGATTGGCCAGAAGATAAATAGGAATTTACTAGAGGTTTGCTTTCAGCTAAAGGAATAGACAACGTGTTCTGGACAGGAATAACTGTATTTATTAGCTTGGTTATTTTGCATCTTGAGAAAATGGATAGAATGCATCATGTCTAATTATAGTTTCTAGGAATAAGTAGCGTACCATATCAATAATTATTGAATAGTTGTGTCCAGAGGGAGTCTTCTCTGATTTGTTCAGATGCTTTTACTTGCTACATATATTTATTTCATTGACTTTTATGTATTGTGTTCAGCACCCTTTAGTTTTTCATTCTAAAAGTAACTTTTTATTATTTCATTATTTGCTGAGCGTGAATAGTAATGACTTTATGAATGTGGGTATTTAAGAATCTGTAAATTAAATCCTATTCTTGAGGAGAAATTGAAGTTGTTGTAATCTGAATTTATGACTTTAAACTCAGAGTTAAAAATGAATTCAGTGTTTTCATATATTTGTTCAGTGAGAATATTGTACCTTCCCGTGATTGAAAGATCTATATTATAGCAAGTGTTGTGAGTAGTGTCTTCTTTGATATTCACTCATTGAATAAGCAATGTAACTTTAGGAATTTTCTTTAAAATTTCTGTAAGGTTATTCAGCTTCTTTTACTTTTCATTCAAATCTTCAGTTTGGTTTTACCAAATAAATGATTTCTTTGCTAATTGTAAATGATTGGGAACAGCATTGATTGTTTTAAACAAAGAGGAAACCTCAGTCCTGGACCACAGTCTTTTATGATCAGAAACTTTATGGGACGCATCTCCGAAGCGAGCAGCAATCAGGTTGAACTGAGTGTAGCAGAGGCAGCCTGTGGGTCCCCAGGTAGATGCTCTCTTGCCCTGGTACAGGTGGCCACACATGTCTGAGAGTGACCAAAGGCTTTTTTCTAAGAATTTTAAGAACAGCAGTAAGAGAGAAATAAAAAGTATACAAAAGCATACATATCTGACACCCTGATACCAGTCCTGAGGCGTAAGTGCATAATTTACTTCTGCTCTGTGTGCTGTGAAGTTGTAGCCATCTTTGTTTTGATGGCCTGAGTACCAAAGTACATGTGTATATATTACTTTATTAGCCCATGATAGTAAATTCACATAATTAATCAAATTCTGATTGGTTTTATTATCATCAAATTGCACACATTTTTAAATCAACTTATTTAGAAATATAAATCCTAAGGTTTGATAATTGAGTTCTTTAATTCTACCTCTTTACCTCTTTTCCTCTGTTGCCAACCCTGTCCACCATATTAATCCCTGGTCAGATCTGCGTAAGCTCAGGTAAAATTTAAAAGTCATTCAGAGGTCTTATTTACTTGATAGCAATTAAAATGTGCTAGTATTTTCACTTTTGTTGTTCCCCAAAGGAAATTTTCCTAATTATCTTTCACCCGGGCTTTAATTCTAAGCACTTTTCTTCTATCTCTCTTGCTTCTAAGTGACTCTGTGTATATTTCTTAGTGCTCTATAGCATATTATTTTTGAAGAATAGTAGATAACAGTAATCAATATAAACTTGGTTATTATGAAAAATGTTAGCGATATTTGGAAATGTACAGCACAATCTCTGGATGTTCCATGAGGTGATTTGTAGAGATGAGGACAGCTGTCTCTTCCGTCTTTGGACCCCTTTTCTTTAGTTCTTAGCTCTTAGGCACGTTTTTGTGAATATCATCACGTACATTCCTGTGGAATGCTTCATCTGTATCTTCTGGTTATATATAGGAGTCTCTCTCTTTTTTTTTTTGCGGTACGCGGGCCTCTCACTGTTGTGGCCTCTCCCGTTGCGGAGCACAGGCTCCAGACACGCAGGCTCAGCGGCCATGGCTCACGGGCCCAGCTGCTCCGCGGCATGTGGGATCTTCCCGGACCGGGGCACGAACCCGTGTCCCCTGCATCAGCAGGCGGACTCTCAACCACTGCGCCACCAGGGAAGTCCCAGGAGTCTCTTTTTACTCATCTTTTATTGTTATGTTTTCAATCCTAGTCTGTCAGTTTTAGTCACTAACATTCCATTCAGTAACTGTTTGAGCACCTGCTCTCTGTAAGGCATTAGAGCAGCTTATTTGAGGGTGTGTTCTCTGTTCTTTTGCTGTTGTTACTATCTTACCTTCCTGTACTTCTGGTTTTGGATTATTATAAAGCTATAATTTATTATTATAAACCATAATTTGTTAGATTGTCACTTTCTGTTGTTTTGTTTTACTGTCTTTGACAAATTAAAGAATAGAAAGTTCAAGCTTCTGTCTCCTGGAAGTCAGCCTTTTTATTCCAGTGGAGAATTAACTAGCACTTGGACTGCACATAGACCCCACAAATAGAAAGACAGGGCCTTTCAGGAGATAGAATCTCTCATCAACAATGATGGTTGGTTGATCGCAGACAGATATATTCGATTGACTCTTGGCCTCAGAACCCTTCTTTCCTATACTGGAGAGAACAGCCTTTGGTAGCATCACTTCATGAATTTGGGGCTTTGGGAACACATCCTTAGGACCAGACTAAGTGGAAATTTAATTGAAATTAGACCTGTAGGGTTTCATTGTTGGGACATATTTTGGAAGTATTTTGTTTGAACTCCATTGCATGTGACATGTGTAGAAATTCAGGCTAGAAGAACAACCAGAGCACTGATGTCTCAGCTAAGTCGGTGTCAGGGCGGCTGTTTCACTTCTGTGGCATGGCCTCCTTCAAGCAGCTTTGTTTGCAGTTTTAAACATGTCATTGGGAAAGTCATTTATCAGAATACTTCTTGCCATGTTTTGAGCCTTCAATAAATTTTAGTTATATATGATTATTAAATGTTACAAATGTTTCTTAATACATCACTTTCCTGCCCTTACTACTGTGAAAGATATCAAGAAGTTGAAAATCTAATGTCCCTGAGTTGTTTTGGGTCTTTTAGGGAATGTACGTAACTGAGAGTAGTAAACAGTTCAAAAATCCATATACGTGAGGTGGTGTGGAGTCAACTTGTGAGTGGCACATAAGCCACAATAAGATCAGGACTCTTGTGTAACAGAGAATTAAACGAAATGTAGAAGAAGGGTAGGTCTTTAGTGAGAGCTGGTCTGACTGTCTCAAAAATGTGATAATATCTTTCTATTACTGAATACCTAGAACCATCTCTTCCAGAACTGTGACTATGTGGTTACTCATGGCAAACAGAAGATTCTTCAGTTACAGTGAACAGTATCTATGATTAGCTGTCAGCTGTATGGTATTCACAGTGTAGGCTTATAAAATCATTGAACACTGATTTCTGAACTATCTGAATACAAATATAGTGAGGATTTTGACTTCAAAAATTGAGAAGAGAAAGATGTCTTTCTTTTTAGAGATCTGATTTTACACTGCCTCAATAACTGTCTCAACTCTTGTTTCTCTCTGTGGTACTCTGACTGTTTCAGCTATGTATCAATAACATTGTATGTTAGTATGGCGTAGAAAAGCCAGTGGTGGATAAAATTAGTGATTCTTTTAAATTTTACTTAAAAATTTATTTTGGCTAAACCTGTTTGTTTTGAATTATGCTTTTCAAACTCTGTTTGCTTACGTATATATTTTTAAAAAATGGAATGTGTGTTGGTAAATATTTTTAATACAGTAGTATATAAAGTGCTAAGTAAAAGTTCCCTTCTCCCAAGTTGATGCCCTTCCTCTTCCTGCAGTCTTCCTCAGCCAAATCTTAGTTCCCACCCAAGGTTCCTACTATTCACAGTGAATCTGTCCCTACTGTTTCTATTTGTCTATTCATACATAGGTATATGTGTGGTGTGTGTGTGTGTTTTTCATATGTTGCATATTAAAATAAACTTAATTCTGTAAATTTTGTCCCTTTACAATATTTAATTAATTCATCATTTGAGCAGTTATTTACTGGGTACCTACTATGTGCTAAGCCCTGTGTTGGACCCTGGGGATATAGCAGAAAATAAAGCAGGCAAACGTTCTGCTCTCACGAGCTTACATACCAGTGTGGGGAGAAATTCAACAAACAAAACTGAAAGTCCAATATATGCCAGTATTAAAATAGTGGTGATATAGTAAGGGAAAGAGGGAAGAGCCAGGAGTGCTGGGTGGGATATTTCAGCTCTCCATAGGCGGCGAGGGGAGCCTCTGTCAGAGAGAAGGTGACAAGTGATCTAGACCTGATTGCGGGTAGGAGAGGGGCCCCGTGAGTCTTTCAGGCAGAGGGAAAAGTGCTCAAGTCTCCTGAAGACGATTGTGTGGGGCGTGGCCCAGGGCTGTCAAGAGGCCGCTGTGCCTGGGGTGTGCACAGGGTGGGAAGGAGGACGTGATGGCAGCTCAGGCCATGTCAGGCTCTGGAGGACTCTGCAAGGACTTTGGTTTTTTTCTTCTGTGTGAGATTGGAGGGTATTTCACAGAGGCCTGGCGCGGTCTGACTTACGCTGTAGCAGAATCGCTGTTTGCAGTATGCAGAGAATAGACTGAACGGCAGAAGGGAGTGGATGGTGATGGCAGAGGCTGGGAGCTCTGTTGGACATTCTTGGGATGATCCTGACGTGAGAGCACGGTGAGCTGGACCCCAGTGTTAGCAACAGGGGTAGATAGAAGCGTCCAGACTCTGAATATATCTGAAAAGTCCAGCCCACAGGATTTACCAGTGGATTGGATGAGATAAAGAGTAACGGATCACACCAAGGTTTGGACATGAACAGTGAAGGGAAAAGGGAAAAATGAAGCACGTCATTAACTAAACGGGCAAAACCACTGTCAAGAGCAGGTTCCGTTGGGGGAGATTGTGAGCCAGGTTTAGATGCTGGACATTTGAGAAGCCTGTCGGCTATCCCAGTGGAGACGTTGTGTGGGCAGCTAAATACCGACTAGACCTCAGATATAAACGTGGATGTCATCAGAGTACAGGTCACCAAAGGAGTGCGGGTGGGTCATCCAGGCTTCAGAAGGCAAGGAGGAACCAGGAGAATGAGACTCTCATGTTCTCAGGTCAAGGGAGCGTTTGCAATCGGCTGCTGGCCTGGGTAGGTCAGGTCTTGCTCTTGGGCTGCATCTGACATTGATTGAAGACACCTGTGTGCCAGGCTTGGCAGGACGCAGGATGTGGCTGAGTTACAGGAGAACAGGGTGTCTGCAGTCCCTGCCTGCTGGGCACACTTGGCTCCTCTCTCTGCGCCCTTTCCCGGCGCCTCTGCTCAAATACTGTCCCCTGGACTCTGCTGGCCCCGCCTGACACCCTGGGAGAGCTGACCCTCACGGCACCTTCACGGCGGCTCCCACTTGGCCAGAAGCCTCCTTGTTACTGCCTTACGTGAAATAATTCTTGGACTTTAATTCATTTCCATGTATTTCAGTCTGAAGAATCTTTAATAAAAAATATAGTAGTGATACAAAGAGTTGAGCAGTTTTGTTTTCTTTGTGTCATAAAGTCTAAACTAGCAACCTTTTTGACTTTCACTTTTATTCCTTCCCAGCCCATATTTGAGAAGTCTTTTTTTGTTGTTAACGTCATTTTGATAGTTTCAGTTATTTCTGTATTTTAGCTTCCCTAACACTATAGTTGCTCCAAGTATAAATATATTTTATCACTTACATCCTTCCAGTTGTTTTTGCTTATGCATTTAATTATATTAGAAAGAAACTTAGTTTAATATTTTGAATGCTGGAAGGTACATAATAAATGATGTTATTCCACATAGTCTTTTGTTTGAGGTGTTGAAGATTTGAAAAATTAGTATAAATGATCTATATTCAGTGTTTATAGATGCCTATCTGAATTTATCTTTTCAAAATAATTTAGAATATATGAGAAGTAGATGAAATCCACAAGTCTGTTTTGCAGAAAAGAATTCCATAGCTGTACATATCCAACTTTTTAAGTAAATAATACTCTTCTGTATTGAAAGGAAGCTAAATTAATTGCTTTACCCTGCATTTAGGAGGTTGTTTCCACCCAAATGTACCTCATATATGTATGTACTTTCTATAGTTTTACTCCTGTTTCATTGCAGGCTACTTCACACCCGTTGTATGGTGGACATGTGTGAGAAATGGTGGAGAGACTACTAGTATTTAACTACTTACTCTCAGTTGAATCACAATAACTTTAAAACTCTTTAAAAACTTGTTTTTTATGTTAATCCAATGTTAGCTCTTCCCCTTGAACTTATGATTTAGAAAAGAACAGATCAAATCCCTTACAACATGATCTTTCTACATATATGAATGTCAGAATATTGTGATGTAAGTAAAGCAAGTGATGATCCGTATCAGGCTCTACAGTATTTACGCTGACTTCATCTTCTGAACTCACGTCATGTCTTGGTGATGCTCCAGTGCACAAATGCTCCAAGACATTTACTCTAGAAGTGTACTGTAACTGCCGCTCTTCGGACTAAGGTCTCAGAAAGGGTCAATTCCGTACTGAACTCTGAGATTACTGGGCAATACATCTCAGCCCTTCTAGCTAATCTTACCTTGAGCTCAAATGGTTCCCTAGATCATCCTGACGTGCTAGAAGGCCGAGATGATGACAAAGGCCAGGACAATGAAATACCTAAGTTTGGAAAGGCTGCCTTCCCTGCTTCAGCAAATCACACAGTCACCATCAGGGTGGACAGCCCTTTCTAAATCTGGCATGTCTATTCAAATGTCTAGAAATTCTGTTTCCAAAGTAGATACATAAGGACCTACAGGATAGAGTGTAAACATCCCATATTTGCTAGTATGTAAGATGCACGGGTCTGTGGAACATGTTCCAGTATTATTGTACAAGAATATTTTTTAGGAAAAAAATATAATTTTTTATACATATATCGAAGGTGAATTTAAATTGTTTGGTAGAGAGAAATACTATTTTGTACATTTCCATTTAACCTACTGTGTACTTGAGTGCTGTATGAAGTCTCATTTTGAATAAATAGCGATGGTCCACTGTCCCTTAACTAATGTTAATATTTAGAGAATTACGTACACTGGTGTCAGTTGCTGGTTCTAACAGTGCTGTAGTGTTGACAGATTTAACTCTCCTATGTTAGGGGTGTAACCCATGATCAGCCTGTTGTCTTCGGCTTATTAATTTTGTTAAGAAAACTACTACTCTTTTTAAAATACTCTGATAGTTCTTCATTGGAGCGTTGGAGCTGACAAGGATTGCCGTAAGGAATCCAAGTAGGAAACTATGACTTTCTTATTATTGCTGTTTTAAACAGTTGTGAAATAATAGATAATTCTCATGATTTACTATTTATAGAGCACCAGTGATCTACACTGTAATATAAAATGATGTCTTGTGCTCAGTATTTTTAGAAATATTGACGTGAATACACACCAGGAATAAAAATTACATGGTCCTACTGAGGCTCAAGAGAGGCTGCCCAAGGCCAGACAGTTATTAACTTCTCTTTCCCCAGCAGCATGAATATGTGACCCCAAATATTATTTCTGAGTCAGTGGCATGCCAGGAACTGAGCAGTTTTATTCATATGAAAGTGTCAGCTTTATTAGCAAAAGGGGATTGGAATCATCCATTCTATACAGATGCCTGATGTTCCTTACAATGTATATTTGTCCTAGTAAAGTTTCATAGAGTGATGTGAATGACACATTGCTTGGCATAATTATATAACACCATGGTGTGAAGACATTATGACTTCTATAAAATCCTTACAAATCGTAGTTTCTTGATGAGTGGGACTGTGACAGATTGTCTGAATTGGGACAGACGTTTTTGTTTGTACTCAGCTTCCATTAATATATCAGTTGTGTTTAATGTTAACATATTAAAAATTAAAAGGAAATAACTTTAGGGGATTTTGTAGTTGATTTTTAAATTCGTGCTTCTTTCTATAAACCTGTTTTTGTTCTTATTGGTAAAATCTATCTTATTCATATTTACCAACCAATTCATTCTAATACAGTTAATACTGGAACTGGCAAGGGTAGCATCAGAAAACTTAGTAAAACCTTTTTCCATTGACATGCAACTGGTACAGTCTGTGAGGTTCTCAGCTCTGAAATAACATTTTTATAGCATCCGTAGGTACATAGCTTGACACATAGCAGTCTTTGTTAGTGCTGACGTACTGTTTGTAAGATTACGTGTTATTTGTCCCAGTGTATAAATGAGTTTGTCATGAATCTCAGATGTGCACATTGTTATGGTAGGTTTTTTCCCAGACACGTACATATTTGTGGCTTGTATACAAGTGTACTGTATCTTTTTGATCATGGGCACTTGTGAAGGATAAAGCCACATGTAGCTCCTTAGAAAATTATAGTCAAATAATTGTAAAAAACAAACAATGGAAGGGAGATCGGAGAGGGGGAAAAGAAAAACAAAAAATAGATTGGTGGTTCCTTTTGTCATATCAAAGTCAGGTTTCTCTGTCTTTTTATCAGGGCCATTTCAGTCTGACTCAGCTTAAAGGATGCAACTTTATTTCCCCCATCTGTGCAGCCTGCTCCCCACTCCCTCCCCTACCATGATCAGCTCAGGGCTCCCACACACAGCACCTTCCCCGCCTCTGCCTGTCCCTCTTCCAGGCTTGTCACTGCCTGCCGCCTTTGTTACTGAGTCTGCTCTGTCCTTTCAGACTCACCTGAAGCTCCACCTCATCCATGAAGCCTTTGCAGCTGCTTCACTCTATATTCACCGATGCTTTTTCTAAACATCTTTTCAAAAAGCTTTTTTAAAAAGTCCAACAGAATGTGGTGAGCTTTTGTTCTAATTATTTCACTGACATTAGTGTCTGCCAGTGAGGCACAGGCTCCTTTTCCTTCACTTATAGGTCTGTACATGCATGAATAATTGCTAGACACACAGTAGATTCCAATACATACTTTTTAAAAAATTGATCAATTGATATAGAAGTAGCTGAGATATTATAATTTGAAGATTGTTAGGCTTGTGTTATAAATGTCCAAAGACTGAACATCCGTCAAGACATTTGGGATGAATGTGTAAATGGGGTTTGAAATGCATTTTGTCGTTTTAGCTCAAATTATTTATATCAGTAAGAGCAGTGATTTCAAAGAAATTCTCTTTATATGGTCTTTAAACAGTAACATTAGTCCTTTATTTGTAACTGCTGTTTTAACCTTCCTTGCGTAAATCCAGTGTTTTCTTACCTAACCTGAAGCGATAAAATTTCATTTAGTCCAGACTAGAGGATTGTGGCAATTTAATATATGTCTTGTTCTCCAGGACTTGACTTCTATGGTTAGTTAAAATTATTTCAACTTTGCAAGCCCTCCAGCTCTGTGACACACTTGAAAGGGGGTAGTTTGAAAGGACGGGGCAGCCTGCACTGAATGGGTCTCATATGCAGTATAATTCCTTCCACCTGTTCTTCTCATGTTGGCGTTTGAAAGCCCTGCAGGAAACATGAACTATTTCAGGATTGAACCAACTTCTCAAACCCTGTGAAGGGGCTTAGTGGACCTTTGTTTGCCAGCAGTGCTCGATTCAGATTCTTTTACCCTGTACAGATCAGGGTGCTTTTGGGGGGTGCAGGTGGGGAGATGCAACCTCACCTAAGCCAGGGATAGGCCGACTACACTCTGCAGGCCTGATCAGGCCCATTGCCTGTTTTTGTAAATAAAGTTTTATTGGAACACAGCCACGCTTACTTATTTATGTACTGTCCATGGCTACTTCTGTGCTACCAAGGCGGAGTTGAGAAGTTGCATTGAAGACCTGAGGGCCCACCGAGTAGAAAGTATTTACTGTCTTTTACACAGAGCCTTTCCTAACCCCTGTTGTGCTGAGGAGTTTTGGATACAGCACATGCAGTGGAACGGGCACCGTTCCAGTCAAATTTAATAGGATGGTTTGGGGTAGGCCAGAGTTTATGGTCTCTTTGACAAAGAAAAATTTCATGGGAATGGGATTTTGAAGGATGAATTCAATCTTGAGGGCATGGCCCTTGTAATCCTTGAATGTTTTTCTTTGGAATGAGTCATTCTCTTGGTTCTTAGTAGACTAAGGCAACCAGGGATTAATATTCTGCCAATGCTCTTCCCAGAAGTACCTTTGACACAAAGCTTTGCAACCTTTGGAAAGAACTGAAAGGGCCAGAAAACATATGTCACAGCTTCTAGAATCTGAATGATACCTTAAGAGGTTTTAAAATGATGGCTTCAGCAAGAATGAGGTTAAATTTCTTTTCCAACTAGTTAACAAGGATCTGGCTTGTTAATTAGGCTAATTATCACCTGTTCAGGGCAAAAAATGTGCTGGAGACTCTTGGCTAAAGTAGCAGGCTCCCTTGCGTGCTGTGTAAAAGCCCTCACAGGAGGTTTCCAGCTTTCATCTGTAAGCCACACTTGATTCTGAAGAGTTGAATTCAGTAAATGAAACCTTTCTAATCTTAGGTCTTTGTGGCTTCTTGATATAAATCATGCTCATGTTTTATATATAATCAGGAACAGGTCACTCTCAAGAGTCCAGCCTAATTTAAATAATCTGGATATTAGTGTTAGATACTTTTGGTTTCAGGATATAACTTCATTCATTGAGTCAGGTTTTTTTTGGATCTAGTATGCATGCATGCATGTGCGTGTGCACACACACACACACACACACACACACACACGCACACACAAGTATTTGGAAGGAGGTGGCCAGAGGAACCCCGAGTGTATTCCTTGTTATTACTCACCTGTCAGTGTAGCTTTTCAATTTTCAATTTAGAGAAAACAGAGATTCTTACTTCCCATGCAGTTTAAAGTTGCATATTTTATTTAAACATATATATATATATATATATATATATATATATAGTACTTGAAACCTCATAAAACTAAGATGAACAGGATTACTATGGAGTAATATTGGGGTAATTAATGTGGATTTAGTGCCTGTTTTACATGAATAAGTAGTTTAAGTCTAAAAACAGTATTGTATGTTTTTCCTCAGATGTTTCCTAGGCCAGAAACAGTATAGGCACCTCACAGTTCCGATGCGTATAGGTATTGGATTTGTTACCATGGCAGAATTTCTTGAACTTCATTTTGCTTTGTTATCTTTTGGATACTTTTTCAGCGTAAGACTCGTGAATTAATTGAGATTGAAGTTGCTCTTTAGTGGTTGTCTTTATATGCCTTTTATGTGCTTCTTCGTTCAAGAAAGTGATTGTTTTTCAGTTTTATTTGCAGCTCAGCAGAAATTTGTAAGGTAGCCCTACTGGGCAAAGACCCCATCATATTCTATTTTCGTTTCATCTCTTAGTATATTATTATGTAATTATTAAATTATAATAATTTTAAAAGGAGGCTGTTATCCCAAAGAAACAGCCTGCATATTGGTAGTATCCGAGTAACTTAGAAATTGTGGAAACAGATTCATTAGTATATTGGACTGTTTTGCTAGGAATCATACAAGCCTTGTATTGTTTTCAGTTCTGTGTTTATTCCTAAAGACCAGCAATACCTGTCAGTTAAGGTTTTGCAACATCAGTTTACTGTTAATCATTTTGAATCAGTCAGCACCTTTGTTTCAGAGTTTTGGAAGATAATAACTGCATGATTATTTAATGTTTTAATAAAGTTTAGCTCATTCATTTGGAGCAGATCTTGCTCATTGCTGTTTTTTTGCAGATATGAATTTGTATGATTTATTAACGTGACGTGACATGTAGAAAAGAAATTTTGGATTACTTAATTAAAATATTCACTTCAAATTGTGGAATTTTTCAAAAACAATGAAAGCACTTTTTAAGATGTTAACATATGACCTTGTTTACTTTGTTTTCCTTTTAAAAACAACAAAAATGTACAACTGTAGTTAGCTCTCTAGCCCCATATGCATGCCTTACCCCTCTTCTCAGAAACAAGCAGTATTCACAAATTATGATGTCATGCATGTTTTTGCATGTGGACCTCATATGTTTAGATTTAATATTTCTATGCTTAACTTGCTTTGTTTCAGTGCAGTTACATTTTTGAGACTGTTTAACCCATGCTGATAAATGTAGCTCATTGATTCATTTTAACTTCATTATGATATTCCATTTTATGATTAAACTCATTATTTTTCTACTCCCCAGCTGATGGATATTTAAGATTGTTTACATCTTAATGGGGAGACTTTTTTTTTTTTTTTTTTTAAACATGTCTGTACTTGAGCCATGTTAACCCAGACTGGGCTTTCCGGGAGAAAGGCAAAGGATATCTACAGCTCTAAAATGCATCACTAAAGCAACTGTATTCCAAATTATTCTGAATTGGAGAGATTAGAAAAGAACATAAAAATATACTAGTGGCAATTCTTACTGTATTTCAAAAATCATAAAGTAATAAAGCATCAAAGTATCAAAATACTTCTATCTTCATATGTAAATGGGATATGTGCAGATTTTTAATTAATTTGCTAATAAATTGACTGAATAACCCACGTAATAGGGTTTAAAATTTTTAAATAACATTTAAAAGTATAATTTGAAGAAGATGCGTATAGACTCTCTTGTTAGGATACTTACCTTGTGTAGTAATATGGAAAGATAAAGTTAGGGGCGCAACTCAAAATAGAAGTGTTATATATTTTGACAAAACTTATCTGCCCTTTAGGCATTCATAAACAGACAATTGCTCTAACACAGTCTAAGGCAGAAGTATCTATTAAGATAGTACCATTGATCATATAAAAATAATTCAGCTCCCTACTAATTCTTTAGTTTAACTTTGTATGTACATAATGCCTTGCGAAACCTCCATGAAATTTTTAAGTTTTTGTTATATGTATAACAATGAGGATATTTAGTATCGTGTCTTTAAAATTTTAAGTCTAGAGATGTGGGTTTTAGTCACGACTCTGTTTTACAAGTCATGTCATGAGTGAGTTCAGCGAAGAAGATCTTCCACCGGTTTTAACACAGAGAACACAGGCTCAGAGCCATTCCGCGCGTGTGTGTGTGTGCGCGTGCGTGTGTGTGTGTGCGTGTGTGTGTGTGTGTGTGCGTGTGTGTGTGTGTTTTGGAGTGGTGGTGCTGGGAATAAAACAGCACATGTAACAGTAAATAAACATACTGTAAATATATTGAGAGTACTAGAAAAATGCTTAGAATTTAATCCAGGAGCCCTTATTTAATTTAGGAATACTTAGGAATTTACATTCAAAGGTGAACTCTTAACTGACTTTTACATGACAGTTACCCACATGAAAATGGGTTTTATTCCAAAAGTGTCAGCAAACAACTGGATAATAATCCCTGGAAGCCAGGAACTTTGTAATGACAGCACCCTTTGGTAGGAACCACTCGAAGGTGCGACGACGCAGAACATTCTGTGTTTAAGATCATTGCCCGCAAAATGGTCAAACCATTGCTACATTGTCTTCTAATTCCTGCTTTGCTGTTGAGAAGTCTGGTACCATTTTAATTTACTTTGCTTCTGATTTTTTTTTTCTTTTGAAACCTTCTAAGATCACTTTATATCCAGTAGAAACATCTAGTGCAGACTGAGGAAAGGGGAGATGACAAACTGCCCTGTTTCATTACAAGTCCGTAGCACTATTTGGCATTTTGAACTTTCTATCAAACGTTATAAAGTAGCTCGATTACATCAGAGCGGAAATGATGTGGACCTCCACCTGCTCTCCCGCAGATGTGGCCTTCTCCTTAGCACCTTTGCTGTCCCTGTGCTATGGCCTGCCATACCATTTTTCTTTTTAATTCAGTTCATAAATATTTAAATTTAAAAAATTAATTTAAAATGTTTAGAATACCAGAGGAAGGATATGAAACAAATATGGCAAACATGGATATTATCATCTGGGTACATAAACCTTGGTGGTAGATATGCATCTCTGTCATTTTCTGTATGTTTGAAATATTGACATTTATAAAATAAACACAAATGCTGAGGAAGGAGAAAAGACCAAAAAGCATGAGGATCACGAGCCCTGGGCGGCCTGAATGACCCCTGTTGCTGTCGTGTACGGATCTCACATTCCCACTCTGAGTCTGGTGAAATTACGTAAGGAACGAGACCCTTCACCACCAGTTCCCTTCATCCCATTGGTCCAAAGTTATTTATGGAACAGCTCTGGGTACCAGGCACTTTTATGGGCCATAGGATATACGGTGAACCAAACACCATCATACTGTTGTGTGCTTATCTTGTTTGTCCTTTTAGGTTGTACATGATTGTCACTCGTTGTACATCCTTCAACTGACTGACTTTGTAACTCCCTGCACAAAAGGAGAGATGACTAGCGGATTTTATGCCAAATAGATCTCTTTTTAATATATTGTCAATTCAGTTAAACAAGAAGTTTCTGATGGAAGACCACCATGTGGGGATAGAAAAGCATTTATATCATTTAACCCAGTCTAATGTAGGTCCTGGTGCTTCACTGATACCTGGGAAACTGGATGGCCATCCCCAGTTGAGGGGCAGCAGCCGACAGAGCCACAGTTGACACAGCCTGTCGGGGCCTGGAGCTCCCATCACTCTGCCTCTCCCCGCACTGCCCCTTACCCATCCTCCCTGCTGGCTCTGCATATCCATCTGCTTTCCAACATCTAAATTAAATGCCATCTCTGGGAAACCTTCTTTAATCCGCCCTGTCCCATTAATTGCTTCTTCTTTTAAATTTATGATGGCCTTTTATGTTTTTTCCTGGCACTGAGGTTATCTTTGTGAAGGATTTTCCTCACGTAGGAGCCTGTGATTTTCTTGAGAGCCAAATCTGACTCTTTTCCCTCTTTGTTTCTACCGTCTCGAACAGTGTTTGTGCTATAGTTGGTGTTCAGGTCTTTCTGAAGTACATGCAGAATACACAGTGATACCTCTTCTTCTTGGGTTCTCGTGGCAGAGCAGAACTGCACGTTTTCACTTAGGCTCTGTCCTGGTGACACATCCAGGTGGGCTTCCTGAAGGCCCCCAGGAGAGCGGATCCCTTGGATGGACGTCGTCCTTGCTCGTTGCATGGTGGCAGAGAGTTTACAGTGTTTGAGGCTCAGAATTGTGCAGTTCCAGGAAACCCCCCACTGATGAGTAGGTCTTGGTCTTTATAAGGACACTACATTGGTAACATTTCAGGTTCTTTTCAAAGTACCAGTGCATGCACTTATTTTCATAAAGCAAATTGTAGAACATGTGAGGCTTTCTGAAAGTCAAGCAGTGGCCTTAGTTCTTTGTTATCTGGCTTTTGTCATATCATGACAGGCTCTAAGCTCTAGTTTAACATTTTTATTATGTATGAATAATAGAGTACATATATTGAGGTTTCATAGATGTAATTTTTTAAAATGTACATCATGGTAGATTTAAAAATGAGGGACTTATTTTGTCATTCATAAAGTTGTAATACAGTCTGGAGTAACTATTTGTTAAAAGATAGCATCTACTTAACCTCCTTATTTATTTCTTTTAGGAGGAGGTTAGATCCACAATAAATACATGAAGAAATAAGTAGATAGGGGAATTTATCTTGGAAATAAGATCCCTGTCATGGTTTTGAAATGTTAAATGCATGAAGACCCGTCAAAGAGATATACAGACATGTTATTTTTTTACAGCGCATTTCTAAGTATTTAGTTATGTTTGTCATTCTCTAGTACCAGTAAGCAATGATCAAATGATACAGTAATTTCGAAGTCGGTCCGTGTTGAGTGGTGTAAACATAGTTTCTCTACACATACATTCTATAAGTATATTAATTGGCAATTTTAATATTAATGAAGCACTTAAGATATTTTATATGGCATTTCTTAAATATTTAGCAGTTTTTACTTCTGTTGCATTTAAAATATAATGTTATAAAAATATTACTACATATAACAAATGAAGAGAGAGTTTTATAAAAGGTAATTTTATAATTCGATTCTTAAGAATTTGTGAAACCTGAATGATTAATTTGTTAAAGTAATCCACATTTGCCTCAAAATGAGAAACTTAATTAATTGGAGCTTGGAATTTTTTTTTCTACCCTTATGGGACTAAGAAAATTTGTAAAATTTTAGTTAAAAGCATTTATGTAAAGAATATACTCTATATCTCCTTATTTATATCATAACTTAAAACGCAGGTATTATAATCTTATTTTTAAAATCGTATTAACTTGCTAAAAGTGTAGACCAACTTATGCTAGTCAGATCAAGCTGCCAGAGTCTGTCTCTTTTGTGGCATTGTGCTTATCGACTTATTAAAATATTTTAATTTTGAATATTGGGTTTTAATTTTCTTTTATTTGACTGTTCATTATCCTGAATTAATTAGCTGGACACTACTTTGTTAGTCACAGAGATTGCTTTAAACTAAATTGTATTAGAAATCAAAAGTAAATTTTTGTGGTGATTTCCTGAATGCAAGTGAAAAGGGACAGAAGCTCGACCAGAGAAAGTATTAAAGTTTTTTTGTTGATGGTTCATATTGCCTGGATTATGAAAGGTATTCAGAGATCTTTAACTGGGAACTGTGGGGCTGAAATATTTTCTGACGTGAGTATTGATTTGTTATTTTCAGTTTTCATCCCATACAGGAAATAATTGAGGTTTCTTTTTCTCAAAGGCATACTTTATGAAAAGTTGTATTTATAATCTTATTTTTATTCTTATCAAAGGGAACTTTTTATGTACCTGTGTGGTAACCCAGAAGGACACCTTGTTAAAAAGGAGACGCCCCTGGAGTGTGCCTCTCCTCCGAGGGAGCAGTGTGGTGTGTGCCGTTCCGGGCGGGCTGGGCTCTGAGTGCTGCCCGGCCCCAGCTGCCTCCGCCTGGCAGAGAGCAGGGGTGTCTGAGTAGTTTAGTACGGATAGCTTTTCATTTAGCCTTTGCTCTGACAGCCTGTGCCCTGGATAAGCGGTCTAGGCCTGTACAGGTGAAATCTATTCTCACATTTGCCTCAGGGGTGACTGGACTGTAACAGAATTTTTCAAACCCGTTGGGCCCAACCGCAAAGCAGAGAATAAATGGCTGAAGTGCCAGGCCTGGACAGAAAAATCAATGCCTGGTTATACAGACATGACAGGCCAGGCCCGCAGTTCCCCTCGCGACACCCTGCACTCGCCACACTGCAGGGCTGCAGCGGCACCTGTCTGGGCCCGAGGTGCTCCCGTGAGGGTAATATTTGCATCCTTTTCTCTCCACTCCATGCAGGAAATTTACATGCCGCCTGTGTGATAGAAGTTTCACAGAGAAGTGGGCCCTGAACAACCACATGAAACTCCACACGGGGGAGAAGCCATTCAAGTGTACCTGGCCTACCTGCCATTACTCCTTCCTCACGGCCTCCGCCATGAAGGACCACTACAGGACGCACACAGGTGTGCCTGTCCGCCTGGGCCCAGTGGTGGTGGTAGTTGGGGGTGGTCGTCTCAGCAGCAGTCCGTAGAAAGGAATCCCTGTTGGAAGAGTTTAAGATTGTGGTAATTATATGTTAAAAGGTATGGCATCATTTCTTTGTGTTTTGATGATGCTCAGCGTAATTTTTAAGTGACATTTTAATATTTGTGTGTGTGTGCGTGTGCACACGTGCATGTGTTCACATAAAATAAGTTTCATATTTCAAAGCTGATTTATGTTGTGTGTGGGTACATATATGTATATGTGTTTAAACATATCTTTTTAGGTGTGATCATTATAGAAGATCATTTGAGGAGATTAAATTTTCATAGAGAACTTGTGTTATATTTGTTACTGATGTGGACTCCGTGCCATAATGTTTCTGAACATTATTGAATCTTGGTTTTTATGTACCACTTGAAATTTTTTAAATCAATTTAATATTTCTCTTAAGAGAGTACTATCAGATCCAAGAGTCTTTGAAATTACTACAAAGAGACTAAACTGAATTTAGCTAGTATAAATTTTTTAGATAATTGAAAAAGTACGAATTCACATACATTTTACATCAAAACATTTAGTGGACTGTTTGGAATTTAAACCAACTGGTAGTAAAAGCAGCATACGGAATACATCTGTGCTAGGCATGGTCCTGAGACCTCTCAGTTTGGACCGTCATGAATATATTTCTCCTACCTGCCCTGTGGTTCTGTTCAATGTATATGACATGCTTGTCATTACCTAAGGACAGAGGGCCCCTAAACGCCTTGCAAGCGTGTAGTCGAGCGCTTGCCGTATCTCACCGTGGCGACATCACTGGAGCCATTTGCTGTTTTGTGGTCTTCTTCCTCTTTACAGCTCTCAGGAAGTGTTTTGTTTCAAGGAAAAAATAAATTTTAATCAGCATTCCCAAATGTTCTTCTGATTGCCAAGAATCCTGTATTATTGTTAGAAATTACAGGTTAAAAGTTCTTCTGAAGCAGTTTGTGGGAAGCCCAGGCCTCCTTAGCTTCCTTGACAAGGGCGTTGACGATTTAAGGTCTCCAGCCTGCCCTGAAAGATCACTTATATCGAACAGCAGATGAAAAGCCAGTGCAGATGTAATTTATCGTTGGCGTTTCCTTCTAAAGAATAATTGTGGAGACTTGGCTGGATCAATAATATGGATTTTTGTTGTTAGGTCTTGTAGTCTGCACCATAATGAGAGATAGGGGACAGTGGCTGTTTTCTAATAGAAAATAAAGGATTGGTTTCCGTGTCTTTCTACATTTGAAAGCAAAATGGCACACTTGAAACTAATTCAAGTTGTTAAGAAAAGTCTCCTATTATAGCTCTGCTATTATTTAAATATGGCATGTTAAGTGAACCCCCTTTTTATTGAGTATATTACATTTAGTTTTTTCTTAAAATTTTTTTTCTTGAAAAATACTCAATTGCCCACTATCCAACCCCAACTCCCCCTACCCCCTTGGAAAAAAAAAAAAAAGGGCAAATGAAAATTGAATTTAGAGTGACAAACAAATCAAGCCACCAAGGTAAATATGACATACAATACATTGCAGACTAACATCCTAGATAAAAATCCTGCACGTCAAAAAATCAAGGTCACTAATATATCTAGAACCAAATCACATGGAAAATGGATAATTTTGTCTTTGTGCCTATACATATCTTAAAATAGGAAAGGGAATAAAACTTAGTATATACATGCAGCACATATACCTGTAAAAATGTAAATTTCATTACATGCAGCACATATACCTGTAAAAAATATAAATTTCATCAGGATTTGTCTGTTAATGTTTATATCTTACAAGAAAGATATAGATTGCAAAGAAGTTCATAAACGAGGGAAAGGAATCATAGTCTGCTTGAGTCCAGAAATAGTAAGAATACTCTTTCCCCATCAGGTATTTTGCTGGCTGGGTAGCATAGCACCAATCTCTTCTCTGCCACACACCACCAGATGCGTAGGTGTGTGTGAGCTTGTGTGTGCATGTGTAGACCACAGTACACACATTTCCGCACACTCGAAGGGGTTAATGCCCACAAAGCTGTGGTGATGAATAAATTGTAGAGAACAATTTTGTCTCAACACAGAATAGTATGTTAATATTAACGAGCAAATTATCTTTTGGGATTTTAAAAAAAGTCCACTTTCAGTGTTATTTAATTGATAATACAGCTAGTTAGAAAGATTTATATTTCAAATTGATTAAATAATTAAATGAGTGATTGTAATTAAACTTTATTCTTCACAGCCCATCTACTCTGTTCTTTTTTTCTGTATTGATATAATGATGCCAAGGAATGAACTTAACCCCAAAATAGGGAAGTAAAGATAGGAAAAATACTTAAATTCAGCTTTATTTTATAAATGATAATAATGAACATTTTAACGTACCATTGGGAAATAAGATTAAACATAATTTGGTTAAAACTCTCTATTAATATATGTTCATTTAAATTAGAGAAGCTAGTATTGCTCTCAGGTAAAGGGAAGACTCTTTCTGATTACGGTAGCTACTCTGCCTTCCTATATTTACTATTTTTTCTAACCTTAAAAAGGCAATTACCATTTCCACAACACCTCAAGCTAAATTTCTATTGTAAAACACCTAAACATTTTAGAACAAAGCAGGCTGACGTGGGCAAAAACCCTTGAAAGACTTGTTGCATTAAACATTCACATGAATAAAGTAGATAAAGATAGATAAAATGATCTGTTTAATTTTTGAAAAGTATTTTATAATTTCACTGACTCTCTCCAAGGTGTTAGCATTTTTATTCTCCTTTTCTCTTCTTTGGGAGCCTTATGGGATAAACCGTCTAGGTGCCAGCACTTATTGGCCAAATATGCTGTAGAATAGAGAGAGATTGCATTTATAAACTGTAGGGCAGAATGTTAGCTTTTGTGTAAAAATGTTTTTAAAAATGAGCATTTAAACATTTTTAACAAAGTCTGCCAAATCTGACTCTAATTGTTGCAGAGTTTTCCAGTCAAGAGTTATCACTAAAGATGAATGATAGGAGTTTTTATACAATTTCTTTAGCAATCCCTAGACCTCCTTTTTTGTGCCATGGAAGTTTGAGGAACGTAAACAGCACTGAGTTGAGTAAATGTAGATTTTATCGTTACTTGGGGTCTTCAGTATATTCAGGGAAACTGTTTAATTCATATTGTTAAGGAGGAAGTTATTAAAGAAGATGCTGATAGAATCAGGTAAAACCGATTCAATATCCTTCAGTTGTTAGAAAATTCAGTATTTTTATTTAAGCAGAATCATGTATACTGTATATTAACAGTTCCAAGCAATCTTTAGTCAGCTCAGAAAAGTCCAGATGTATGGGAATTGTAAAAAATCAGGATATGCATAAAAACTGTTCAAGTGCATAAAGCAGCCCCATCTGGAAGACATCTACCAGAAATGAAGTTGTACAAAACCATTCCATTGATAATAAAGCTAATTTTTATGGGTCTGACAAGTATGTAATTATGTTCAGTGGTGCTTTTCAGATTTTATCACAGTCAATAAACCGCAGTGGTAATTTCATTCCCATTTGACATATTTACATGGAAACATTTGATTGGAGGAATTAGTAACCCTGAAAGCCTTGATAGATATGTTTTAATGATCTGTGACCTCCGCAGTCCCTCATCTGTTTATTGTTGCAACAGGCGAGAAGTCGTTCCTGTGTGACCTGTGTGGCTTTGCTGGAGGGACCCGGCATGCCCTCACCAAGCACCGCAGGCAGCATACAGGTCAGTCCAGCCGCCCGGCCCTCAGCCTGCCTCTCAGGAGGCAGCCAGTCCAGGGGCCCCCCCGCATTCGTTCTTGGCCCTGGATTGCCTGTCTTTTCGATTTTTGTAAACTCTGTGCACTTGAGGGTCTACTGAAAATTGTGCTTGAATGATACAAGATTTTAATGCGTCTGCTTTTACGTATTTATAAAGTAAGCCTGCTGCATGTCTTACGGATCAGGTGTCCTGTAAAGTTGTGTCAAGCAGGGGGAGAACAGGGTCTGGCCTTCTGTGTGCAGACATACCAGCTGCTTCTCTGCGGCAGAGCCCTGCCTTGGGAGTGGCCCATGAGCTGTGGTGAAGCTGGGGGGCCTGCCTTCCTCTCAGTCAGTCCCTCCCCGTCTCCTTTCCTGCTCACGCCACCTTTCAGCTGCTTCTCACCTGCTTACCAGCAGCCCTGCCTTCCCATCTTTGTCTCAGCCTCTGGAACCACCTGACTCTCTAGCCAGCAATCCCTCTGCGGGTTGGAACCAAGTAGATGTGTTTGTAGCTCACTGCAGCTTCAGGTATTTTTGCGATTAAGAATGGAAGGCAGTCGGGACTTCCCTGGCAGTCCAGTGGTTAAGACTTCGCCTTCCAATGCAGGGGGTGCGGGTTCGATCCCTGGCCTGGGAGCTAGGATCCCACATGCCTCACAGCCGAAAAACCAAAACATAAAACAGAAGCAATATTATAACAGATTCAATAAAGACTTTAAAAATGGTCCACATCAAAAAAAAAATCTTTAAAAACAAAAAAAGAATGGAAAGCAGTGAAGAGGCGAGTTAAGCAGATTAGGACATTGAAGAGAATCCTTTTTTTTTTTCATGATGGGCATTCTTGGTGATTCAACAAAATAAACTAGATGCCTTGGTTAGGAACACATAAGGATGAAAAGTTTTAACCATCTATTAAAGTTGATTACCTATTGATATGCTGTAATAGGTCTTATAAGTAATTACTTTAACTTCTGAATTACATATGTCTGGGACACTGCTGATTTTTGGTGATGTTCCTTGTAACTATTAATAGAACCAACTTTTTACCCTAAAAAGTGTTCTAGTTTAGATGATAAATCATATGGTAACAGAATTTGTAACTCATTGTTAGACTTTTACTTGCGTTCCATGAGGATAGTTGAGTTTGGCAGTTATACTCAAAATGGCATAGAGTACATGAAATATGTTGTTTATGGTACAGTTTGATTCTTGATATGCTATATTTAGCGCTTAGCTACAAGGAGCTTTAATGCCCATTATGGTATTTATAAGATCAGTGAGAATTAATGCTAGCCATTACTTTTGGATTCTTAAGTTTATATGATTCAAATTTCTATATGTGGTAAGGATTATTATTGAGTCAAGAAATATCCAATGTTAATATAATGTTGAAAACTCAAACTTGGTAAACATAAAACTCCATTTAAGTTTGTAGTAGCAACCTGTGATCACATTTTTTTTTTTTTAATCCAGTGATTTACAGTTTAGGTGTAAGAGATGGCAGAAGAGCCCAGTGGATGGCGGTCATCCTTGGCTACTATGTTGGACAAGTTGGGAATATGTGTGGTAAAGTGTATTCATGTGGGGTTTTCTGATTCTTCATGTTTCAGTTTATTGATGCCCGAACTATTGCCATGCAGATGGTGTCGCCCTGGCGTGGCCCTGGGCGTCAGCAGACTCCCTGGTGCCGCCGTTGGCAGCGTGGCCGTGCTCCCTCTTCCCGCTGCCAAGGGGCCGGTAATGCTGTGATCACAGGCGTTTACAGGTGATCGATCATGAACCTGCATCGAGCAGGCACAACTTTATATTTTATGTCAGGTCCAGAGGCTCCTTATTACTTTGCTATTAACTTTATACCATATAGGACAATGTCTCACAGACAGAAGCATCTGTCTTTTTGGCATTTATCTGCCTCTGTGGCACAAATCAAACATGATTCTTTAATACCAAAGTCAGTTCAAACAGCTTAGCCAAACAGCACTAAGCCGAACAGCTTAGTACAACTCAGTCTAGGCCCTTAGCTTTGATGCTGGATTTATAATATTTAAGCAACACATAACTTTTTTTTTTCAAGGCCAGATTTGTTTGGCTCATTTGAAATCTGTGTTTTTCTGATGTATTCCTCTTTGACACGGTTTACCTTTCTACTACAGAGTGCCCACCCAAACTACAATCAGCTAGGAAAGGGATAGGTATCAAAAGTGTTCCAAATGGCGTAAATAATTCCCCACTGCAATACAGACTGTCTAGGGGGCTGACACAAAACATCTTCCACTTCAAGATTTACTTTTATCTGGTAAAAGGGTCACCTGTCAGAGACCCTTGATTCAAGGGCACAGGAGCGAATCCTCACATGTAGTTGAAGAGCCTTGGCCAGCTTAATGACCACCAGCCCGCCCAAAGGAATGCAGTGCGAGCTTCCAGGAGAAGGGGTGGCCCGTCTGACAGATTGTTGACACACAAAAGGGCACCTCTCTCTGTCCATAATCCATGCCGGTGCTGGTGTCCCCCCTCCGGCTTCCTTTTACTCTTCTGTCACGGGGACCTCAGGTGCAGAATATTCCTCAGTGGTTATTTTCGCCAAGATTACCGCTTGAAAAGGAAAGTATGAAGAACACAATTTAAACTACTATATACCCTTATGTGAGGGAAACAGGCAGAAAGGAAATTTCACCAGCAGGATGTATGCAGGCAGCCCTGTTGACTTACAGATAGCATTATTCAAGGGTAGTTACTGTCTCACTCATAGGTTTATTCATCCTTCTGGCTTTAGAATGACAAAGAATTCAGAAGGACTGTTCCCAATGCACCAAATCAGTTTGATCACTCCATCAAAAATTTTTCCTTAGTAAGTGTGTACACCTCCTCACGTAGCACCTATCTCATTTCATGCAGTTAACAAATATTAGGAAACTGAAATTCTTGTTTAGCATTTTTAAGATTTTCTTTCACATTTAACAATCTAGAAGTTATTTATTTATCGATTTATTTTGCTATATATTGAGACTAACAAACAAGAGCTACTTCTGTATTTCTGAAGTGTATTTTCCTGAAGAAATTACCTGAAATTTCCCGAAGAAATGATCGTTTCTGGATAAAAAAGAGATACCGGTGAACATATTCAAACAATAGTATCGAACATGTAACAGAATTGAGTTACAAAGTAACTATTATGCACAGATTGAATAAACTGTAGTCTGTGTAAGTTGACACAGAGTTCTTTTCCATCAAGGGCCCAGACATGCTTGAGCCTTCCTTTCCTTAGTGGTTGTCGCTTAGTATGTAGCATACTTCGGTAGCATTATATTTTTTCTCTGTCAGCCTATAGATTTTTCACAATTTCTTAAGACTACATAGTTTAATCTGTTGTGTTGTCAAGTTAAGCATGAAATGACAATTGATAGTTTATTGCAATACAATGTCAGCTTGACATGAACTTCAAATTATTAGAGTTATAGAGAATCTAAAGGACATTATTCTTTAAAAGTGTTTTTTTAAGTTTAAATTGTGTCACATAAAAATGCCATAAAAGTTTAAATGAAATAAGATTGATACATTTACCATATTTTTTAAGTGTTTATGTTAAACCTTCTCACCAAGAAACTTAACGTTGAGGAGCTTGAATGACCTTTTATTTATACCACTGACTCAGACAATGACTCCATAATGTTACCCCTCTAGATTCCTGCCAGATCCATGAAAAATGGATAGATTAACGATGTCTACCAAGGCTAAAAGAATAAACCAGTTAGCAGTGAGTCTGATGCCAACGTACTTTCAAACACTTCGTTTGAATGGAATAAGGAGACGTCAGAATATATTTGTGAATTTGCTTAACGAAAAAAATATTTAAATTGTTTGACCCCTTAGATTCATGATATTAAAAGTGGAAGATTCAAGCTACCTAATTTGAAGTCTTAGTATATAGTTTCAATAGTCATGTCAGTATTGTATTGGCATAAAGATTTCCAGATAGATCAAGGGAGCAGAATAGACTCGTGCATATATCTGTCCATTGTTTTTGACCAAGGAACAACCTTTAGAGATAGATTTAACAGAGGATGTGCAAAACCTCTTCATTGGAAACTTCAAAGTATTGCCAAGAGAAATTAAAGAAGACCTAAATAGAGCGATATCCCATGTTCATGGATTGGAAGACTCAATGTTGTTAAGATTTTATTTCCTCTCACATTGATTATTTCAAATCCCTCAAGCTTTTTTTTTTTAAAGAAATTGACAAGCTGATTTTAAAATTCATATGGAAATGCAACAGTGAAATATCAAACAACTTTGAGAAAGATGAACGAACTTGACTTACACAACCTGACTTCATGACTTATTAGAAAGCTTTAATAATCAAGTCATTCTGGTGTTTTCATCAAGATAAACAAATACCTCAATGGAATGGAATAGAGATTACAAAACAACCCACACCTACATGGTCAACTGAGCTTTGACAGAAGAGCAAAGGCAGTTTAATCTTTTCAATACATAATGCTGGAACAATTGGCTATCCATATGCAATCAAAATAAACTTTGATCCATATATCATGTCATATACAAAAATGAACTCAATCTAAATATAAAACTTAAAACTATATAAATTCTAAAAGAAAATTTAGGGGAAAAATCTTTGTGATCATGGATTATCAAAGATTTCTTAGATACCAGCACATCAAAAGCCTGATTCATAAATGAAAAGAATCATAACTTGAAAAATTATAAATGGAGAACTTGAAAACTTTGTAAATTATTAATTTTTCTTCAAAAGACACTGTGAAGAGAATGAAAAGACAAACCACAGACTGGAAAGAATATGTATATATCATAACTCTTATAAAGGATTTGTATCTGTAATATATAAAGTGCTCTCAGAACACAGTTTTAAGAAACCAACCAACTAAAAAAGGGTCAAAATATTTGAACAGGTACTTCACCAAAGAATATAAATGCATGGCACATAAGCACGTGAAAGTGTCCTCAAATCATCATTAGAGAAATTCAGGTGTAAAGCACTAAGCACACTGCCTGTTGGTGATGATTTGCAGCAGTGGGAACTCTGGAGCACAGCTAGTAGGAGTATAAAATGGTCAAACCACTTCGGAAAACAGTTTGGCAGTTTCTCACAAAGTGACATATGTACCTACCGTATCAATGGATACACGTGACATTCACGTAATGAATAGTACTCTACAGCTCAGCAGCAAAAATAAATCACGTATTTACACCTGGAGCAACGGGAGTGAAGCACAAAATAAAGCTGAGAGAAAGAGGCCAGACAGAGGAGAAGTACATACTGCATGCTTCCATGTGTGTACATTTCTAGAAAGTACTAGCTAATACATAGCGAAAGAAAGCAATGAACATTTGCTTGGGGATGGAACGAGCAGAAGAAAGACAGGGCACAGGGAGACCTCTGTGGTGGTGCTTATGTTCGTTACTTTGATCGTGGTAAGAGCTCCATTCTGCCCCCTGTGTCAGGTCTAGACAGGTGATGTCAAGTCACTGAAGTAATTAATAATGAGTGTTTTCATCCAGGTGAGTGCTTCCCTTTGTGTTTCTGTTTTCCATGTGAACTATTCTTTGACTTTGGTGTACAGTTAAGATACTCTTAATTGAATTTAATGAGCAATTCAGTCTTTATAATGAATGAGGAAGTTTTCAGATATACTTGTGTATGAAGGTTTATATGTTTCTATGACAGAATATTCCTGCGTCAAATATGAAGAGATTGCGTGATTTTATTTTAACTGTCAAATGTGAAGAGATTGCGCGATTTTATTTTAACTCTATGCAATTCGAAGATCATGTCTTATCCCTCAAATAAAAGCAAAACCTGCCATCATCGTGAAAGTTATTTTTTTGTATAAGTCAGTTCAGTACAATTGAGCTGTCTATAAACCAGCGGTTTAGAAACTGAGAACAAAGAGTTATTTAGGCTGACTCTGGGTGACCACTTGATTGGGGTGTAGTATATGGGAAATGGCTAAAAGACAAAACCCCCTCTCAACTCCAAGATTTTTACTCTGCTGTGTATACGGTCTTCTTTTTACAAGAATAAGTCAAATATTCCCTGGTAGGACCTGTTAAATGATACCTCTATGTCAAGTTCACTAACTTTGCGAAGCCATTAATTATTTTATGTATATTATAGGTTCTTACTTTGTTATTGGTTATGAGCTCTTGATGAGAGCCATTTGTGTGCTGCTGCTTTTATCTTTGTGAGAGTAGTTTGCAGTTTCCAGTGTTTAGGCAGTCCTGTCCCCATAATGATGAAGCGCTGGTTATTGGGCACGCTCCTAAGTATCTTACCTATGCCTTGTCTGCTTTAATCCTCACAATTATCTCCATGTTCGGTGTATTATCCTCCTGATCTTGTTCAGGGGTTTACCAGGTAGGGAGTGAAATATGGCAAAACCTGGACTGGGAGTGAAGTCCTTTTGGTTTCTTCTAACTGCTGCCCTGGGCTGCAATGACAGATAAAATGCCATCAGATGAGATGTGTATGCATTCAGTAAATATTACTGCAGTTAATGGGCAAGGCCATATAAACAGGCTTAGAGAATGTAGGACAAATTTCTAAACGTTCTGATTTTCAGGGCAGACATAGTTTTGTTGCTAGCTGAATAGATGTAATTTTAAACCAAGATATTTCATCCCTCATTTTCTATATGTTAGTGTACTTATAAAACTATTACAAAAACATGGGAAATAAGTAACAAGTGGAGTTACATATGTAAAATTAATCCGTCCTATGTGTAAAATTTCTCAGGAAAAATGTCTCTTGACAAGAGTATTTCTGTATATCGCAACTGTGTTTTGAGGAAGAGGTGGTGAGGTTTTCTCTAGTTCACATGTAATGTGAGCTATACACATATCATTTTAAGTTGCCTGGTAACCACATTAAAAAAAGGAAAAAGTAATAGGTGAAGTTATTTTTTATAAATAGATAATTCAAACAAATACATACAAATTATTATCATTTCAACATGAAGTCAATATAACATTATTAGCAATATTTTATTCTCCCCCCGCCGCCCCCAGGACTTAAAATTTGGTGTGTATTTTGCACTTCCAGCACGTCTCAATACAGAGGCCAAATATTTTATCTGTAATTCATGATCTGTATTTAGGTTTGACAAAATTTACATGTCAAAAAGTAGATTCTCTTTCCCAAGCTGTTCTAGACTTAAACATTTTTTCAACAGGTGAATTCAGTATCAGTTTTTAAATTTACATCAATTAAAATTAAATCACCCCATCTCAGGTGCTCACCAGCCAGTACAGCTAGTGGAATTAAAAACCAGTCAGACCTGATTTCTTTGAGTTTGTGTGTGAAGGAGAGAAAGGTATTGATCAGAGGGCCGTGAGTCCTGGGTAGGTCCTTGAACCAGCACAGGGGTGAGCTGTATGTGCAGAGAGATCAGGTGTATCTACACAGGGGAGATGGAATTTACAGGGCTGTTAAATATTATTTCAAATGTTTCTTTGAGGCCTCTTTACCTTTTACTCAACTTAGTGAATTACAATTTCTCTTTACTTCTAACACTTTTTAAATTGGTGTCAATTTATCGCTTGGTTTTATTTTTTTCCCTCATATTTAACTTTAAGATTTTAGTAAGTTTTACACTGTGTATTCAAAGTATATCTTTGTTACATACTTTTCCATGGTTTTAACCTCACTGAGATTTTTATAATGGCCCTAATCTAACAGTTTGTTAAATGACTCAAAATACAGTGCTAAACCAAAGCTGATATTTATGTTTTTATCTGGATGAGTGCTTCACTGTGTGTTTCTATTTAGATTAGATAATTTAGAATCCTGTGTGTATAAGTTACATGTGAACTGCAAAATGTATATCTTCTGTTCTCATAGAGAAATAGAAATCAATGGTATCTTCTAACCTTCTCACTCTGTGAATAAATATTCAAACATCCTAAGTATGTGTAGTCTTAAAATTTCATGGAAATAAGTGTCTTTTTAATTGTTAATAACAGATTAAGCCCTTCATTTCCAGTATTTGTAATTATTCATCTACAACTCCTCTTGATATATTTCAGGAGAAAAACCTTTTAAATGTGATGAGTGTAACTTTGCCTCTACGACCCAATCTCATCTGACGCGGCATAAGCGGGTACACACAGGAGAGAAGCCCTACAGGTGCCCCTGGTGTGACTACAGGTAACGATCCGTTATGAAGCAAGTGGAGTCAAGTGGGTCCTCATGGTGGGTGAAAATCCTGTTAAACTCACCATAAACGAATTGTGTTTTTGAGTAACGTGAATTAGCATGATTTAAAGCATGATTCATATATTAGGAGTGGGAGTTTATTACACCACCTAATTTTGGTGACTGTTTTAAAAGATGTAAAATATTTTCCCATTTTTTACAATCTTAACGTTTAGGTTTTATTTTTTTTTGGCTGCGTTGGGTCTTCGTTGCTGCGCGGCGGCTTTCTCTAGTTTTGGAGAACGGGGGCTGCTCTTCGTTGTGGTGCGCGTGCTTCCCATTGCGGTGGCTTCTCTTGTTGCAGAGCACGGTCTTTAGGCCTGCGGGTTTCAGTAGTTGCAGGACGTGGGCTCAGTAGTTGTGGCGCATGGGCTTAGTTGCTCCGAGGCATGTGGGATCTTCCAGGACCAGGGCTTGAACCCGTGTCCCCTGCATTGGCAGGTGGATTCTTAACCACTGCTCCACCAGGGAAGTCCCACATTTAGGTTTTATAATCCATTGATGCACCTGACTCAAGTGATTGTAAGGAACCATCCAATTAATCAGTTACTCAATGCATATGGCATCTCATCTACTATGAGTGAGTCACTCATTTAGACAATGAAGATAATGTAAGAAATGCTTCCTGCCTTTAAGGATATTGTAGCATAATGGGTGGCTTGTAATGGTAATGTTAGTAAATATTTCTAGTACAGATGTCAGTGGTATTTAAAAACGCCAGGGGAGTGCAAAGAGAAGGAAGCAGATCAGTCCTGCTAGAGGAGAAGGCC
Source organism: Delphinus delphis (assembly GCF_949987515.2). Classification (NCBI taxonomy): domain Eukaryota; kingdom Metazoa; phylum Chordata; class Mammalia; order Artiodactyla; family Delphinidae; genus Delphinus; species Delphinus delphis. The sequence goes on from NC_082695.1 coordinate 85,171,309, forward strand.
TGTCAGCCATGGCTTAAAAGATGGGCAGCTTTCAGTCACGTGTGCGTTCTGCGAGGATGCAGGGAGGTGATGGTACAGCGTGGCATTTCTGTGCTGAGAGCATGTTGGAGGTCATGAGTGCTCCGTCCACTCGTGGAGGCCACAGCGGCTAAGTGACATCTGCCAGGTTGCAGAGTAACTTCACGGAGGCCGCAAAGCACAGGGGCAGGAAGCAGGAGGCGAATGAGCCTGTTTTACTCTGTGACAAGGTCCGCATATCCCGGGCCTGGTGTAAAATGAAAGGCGGCTGTAGGTTGCAGCTCGATCACGCTGTGTGGGGGGCCTGTGAGCATAACTTCAGAGCTCACTGTGGTCTCTGAGACACCATGCGATGCGCAGGCAGCTGAAGGACATCTTCTTAGGGCCTTGATCAGCCCAACTGTGGGGCTGAAGTTCCCATGGACCCTGTTGTACATGAGGATGTGGAAACGTTGAGGGTAGTTCTTCAGTGCAGCCTGCCTTTGTTACATATCAGAATATATACCTTAAACCTGAAGCCTTCATTGAAAAATAGATTTTTGTATTCCTGTGGATATCGCCTGTGCGTTCAGTAAATCTATTGCCATAATCTCTGTTATTATCCTCATTATTGCATTAAGTTTTATGTTGAAGGTCATCTAATAGTACAGACATATTACGGGTATATTTCATTCATCAATTATTCATTCGTTCCACATTTTCTCAGTTCTGTCTTTGCCTAACACTAGACTGGTGTTTCTTTGAGATTTAATAAAATGGTGATCCAATTAGAGGTAGACATAGAAATTCCGAGGAGCTGATAGTACGAATTCTTTAAACAACAAACGTTACTGAATGCTCTTTTTCCTTATTAGAGGTCATACTGTAGTTGCCTTCCCTGCAAAACACAGGAAAACAATTACAAATTTATAAAAATTTCCCTTAATTATCTCTCTTAGCTTTTAGGATTATATTCTTTCAGTCTGTACTTTATGCCTGTTTTGAAGCATTGTTTTTTTTGGTGGTTTCTTTCATTATAAATTTTATTTTTCACACTTAACAAATTATATAACCATCTTATGTCATTAATCCTGTGTAACTGTGGTTCTCAAAGTATAATTTTTAAGTCGTAGAACTGTTACTTCAAACAAGATCTTGTACAGACCCCATGTATAAAATAGATAAAAGTGGTGTCTACCAGTTACAGATTTCAGAGTTACAGTCTGTAAGTCACTTATTATAACACTAACGAATATCATATAAGACTGTTTGACAAGCAAAAAGTTTTCAAATGGGGGGAGTTCTTGCTAACAGTTGCTGTTGGATTAGCCTTGGTGTCCAGTTTATGACTTTGCAGGGAGCGCTCAGCAGGGGCGGGTCTACAGGAGCTCAGGCTCTTGAGGCTCACTGCAGGCGTTCAGCCTCTTCCTCATTTACAAAAGACAAATGATTTGGGTACGAACTTCAGGAACACTGCTGACGTGCGGTGAGGAACACACTAGATCACTTATCCAGAGTTTGGCTGTGCACATCAGCCCTTGTTTTCACTCTCATCTCAGGTTAGGACTTCAGATGATTGTAGGCTTTACTTGACCTGACAAACCTCAAGATACTGTTCAGTGAGGTAATGCAAGAGTTTCAGTGCCTTGAAGGTCTTTAGTGTCTGAAAATTATAATACATGCCATGATGGATTTTTTTTTTTTTTTTACAGTTCTTGAAGTTGTTAAAAAAAAACAACCCAAATCAATTGTTAGATAATGACTGAAATACCTTAGAGTTTCAAAGGCCTAGTTTGAAAACCACTCTTTTCTTCAATGTAATTTTAATACTTGCATGGCCTCTAGTTAGATTGTTAAACAATAATAACTTTATTAAATTTTTAGACATTTCTGCCATTTTCAGGTTTTTACTCCAAAAATACTTTTACCTAAATTTCTGTGTGTGTCCATGATTTTTTTGGAAGAAATTCATAGAAGTATGACCTAAGGCTATTAATAGTACTGCTGCAAAGATTGGGATGTGCATTTTGTTTGGCTGATCAGTACTGTGTTTTGGTACACTCAAGTCTCTGTATGCATGAACATATTTCTAAGTATATTCAGGTTTTCTGGGCTTGAAATTGTATTATACTTTTGCGAAGGTCGAGGTCGTGTTACTTGTCCCCCATCCAAGTTATCACCTTGAAGTAGCATCACGTCCGTGGAGCAGTGCGTTGCATCCAGCTGGATCCCGTCCGTATCAGACCTCTGTGAGGCACTGTCGTGAAAAGGAGCTGGTGTTTTCTAAGACTGTTGTCACTCTCCTATGAATTAATACTCAGAATGTTTACATCTAGTGATTGCTATCAAATTTCCTGTTGAAATGCTTAAAGTCCTTGATAAAAGGGTGATTTTATCTTTATTTAAGCCTTTTTAATAATGTGAATATTATTGAAAGTAAATAGTTTGAACACTTTCTGTTCACGGGACAGTTTTATCATTCTGCGTATATACAAGGTTGGGTTTGCTTTTACTAATGAACAAAAGACAAGTTAACTTGACCAGGAGTATGAAAAACTTCCAAATATATGAACACTCCTAAAGTTAGTGACTATGAATGAAATGTAGAATTTTCAATGGATACCTTCGTTTTCTTGTTGAGGAGAATAAGATTTTTAAATGAGCAGGTAGTTAAGTTCATAAAGATTGTTTTGGTTGCATAGCATGGGAAGAACAAAATGCTTACCATATCTACCTTACAACAACAAAGTATCTTCTTTCACAAGATAAAGAAATTGGAGTAGGTATGATTTCTGTAGAATAAAAGTATGTATAAGATGATCACATATTTCCTGAGAAAATATGGTCATATTTGTCTTATCATATCTTTCCATAATATTTTATTGCTTAAAATATTTAAATACTTTTTTCATATTTAGATTTTTGTCTGCTTAATATAAATAGATAAACATTATTCCTGTAGAATATTCCTGTTGTTGTCATTATTAACACTTATTTGCAGGTAAATTACCATCATTAGAAACTGAAGTATTATCTAAATTTCATTTAAGAATATATTTTTCATTTTATAAATTGAACATCAGTGGAGAAATTTTAGTAGTTATAATTATTCATGAAAAATGTGAATATAGATTTGTTTACAAAAGAATTTTATAATTGGTCTTTTGAACCTGGGGCTATTTTTCAAGTTTGCATTATTAATTTAGACAGTGACATCTCATTCTGTTTAGATGTAAACGTGTACCCTTTTCCTAAGCTTTTACTGTCTAAGATATCCAAACTTCGAATCCATTATAGATCAGTATATTCCATCATTGCTCCAAAACTTTTTCACTATTAATTAGTATTCATTATAATTTCGAAGCATAAATTTAGATTCATAGCACGCTGTCCTACCATATTATTTATGCAGCAAATTCTTTAGATTTTTTCCTACCTTAAAATGGAAACAATCTAACATTTTTCTATACTTGTATTTTTTGTTGTGTTTCAGTTGTCACTTCTCTATTAAGGAGAGAAATAGAAAACACTTTAATATGTTATAGTAAGTACCCTTTCTAATAATGTAAATCCTTATTTCCCCACGGAGTTCATTAAATATCAGGCTGCACTCTGTTGCACTGATGACACTGGCTTTCACAAGAGATCTGATGACTTGCCCTGAAGTTGGCTGTGGTTGGGCTTTCTTTTACGTGAAACTCACCTTCTCATTGGCTTCCATTTTTTAAGGTTAATAAATGCATATTAAACAGTAAACCACTGATAAGTCATGAAAAGTAACACAAAATTCTACCTGCAGTATTAAAAATATAAACGATATTCTTACATGACACTTCAAATGTCATTTAGTAAATCAAAGAAAACTAAAATTCAGCCCAAAGTATGCAGTTTGATCATTTATTTGTTGCATCCCTATTATTGATCTTGGAATACCTTCATTGTTCCTTAAGACTGAGATTTTTGCTCAACTGCATAATTGCCTTAGGTGCTGCCAGTGTTACACACACTCTTTTAAAAAGTTGTTTTTACTGTTCTACTTTTCATTTTATTCACTATTCTTTTTTTATTATTTGAAATTATAACTCCAGTTAGAAATATGACATATCATAGAGCTGAGGAATAAAATTGATAAATCCTGCCTCATATTAAAGATTTACCCCCATTGTTTTGCTGAACTTGGAAATAATACACTCTGATTCTTTTCCTTACTTGATGGTTTACTTAGCTCTTGGCCAGTGTATTTCATAGAATCATTAATGCACTAGGTTTTGATCTCAAGAGGGGTTTTCATTCCTTTTAGATGAGGGGAGGCTAAGAATATTTGATTTACTCTTTGACCCAAGTAGTGGAGTCTCAACAAAAAATGTACTTTTTGTGATATTCCCCAATGTCTCTTTTATCACTCTTCTAAATATTTTGTTTATATTTCTTATAATCAAATTTGGTAAGTTTTTGCACATATGACTAGACTAGGTAAAATTTAGTGTTTGTCACAAGCATTTGAAATGTGTGTGTGTGTGTGTGTGTGTGTGTATGCGTGTATGTATCCTAGAAAGTTTTTGTCAAAGAATACTTTTAATTTAATTGAATTCTGTCTTAACTTTACATGATGCTGGAAGCATTTTTAGGATAGTTTTAAGATGTAATGATAAAATATAAATCTTTATTTCCCTTTAAAGTTTGTATTAATTTCTCAAATACATATTTCTATAAAGTGTCTCAGTTATGAAAACTTTTTCAGGTCTTAGATAATAGTATGCCTTTTTACATAATTTTGCTGTATAAACATTTTATGTTTATTAGGCTTTACTGAATAATAAGGCACCAAGGCCTCAGTATACGATGGGATCATTGTTCTGTCTTCCATTGGTTCAGCAGCATCCTGACTTGGGGACTGACTCTGCAGGGGATAATTTCCTCCCTGTGGATGATCTCCCCTGAGGGTTCCTGTTTTCCTTTGGCTTCCTGTGCAGGTTCACAGGTTGTAACAGGAGAAGCAATAGATGGATCAAACTTGGGTTCGCCCTGCATAATAACAAGGAGAAAAACCAGATTTTGTCTTTGTATCAGAACATCATATATACTGAGAGAGAAGTGAAATTATACATAAGGAAATGAACAGCACACATTTCTTTTTCTGAAGAATCAAAGGTAGCATTCATTTATTTTGGGTGATTTTGAAGTTCCTGAAGAGTAATGACACTGCATAAAAATAAATGAAAATGTCTAATATTAATTTATATTTGAAGCAATTTGATTGATGCCACAAGCCTAGTTATATCAGAACGAAATTTAAATTCAAAACATTTTTTTTTTTTTGTCAGTGAAGTAAGCCAGACAGAGAAAGCCTAATATTGCATGATATCACTTATGTGTGGAATCTTAAAAAAAAACGAAAGCAACAACAACAACAACAACAAAACGGTCAAACTCATAGAAACAGAGAGCAGAAGAGTAGTTGCCAGGGAGTGGGGGAAACAGGGAGAGGTTGGTAAAAGGATACAAACTTTCAGTTATGAGTAAGGTCTGGAGAGCTAATGTACTACATGGTGACTATCATTGATGAACTGTTTTGAATACTGGAAATTAGCTAGGAGAGTAGAACTTAAATATTCTCACCCAAAAATAAATAAATAAAACATACCAGTCAATACTATTTCATTAATATCAAGTCTGTTTGTTATGTGTTTATATTCTACTCTATTTTAACTGCTAATCCAGTTAATGGAATAAAAAGCAGATGTCCTAGGCTGAAAGGTTAGTTTGAAAGTGTCGAAGCCCAGTTACTTTGCAAACTTTTCTTGGGATAATGATGATTCCAAGGCTTTCCTCCCTTTGTGGTCAGTTCCTTCTGGGAGGCAGATGTGTCTGTTGTACTATGTTTGTAGTACTTGTCCTGGTAGATGGCCCCTTCCTGCTTGCTACCCTCACACAGTTCAGTGAGCCACAGGTAGATGTCAGTATCGTGGCTGGTTTGTGGAACCGTGTTTGGTCATTGGCTGCATAAATATTTCTTAAGAAGATTCTCCTAGCAGGTGTCAAGATGGTACTTTATGGAGCTGTACTATCTTTCACGTGGAGTAGATGTTTCTGGTAAGTTTCCATGGGATCTTTTGAGGGGCTCCCTAAAGAAAACATAATTGTATTTTCAGGTTTTTCTATCCTAATTATGAAAGTTGTACTGTATGTAAGTGTATTTTTTATTCCTAACGTTTATGTTTCAGCAGAAATTGAATTCTTTCTGAACAAATATCTCCTAATTTTCTCTGATCATTTTATTAGTGAATTTCAAAAAAAAATCTCAGTAATTCTAATTGTGGTTTTGATTTAGTTTTGTATTTTCTATAACATATATGTCTAATGTTATGTTTATTTGTAGCATATTTTACTCATACTTTTCTTCTCTGCCCTGAGACACCCAAGCACATAGACTTTAAAAAATTTTTGTTTAAGCCTATGTGCTAATATAGCACAGTATTTATGTCAGACCTTTAGTTACTGTTGGTAAATTTTCATCTTACAGAAGTTGGTTAAGTAAAAAAAAAAAAAATCTGTAGACTTGAAAACAAATAGATTCCATAGCATTAAAAAATATACATTGGTTCATATGTCTTTAAAAGGGAGAAAAATCTAAGATAATTTGTTTATGACTATAAGTAATTATTTGTTGATGTAGCTGAAATCGTCATTGAGATCACAGATTAATTAAAAGAGCCGTTCTGAACACAAAGTGACCATACATTCCCTTTGCTATCTCTTAAAGTAGAATCTAGATAAACATGTTTATTTAACCTGCTGTTGTTGAGTCCCAAATCCAGTCATTATAAAAAGACCAGCACTATCTTTGGGGATGGTCTTTCTACAAGGAATTACTATGGATAGTCCCTTGGGTGGTAGTTAGATATATCTGTATATATTGTGGTAGAAAGAAAGGCCTTAGAGATGAAAAAAATAGAAAAAAAATTTTGGGCAATAGTCTCTTGCATAAGTTATTCCTCAGACACTAGAGCTATTATCACACAACAAAACACTTTACTATGTAACTATCTGTATCTCCCGGCGTTAGAGGCTCTTACAGTGTGTAGCTTACTAGGAAAACCCTGTAATCACCAGGATTATCTAGAACAACAGTTAGTGGAGCATCAGGCCCACCCTTCTGGTTATATGGTTGAGTTTCACAAGGTCAGATGTGGGGCTGAGAGAAATAATAATACCTTTGAAGTGTATAAAAGTTTGACCACCTGTCATTAGTTCAGTGAGAATGCTAAGATCTTAGTTATTTCATTTTGTTTTTGGATCCTTTGTTTCAGTATGTTCTGAAGTATTGCCTCTCTGGGGCCTGTAAAAAACTGGAAGAAGGAAGGAGAAGGAGAGAAAAACGTGGAATGTTTAGGTAGTGGGGACCCAGTGGTCTGTTTGAGGCAGCTTCTCTATCAGTGTGCCTTCTAGACCTCAGACCCCTTCAGTGGAATAAGATGCTGCCTTCCTGGTAGCACCTGTGTATGTTTTGGCTTTAGGTTAAGAATGTTTGTAAAAACAAGATTACATCTTTTCTCACTTTCACATCTTTATTTTCTTAATTAAGAGAATGTAGCACAAACCCTTTGTTGACTTTTTCCTATTTATGAGAAGTACTGTGCTTGTGAGAAGTTCTATAACAAGAAGTATTCCCGAATATTTTCCTTTTTTGGAAAATGGTGTTGTGCCTTTCCTTCCTGCATAGTGAGCTGTACTTGAAATAAACCAGAATCTGTTATTCAGTAACATAATATGCATAATATGTAATGTGATACTTTTCCCTACAGGAGATTTTAACCTAATATTAACCTTCCTCTTACCCCTTAAACTTTAGTTCCTTACTCTTAATTCTTTTGGTTTGCATCTTGCTAAACAGCCCTACTCTCTCATTTTGTATCTTTTGTATCAGTTGTGACACTGTTTGGGGTTCTCTCACTATTTAAGTTTTGAATCATGTTGATTAACTGAACTCAGTCATATCTTTCCTGATTGTTTTGGTTTTTATTCATTTTAAATTACAACTTTTAAGAAATATGAAATGAAAATGAAATGTCATAAAACAAATTAGAATTTTCCCATACAGAGAAAATGTGGTAAACTTTTAGTGCTTATGCTTAACTAAATCAGTTAATCTCTTGGATTGAATTATTTGAGGTAAAACGTGGTTGACACTTAAATTTGAGTAGTTTGTTTTGTTCTAAAAACCTCAGATAGCTTTAATTTTAATTAAAAGTAAGATTCCGTCCCACTTTCCACTCCCAAATTATATTTTCCATTTGATTTTAAGTTATCTTCTCATGTCGGCCAGCCTGGATTGTAGGACATATGGGATTATGTGGTGAAGGCGGGCAAGAAGTCCTGTGGGCCATTTAGTCCATGCCGGGGAGTTTGAGTTTTACCCCAAAGGCAGTGCGTAGCCAGTGGAGAATTTTAAGGAGGGAACTGACATATTCATATTTTGCTTTGCAGTAATCACTGACGCAGTACAAATGAAGAGGCAGAGAGGGACACAGCAGGTGTTGGGAGAGCATTTAAAGGACAATTGCAAAGGTGCAGGCAGAAATAAGTGGCTAATCCTAAATAAACTAACACAGTAGCCATGAAGGATAGAGAGAGAGACTGATTCCAGTGCTTGTTAGGAGGTAGAATGAATGAACACGGTGACCAAATGGATGCATTTGGGGACAGGGTGACAGAAAGACACGTGCCATCCTTTACATGCCTAGGCTAGGGCTGCTGAGTGAGCGGCAGTGCCATTTACCAGGTCCTCACTCCCGGAGGAGAGATCCCTTTAGCAAAATGACGATGTGTGTGGGTTGGATGCATTGACTTTGAAGTGCCCATGGGCATCCACATGGAACGTGCCGGTAAATGTGTAGGTCAGTGCTGGTGTGTGTGGGACTTGAAAGCATCGATGCGATTGGCATTTCCCTTGGAAAATGCGGAAAACGAAAAAGCAGAGGGGCAAAGAGAAGTGTCAGAGAGACTGAGAAGTAGCCTCCTGATATGGAAGGGACCTCCGGGCAGCAGGCAGGCAGCACTCAGGGCAGTGCACCTGCCGCAGCCAGCCGGACGGCATGGGTTCTCTGGGGAAGCCCGGTCCTAGCACAGGGGTAGGAGCAGAAAGCACGCGAGGGGTCAGAGGTGACGTGGTGAGGATACTTGCTAGCTGGTCTTGAAAGGAGTGTCTTGAAGGCTGCTTCCTGCAAACGCTTGGGGAGCTGGGATAGCTGCATGCGCAGAGAGCTGGATGCACATTGTATTTGTGTGTTTGTTTTCATCTGTTTGCTTAAGATTGCTTTTAAAATTATACTAAAATGCTTACAGGCGGAGGTGAAAGAGCCAGCTGAAATAATGAAGTTGACCAGTGCTTTTCCCTAAGGGCTCAGGTGGTGCATGTCAGGTGAGGGTTTTGTGACGCATCAGGGGCGCTGATAACGATTTTGAAGAATCAGCAGTGCCTCCCTGTTCCCACCTTGGGACCTCTCGAGATGGAGAGCTACAGCTTCAAACCTCTGAATCTTTACCCTCCCACAGTTTGGGAATACTGCGTAGCACCAACTTTTACCTTTGTTGTGTTCAGAGTTTTGAATCAAAGAACATAGAGACTGTGTAATGGGACTGTTCTGCCCTCCCTACATACACATTCAAACATTGGAATTTTATTTGCTTTCTATGAGGAATTTACTTCCACAAAATATTGTACTACTTTAACTGTTATACATAATTCAAGAATTTGCTTGGCACTAGCAAACAATTCAGGGCAATCATTTAACAAACACTCATCTTAAATGTAATCTTTTAAAGTGTGACATCTTTTCTATGACTTATTCTAAACAATTTTTGCTAATATCTTAGGGTTTTTCTAAGGCCAGTAAATCTCATGGGCCCCTCTAGTGACATCATAAGCCAGTGGAAACTCACAGACGTTTATCGTGATGACACCTGACCCCCATATATATGTACAACCCTTGCTGTTTGTTTTACCTACCTTTCATTTGCGTGACTTCTTCCAAATAATTATAGGTATGGTATAACTCTTTGACCAATCACAGCTTTGATTATACTTATGTCCATTTGTACTAAAACTTCTGTTTCACTGTTTTAGATTGACCCCTGCCTTCTTCAAATTGCCATATTTCTAGAAACATATACGCTACTGGAATGGTCCTACCAAGAGAAACGTTAATTATAAGGACCATGTGGGTACTGGAGTTAGTGTGTGTATAGTATGAAAAGAGAAAGCAAATATATCACTCCTTAGGGTGAGGTAGGGTACATGATTTGTTTTCATGACTTAAGGTATATTATAACTGCTGAGTGTTGGTGTCAGTTGTACTAAACCACTAAAAAGTGGAAATAAGTCATATATATTGCCCCACAGGTTGATGTATGCTTTTCTTTTGCATTCACTATCATTTTGTATGGATTTCCTTTGATTCTATTGGAATTTTTGCTGCTTTGTTTCATTATAAATTATGGTTACCACAAGACAGTTATGGCTGCCTCTCAGATTTTGGTTTTAGCTTGTTTCTCAGCTTTAAAAATGAAAAGCACATTTCCCTTTGCAAATTGAGATAGTTCTGTACATCTTGTAACAAATTTTTGGCACCATTTCCATGAGTACAAATAAAGGTAGTAGAAATACCACAGCGCCCCTGAGGTAGGTTCATTTTAGCATTGGCTGCAAGGTGTTATTGAAACAGTTGGGGCAGCTTCCTTTCTCTCTCTGCTAACACAGCTTTCTTAAGAAGAAGGCTCTCAAAGACGCCACCTAGGAATGGCAGTGAATAAGTGTGTCATTGGAAATGTACCCTCAGACTCAAGGAGCTATGTGCCTGGGAAATATATGGACGATATCAGTGTGTGTGTATATATATATATATATATATATATATATAAAAATTAATTACATGTTCCTTCCAATTAATGATTTCTGGATGGCCTGTGAAAATGACGTTATGAATGTAATGATTACAGAATCCAAATCCTACCTCTTGTTATGTGTACTTGTTTTTAACTACACACGCACACACACATATTACCTTCCTTGCATCCATTTTTAACACAACAATCTTCTAAAATGTTGTGGGTTCTGATGTAAAAGAGATTCAGAACAAGGCTCCAGTTTTATTCTTTTTTCTTTTTTAGTTGAAAACTGGAAGCTGTGTCTGCTTTAGCTGTAAAAGCACAATCAAGGCCCCATGATAAGTGAGTCGGTGCTGTAAAAGTAAAACGAATTTTGCCTTCACTCACATGAACTATAGAAGGAGGAAGCTTTATTGTCCCTGGGAAAGTGATAAGGCAGAGTAATTGTATATTATACTGTCCTGGAACATCTGCCTGAAGACTGTTGGAGCAATTCATCCATCATGGACGATACAGCATGCTTTGTCTTTCTGCTTTAACCCGTCCCCACTGCTGGCCTGCGCAGAGGTTTTGATAGGGACTGTGCCTGGGCCGGGGCGCACATTAATCAGTCCCCTTGTTCAACACTCCAGCTGACATAATTACAACCTGCGCACAGCAGTTATTCAAGTCGAGTCCTTGTCACTCGTGGTGCGAAACTACACAGCCCCGATCCCGGAGGAGATTGCCTTATCACACAGAACAAGGGCTCGCAGGAGTCGAAGAGAATAGCAATGGGAAAATGTCTTCCGGGAGTACTGTATATTCCTTTAAAATAAGACGTTTGAGAGACTTACAAGGGACAAAGGGAAGCATCGTGTGCAGTGACTGAAATGAACCAGTTATGATTGTTAAATGGGTTACCTGGAGCATTTCTGTAAAAATGGACGTAGATTATTAAATAAATTCGATGGCCCCTCGTAATCAGTAATTCTCTTAAGTTTCTTCAAAAGTGATCGCAAAACTTTACAGTTATAAAAGGTTTAAACGCTCCTTGATAGGACTCAATTTTACAAAATAAAGTATGCATTTAAAATCTACTCTCAGTATACACTTAACTCAGAGAGCTTTGTAAGGAATAAACGTAGAGCCAGAGAAAGAGCCTTTCAGGAGACTTTCAAAGACAGGGAAGTTCACTGTTTCCTGTGGCCGGAAAATAAACTTTCCGTCTTATTATTTGCCACACCTCCTCACTCTAATCCTGGTGGCGTGCTGGCCAGGCCCCTCCAGTATACCAGGTGTGAGGGACGCACTCTCCTTTCAGCCACTTGAGAAGTATTTAAAATTTTATCGCAGCCCCTCCCGTGCCCCTAATAGACCAAGGGAGTCTGTGGGCATGTAGTGAATTATTGTGATCAGGTCTGCACACCTCCCCAGTGAACTGTGCTCTTACTCGTGTGCAGAAGCTGTGGGTATTTTAAATCCAGCCTTTTAAATTTTTTTTTGTCTCTTTGACATTATAAGATTGTCCCAAGTAAAATCAAGTGTGGCCCAGACTCAGAAATGTTGTGAAATGTATTTTTGGTTCAGTAAAAATTTTACTTGTATAACCTTAAGTTTGAAAAGCTCTCAACTAGTAAAGCTACAGTAAACTACTACATATAGTTATATCTTCATTTGTAAAGCAGTATTATTTGTAGCTGACTATTTCAAGCCAGAGCTCGGTAAGCACACACCTGCGTGTAGTTGAGGCCCTGGTGAGCGTCTCTGTGCGCCTCTCTGCCCTCCTTAGCCTCCCCTACAACTACGATTCCAATGACTGCTTGGACTTAGCAGGAGGGGCAGGCTGCACTTGCCTCAACTTTATTAAAGATCCTTTTCTTCGGAAGGCCTCTCGTCCACGTGCCTTTCCTGGTTTCACATCATTTCACTTTGCTAAATTAGCTAGTTAACAGAAAAGGAGAGACTAACACTCTGTGCGGTAAGGACGTAGGTTTGTAGAAATGAAAAGCTGGAGTGGGAACTCTGTTTATTTCAAAGGTCCAATATAAAAAGAGTGGCAAGATAACAGCGGAAAGGATCTCCACCAGCACTCACTGCAGCTGTGCAGAAAACGCGTGGGAGGACGAGCAACATGTACGGCTAACGTGGCGTTCTGATTTCGCCAGTCACAGACTTCAAGCGGTGTTGTTAGCTCAGCCCTGAAGAATGTTTCTGTGGTCAAGTCAGTTTGAGAAACACTCTCTGTATTGCACTGCCTTCCTCAGATGCATGATGAACAGCATATTAAAGACTCAAGGGATTCCTGCTGTAAAGAAAAATATATAGGGACCTCCCTGATGGTCCAGTGGTAAAGAGCCTGCCTGCCAGTGCAGGGGACGCGGGTTGGATCCCTGGTCGGGAAACTAGTCTCCCACATGCCGTGGGACAACTAAGCCCGTGTGCCCACGCGCCCCGGAGCCCACGTGCCACAACTAGAGAGAGAAAACCTGCATGCCGCAATTAGAGAGAAGCCTGTGCGCTGCAGCGAAGACCCAACGCAGCCAAAAACAATAAAGAAAATAAATGAATATTTTTTTTAAAAAAGATTCCGATGGTATTAAAAAAAAGAATTCCAAGTTGGTGATTATATATATATATATATATATATATATATATATATATATATATATATATATGTTTCAGTTACACACAAAATTATATATATAATTTTGTGTAACTGAAGTATGTGAAACGTTGGCCACCGAGGCCTTTTCCCTGAAGCCCGGTAGGCATTGTGCTGGACTAATTTGGATGCTGGGATGTTTCTGTGTTGTTAAAGGATAGGCCACCATTAATGTCTGCTATGCGTTTTTACCTGAGAGAATGGGCATTTATTTTCTCATAAGCACGTAGGATACGGCGTCTGGTAATTACTTAAACTTACTTATATAAGCTTATAGCTTGTTGTCTTCATGGCAGATGAAAGTCTACCATGCACTTTTCTCAAAGTAAGTTACCTTCTTCTAGACTGAGAATATATATTCCGTATATTAAGAAGTGAACAGTTAATGAAATTATAAGTGTCTTTTCCTCTTTGGGCTAAAGAAGAACCAAGGAGAAGTCAAGGTTCTGTAGGGCTTGCACTGGTGGGTGGCCCTCCTCGCTGCTTATGCCATGGAGGACAAGCCACGTCTGGCCACGTGTTTAAATCAATCTCCTGTTCTACAACCACACAAACTGTGTGAGTGGGACTATTCTTGAAGCGTTAAATGCTAACGAAATAATTTGGGTTTCTAACAGAGACAGAGCTTACTGTCGCTTCCTGCTCTTTCTTCTTTGTGAATCTCGTTCTCCAGTAGAGTGGAAGGTGGAGCAGGTTGTTAAATTCAAAGCAGCTTATTGCTCTTACTGGTTGTAGAAACCAAAACAAGCAGAGATATGAATAGAGAAGTAATGTAAGTGGATGTAAATGTGGGAACATGAATGGTGGAAAACAGATGGGAAGTTCTACATACTTTTGGGAGTAGAAGGAGCGGTAGAGCAGTGTGCAAATCCTGTCAAAGGCAGTGGCATATCCATAGGTAAGTGTGCAGTTAATCAATGTTATTTGAAGTCAGTTGAAGTCAGTCAAGTATTTTGAATAGCATGGAAACAAGATAATTTTAGGCCATTCTCAATTAAAGATGTCACTGAAGGGGGCGTGACAGTCCTGTAAGTAGACAGGTGGAATTTTCAACCCTATTTCAAAATTAAGTTTCATTTTATGAAGCATGGCCTTTTGTTATGGTTGTTGATGTACACGGCTCACCTCTCCTATCACATTGCGTTCTCTTTGAGGATATAACCAAAATGATTCATTTTTATGTTTCTTTTAATATAGTAGGCACTAAATAAATATTTGTTGAGTAAATTCATTTTGAAAATAATAAATCAATACCTACGAAAATAGACTTTTCTTGTAATCATAGACTTCCCATGGAAATCATAATGATAATTAGACTTAAATTACTTCTGTTCTGAAAGACCTCCCAGTGGGTTTGAAAGGCTGGCCTTGCCCTTTTAGACCAGCACCCGGATGTACGGGTGAGCAGAGCCCACGCGTGGGTCACATGGGCCAGCGCTGTGGCTGCCGTGTGGCGGCTTCTCCATGAGCATGTGGTATTGGTAGCTGCACTTGGGACGGGGCTGTGAATACCTGACAGCGACATGGCGGCAGAGCCCAGAACCTGGGTCCTTCCAGCCACTGGAGAGCAGTGGATGGATCACGGTCAATCAGGCGACCGCCTTCATCCACTCCTGTGCTAACTCACAGGCTCCTTCTTCCTGTGAGACACTGTTCTGTGTTATCAGATTACGCACATCCCCTTATATCACATAACAAATGTTAACTATAGCTGAGAAATGGGGAGAAAAATTAATGTACATCAGTTTTTATTGTCACAGCGATTGATTTCAAAGAATTGGGATTTATGAAGAGCAGGAACCAATGAGAAGTGACCTGATAGGAATTGTCCTATTTAATAGTTAGCCGCCAGTTAGGAAAAAAGAAAAAGAAAATTCGTAGAATTCAGAACAGGGTGATCCAGAAATTGTCCAATTAAAATTTGATATTGCAGAAAATATTCAGAAGATTGTGTTTTGTGCTTACTTCTGATTTCTATAAATTCTTTTTTGCCTTAGAGTTTATAGAAATGGTGTATTTCATTACTTACAAAATTATCCAAAAAAAGAAACTTTGGATAATTTTGTAAGTAATGAACTATACTGTTATTTTTAAGTATCTATTTTACTTAGATGCCTATAAAACTTACTGTTATTGTATATTATTTTTACTATTTGAACTTTATCATTTGAAAAGTCAGAGTCTTACTATCCTGCCCCATTCCAGGTCCTCTTCACGCCCACTCTCCTGACGTAACCGCTTGTGACCATTCCTATTTTTGTCCTGCTAGAGATAACCTAAACACTTTGCTGCTTCTCTGTTTCTTGGTTTACGGGCAGCATAGATCAGGAAGTTAGCTCATGCACCCGGTTTACCGCTACACCTCTCCTCTCTCCCCTATTTTTTTTTACTGTATTCATTTTGGTTTTCTAAGTGATTACCTTTACAACCTGACTTACCTTACTTAAATCTTTTACTTGATTCATCAAATTGAATTATGTCTATGTAAGCATGAGAATCTTCACACTTGATTTTCATTTGTATTACCAACTTATGTCAGCTATACTGTTGTATTGTTTATGACATTTACATTCTGTATAATACTATCCAATCCAGTTGTTTTTAAGCTGCATGTTTTGATCATATTTGCTTTACATGAGTAAAACTTAAAGATATTCTCATGAATAATCCAAGTGATCCAAAAATATACTGAGCAAACGTAGAAGTTCCCTCTGCCTTGGAAACCTTTCCATAAATATAATTACCATCAATAGTTTGCTAGGCTTTCTTCTAATACCCATTTAATGCATTTGTGTATCTATATGAGTATATTGTATAGTTTTCAAAAGTTGAAAGGATTCTTATATGTATCTACCTGGGACTTGCTTTTTTTTTTTTAACTTAACAGTGTGTCTTGGAAGTTTTTCCATGGTAGTACATAAGGTGTACCTTATTTTGTGAATGGCTTTTGTCCAACAAATAAGGATGAATGATGAGCTGCACACACACACACCAGGGCTTCCTCCGTAGCATTTGAGGGAGATTCAGAGACAGGCATGTCATCGTTACTCCTCCTCTCAGCCTGTCTCTGTACCTGTCACACCTGTGGTTCTCTGGAGCCACACTCAGGGACGTTGCGGTGCCTGGCGTCAGGCTGGGAAAGGCACCATGGGACTGGTCAGCTCCACTGCTTGGGGAGCCCACCCTGGATGGCGTGAGGTCAGGGCTGTGCGGGAGCAGTCGTGTGGCCTGGCCTACCAGGTCGCTTGCCTTGTTCTGGCACCACTCACGGCTGGGGGGTACCCTTGCTTTTCCTGGGATCAGGCTGTGCCCTCCCAGCGTTCTACCAGGATGTAGTTGGCTTCCATGGAGCTCTGTAGGAGACCAGCTCCTACTCTGAGAAGCAGGCTTGCATGGTAACCCTTACCTCTCAGCAGTATGGAAATCCGTAGTGTGGATCATTGTAAATTAACAACTCATTTCCTTTGTAAGCAAACATCTAGTTTCACATTCTCCCCTAGTGTTTAGCCACAAATAATGGTTTAATGATTCTCCTTATGGATAACTTCTAGAAATGAACTCCTAAGTCCAAGAGTATGTGTGTATTTTACTTTTGAAGGCTATCATCAAACGTCTTCCCGAAGCCTTTGCTAACTGACACTTACCAGTGGCATTCATTTCCCTTACCATTCATTAATGCTACCAGTCTTCTTAAATTTTGCCCTTCTGTTACCTTAGGCTTTTATTGGTATTTCCTTGGTTACTGGAGTCATTTAATGCTTACATAACCATTTGTAGAACTCCAGTTAGGAATTTCTTGCTTATGTTTTTTATCCAGTTTTTAAGATTTTTATCTTTTTTCTTATTAATCATAGGTACTCATTTTGTAGTCTGTATATTAATCATTTTATATATGTTTCATATATTTTGTCCATTTCTTTGCCCTTTTAACTTTATTTATGACTATTATGCTATATAGCGGTTTTAAGTTTTATGAAGTGTTTTTGCTACATCTTTTTATAGCATTTGTGTTCTGAATTTTATTCAGGAAAGCTCTTTCAAATCAAGATTATAAAAATGTTTTCTTGTATTTTCTTCTAGCACGTTTATAATTTAGTGTCCTTAGGTTAATCTTAAAGTCCAAATGGGATTTACTTTTGCATGGTATAAGACCACAAGAGTCTAACTATTTCTTCCCCATGTGATAGGTAATTGCCTGAACACCATTTGTTGTATGACCCATCATTTCCTCACTGATCTGAAATGACATCTTTATCCCCATATACATTGGTCCTTGTGTTCTTTGTCCTGGTGATGTATTGTGTTCAACACTCCCAATGACATTCATCTGTTTGCTAAACATCGTTGATAAAATGTTCCATTTTAACCAGAGGAATATGAACTTCTTTATTCTTGTACCCTCTAACCAATGTTAAATTTAACTAGCACAACTGTTTAGTAATCTAAAATTACCAGCCTCTTTCTTTTTTTTTTTGTTTTTTTGTTTTGCGGTACGCGGGCCTCTCACTGTTTTGGCCTCTCCCGTTGAGGAGCACAGGCTCTGGATGCGCAGGCTCAGTGGCCATGGCTCACGGGCCCAGCCGCTCCGCGGCATGTGGGATCCTCCCAGACCGGGGCACGAACCCGTGTCCCCTGCATCGGCAGGTGGACTCTCCACCACTGCGCCACCAGGGAAGCCCACCAGGCTCTTTCTTTATGGGTCCTTTAGTGAGAACATAAGTGGCAGAGGACTGTATCCTGGGCTGTGTTATGTAAATTGTGGAAGAAGCCCTGCGCTGCTGTATTGGTTACTGCCTGCCACCTGCAGTGACTCGCAGCTTTATTTTCTTCTCCCTTGGAGATTTCCCAGGCTTTCTTAGACTCAGTTTTTGTTCAGTGAATTTATAATTAAATACTACTGGTTAAAAAAATGTGAAAACTTCTTAAATTTAGTTTACAAAAAGACTTCCTTTGGATTATTCTTTATTCATTTTGGATTACTCTTTTTTTTTTTTTTTTTTTGCGGTACATGGGCCTCTCACTGCTGTGGCCTCTCCCGTTGCAGAGCACAGGCTCCGGACGCACAGGCTCAGCGGCCATGGCTCACGGGCCTAGCCGCTCCGCGACATGTGGGATCTTCCCGGACCGGGGCACGAACCCGTGTCCCCTGCATCAGCAGGCGGACTCTCAACCACTGTGCCACCAGGGAAGCCCTGGATTACTCTTTTAAAGATACAGTAGAAACCTCTTTCAACTGAGCTTTTAGATAAATATGTACTGTAATACACTTGTTCCAATGCATACTTAACTACAGAGTAATTCTTTTCAAGCGTATTGGTTCAAAAAGTATATTCTGAACATGCATAGAAAGAAATCACATTTCTAAACATATATGCATGCATGCACTATATAACTGTTTGGGAAATCTATTTTTCAAACGAATTGAAATTGCCTTTCGTATACAGTGAGAAAATTGCTAATGATGATCCAGATAGTTGAACTGTACTGCATTTAATAGAAAGACTAGCAACAGTAATCAAAAGCAAACTGAGTACCTCCTGTATTTTCTGAACTTGTTTAGTATCATTTACCTTAACCCTCATGACAGCCTTATGAGAGACATATATTATTCCCATAAAATAACAACAACAACAAAGTACTCCATGGTCAGCAAGTGTGGAAGGGAGAATGTTAAAGAAAACTAACACAGTTCTTTAAGTAGAACTTTCAGAAGATTTTAATGTCCATTTACATACACAACCTGTCAGATTATTAGCAGTAGACCAAGACAGTCTTTAATTTCACACAGGAGTTTGGGAGTGGTGAGGCAGATACATAGCTTCCCTTGGGGAACTAGGAAAGGAATGTTCATTGGGATGTGTGTGCACGTTAGCGCATGACATCTGTGCCCGCTCTCTCTGCATTTCCTTTTCTTTATCGGTAAGACAGTACTACCAGTACATGTTAATAAATACATAGAAATTACCTGATTGTGTCTTAGTGATACTACTTTATTCTCTCTGGTTCCGTAGTTAACTCATGATGTTTGCCACACCAGCTCACCAGCACAGTCTTGTGATTGATGATCTGATGGCTTGGGTGGGAAGTTGTGACCTGGAAGGAAAGGAGCAGTGCAGAAGGATGAGTTCTACCAGATGTGAGCCTTGTGCAGCTTGGTTCGTCGTAACAGATGGGCGCAGGCAGAGACAGACCAGCAGACTGTGATAGAAAATCCAGAATTAGCTTCAAATAAATAAAATATTGATGAAGGTAGCATTTCAAGTCAGTGGGGGAAAGGTAGACTATTAAGATGTTGTCTTGACAGCTCTGGCTAGCAGTCTGGATCCACAGTTCACACCACACTCTAGGAGAATTTTGCAAGGGATCTAATATTCAGTGGAACATAATGAAACTATTCAAGTACTAGAACCAAATTAGGGACAATCCTTTTATGACCTCCAAGTAAGGAAGCCATAGGACAAAAGATGAACAAAATAAAACACTTCTGCTTTTCAGAAGATGCTGTAAGCAAAGTCTAAAGGAAACTAAGGAAGAAATATTTGTTACTTTTGTCATAAAGTATCTACCTCCTTTATGTATAGGAGAATGACTAACAACCCTTAGGAAAAAAACTGATCAAAAATATGGAAAAGCAGTACAGAGAAAAGAAAATACATATGACATTTCAATATTCGAAGAAACTTTATTCGTTACAAAAGAAATGCAGATTAAAACTTTTAAAGGTTAAAAATTGAAACCCCAGTGAGCTACCATTTTTCACCCACCAAGTTGGCAAAAATGTGAAAGTTTGGTAACACAACACATTACAGTGGCACGAATGTGCAGAAACAGACTCTGTCAAACGTTGTTGGTGGACGTGTAAATTGCTACAACTCCTCTGGATGGCAGTTGGGCAGCATTTATCAAAATTACAAAAGCATATGCCCATTGCCATTGGAAGCAATTCCACTTGGCATCCTGAGATTTTCTTGGCATCCTGAGAAATGGAAAGTGTTTCACAAGATGATTCATTGCAACCTTGTTTATACTAGCAAATGATTGGAAACAACCTAAATGCTCATCAGTAGAGGGTCAGTTAAATATAACACTCTCTGTCCTTACCGTGAAATACTGCCTGGCTATTAACAAAGGAAGGAAAGGAGGCGGAGCAGAGGGAGGGAGTAGGGGAGGGTAGAGGGAGGCATCAGGAAGGACACTCTGCTCTAACATAGTCACGTGGAAACAACATCCCCGCGCCTTGTTGTTAGGTGGAAGAAGGTGCTGCTGACACGTGTTATGCCAACAGATTTACATACAAGAAGAGGGGAGAAAAGAAGATACAGTGTGTTTGTGGATTGGAAAAATCATTCTTAATTCTCCCAAACGATTGATAAGAAGTTAGGGATCCCGGGTTCCTGGTGGAGGTGGGGGTGATCCGGCCCGTGCTGGAGGAGGCTTTGCCATATCTGTCTATCACTAGACTGTTTGATGTTTGAAATATGTGAAAGTATGTTTCTTCAACTTCAGCGGTGCATTATTTTTTAATAACTGAAATAATATGCATCAAAAGAGGAAAAAATATTCATTAGGATTCTTTTTAAGCTTCCTTCTTATTAGGTTAAATAACACACATTTAACATGCTTCTGTGTTAACAGGCAGTGAGTGTGTAGTACCGCCGTGGTCTTACGGCGTTCCAGAAGCACTTGTGGTTTAGTTTATTAAGTTATTATTTTAAAATGCATTGCTTTTGAACTGAATAAAATATTTCCTTTATTACATACTTTTTAAGAAGCCGTAAAATTAGGTCGCATCTCTGGTCCTTTTGCTAATTGCCCAGCCCACGCTTTATATATTTATACACGTATATATGTACATATATGTAAAGCTGCCTCAAAATTTTCAGTGTGTCATATTTCAAAATTTCATTTGAAATGTCCTCATAATTCAGAATGCCTTCTCCATAAACCCAATGCTTGCGCTCATGGGCCCAGCAAGTCCGGCATGAATCCCTGCTCCCCACGAGGAGCCTGCAGCCTTGCGCTGAGGCATCTAACTTCCCATGGAACTGTCTTGATCACTGTTGCTTCGTAAGTTTTGAAATCAGAAAGTGTGAGTCCTCAACTTAGTTCTTTGTGAGACTGTATTGAGTCTTCTAGGTTCCATGCATTTCCTTGTGAATTTTAGAATCAGCATTTCAATTTCTATAAGAAATCCAGCTGAGATTTTGATAGGGTTGCACTGACTCTGTACATCAATTTGGGGAGTATTGCCATCTTAATAATATTAAGTCTTCCAATCTATGAACTGGGACTCTCTTTAGAAATCAATGTCCAACTGAAGACATATTCAGTCACCCACTCTTAATGATTGTATGCCCGCTCGGTTTAACTGCTGTTAATTGGACACGGTCTGGGGGCACAGTTGCAGTGCCTGTGCTGAGAGGGCTGGGAGCAGGCGGTGAACAGGTTGCCTCATGAGCCGTTCCCTGTGCCCAGGGTTCTGGTCATTTCAGGCCTTGCATTTCTGCGTCTGCAGGAAAGCAGTGGGAGAGGAGCCTATTTTCAGGGACAATTTGGTGGGAAATATACAGACCCTCAATTGTATTTATTCAGTCCATCCCTCTTCAAAACCTACACCAGTACAGGAACCTCACTGGAACTTCGCACATTGCCCAGCTGTGGGCTGAGGGGCTGTTTCCAGCTACTTTTCTATCGTCAGACTATCTTAGAGCCTTACTTAGAAGCAGCTCACTTGACAGGTCTAAAAGTCAAGGCATCTTTTTTTCCTTAATGCTCCAATTTCAGTGGAGGTGACAGGGCTTGCCTTTGTATCAGTACTCCGTGGTGCAAGGTGTGTTCTCGGGATTAAGGAAACTCCTTCACTGCCCTCAAGTGGTACCAGAATAATTTGATATTAAAATGATAGAACTTGGGACTTTGTGTTTCTAGTTCTGCATAGAAATGAATTGCTCAGGTAAAAGCCAACCTAGAAATTAGCACCAAGGTTATAAGAGCTCCCAGCCTCATATGATTCATGTTAACTCTTACGGAGCACAACACTTAGAGCACACATAGCACCTGATACCTGTGAGGTCTGCACGAGTGGTCACTGCCATCGTGATCTGTGGTCTCGTGTTATTGATTTGACCTTAATTCCGTTTACTTTTCTTTCTTTCTTGGTAGGTCAAACTGTGCTGAAAATATCCGCAAACACATTCTACACACGGGCAAACATGAAGGGGTCAAGATGTACAACTGCCCCAAGTGTGACTATGGAACCAACGTCCCTGTGGAGTTTCGAAACCACTTGAAAGAGCAGCATCCTGACATCGAAAACCCTGACCTGGCCTACCTGCACGCAGGTAAGAAACGAAAACATTATGTAAAATGCTCACTCATCACCATAGTTACTAGGCTGTGTGC
Organism: Delphinus delphis; assembly: GCF_949987515.2. Classification (NCBI taxonomy): domain Eukaryota; kingdom Metazoa; phylum Chordata; class Mammalia; order Artiodactyla; family Delphinidae; genus Delphinus; species Delphinus delphis. Next base: position 85,194,239 of record NC_082695.1, read on the forward strand.
GCATTACCAGCCTTTATTTAAATGTGGTAGCATGAGTGATAGTATCTGCTTCAAGACTTATAAAAAAGAACACTTGGTCTTATCCCCCTCAACTATAAAAACAGGTCTTTTCAATTATATTTCATCAAGAGCAAATATGACGAAATAATCATCGCAGGACAGCAGAGTTATTAATGGCAAATACTCAAAACGCGGTTGATCTGAGACAGTAGTAGTTGTTTGAGCTTCGTATTTTGGCTAATTGATAAGGTTTTTAATTTTTTTTCAGAAAATGTTTGTGATTTAAAATGTTATGCCTGCCCTATCCCTTGTACCACGGTTTTCCAGTAGATACCTGGAAAGGGGAAGAATGTGACTGAGGAGAGCAGGAGAACCTGGATGGGGTAACAGTGCCACACGTGTCCCCAAAACTAGGAGGGCCCGTGATACGGGTTTCAGGGAACGTTGGTGATGGCAGAGGCTGCTGAGATCACTCTGGCCTTGTTGGACTGGCCGTCAGATGCTGTGGGGGGATCAGATATGCAGCACCAACTGCAGGGTTAAGCACATTGACCCCCTGGAGCCCAGCCTTTTGTTTAGTGAACAAGGGGGCCTTGAGTGCAGAGTTCTTCCGTGCAGAGTAGCCAGGTGATGGATGGTGAGTATGGGACCTGTCGGAAGAGGTAGTCCCCTGCAGGACATTTGCCGGCAGTTCCAACTGTAGTCCAAACAGGACCTCATTTAAATAATGCCAGGGGATCCAGGGGATGTTTAAAGCAGGTGCTTTGGGAGCAGTTGGAGCTGTTTTTAAACTGCCCTCCCCATCCTGGCTGTGTGGGTTACAGGCAGTCTCATCTCATCACCTTAGATCTCTCGTACGTAAATCGATGTGGTGGGATCTATTTAAAGGGTTATTGTGAGAATTTAAAAAGATCTTGTCTATGAAGCTCTTAGCACAGTACTCTCGTGCCGAGAATGATCAGTGCAAAGGACTGTGGGTGTTGGTGCTGATGCTGGCGAAGTGACACTAGTGTTTGAAAGTTGTGTGAAATCCCACCCCAGATGCAAGGCTGCCTTTGCAAAATATGTAAATGACATTGGTAATGTAATGTCTACAGTGAAAGAAACAGGACTTGTTGAGTAATTTGAGGTAGAATAATAGTCCTAATCCATTTGACACTGAATGTAAGGTTATTATTTGTTTTCTGCTGTTGTGTTCTCAAATTTCTCTGTTTATACTCATCAGATTGACTCTTTAAAGTCATGGTAAAACATCTGATTTAGTAATCTCTGTTGTACCCACGTCTGTTTTTGAAAAAGAAAAACGGGGGTCAGTATTCTTTGTATTTTGGTGAGGTTGTTACTGAAAAGGTTTTGAGCTAGACAGTTTATCAACTTTAGTTCACAAAAACAGATAAAGTCAAATTGAAGTATCTTCTGGCCATGAGTACCTACGGATTCTTTATTAATATGAGTGCATGACAATGCAGATGTCAGAAATAGTGCCTAAAAGCTGGTGCTTCCAGAAATGGCCAAGCAAAATGATCTAAACTGATGGTAGGTTGTCAGCAAAGTACCATTTTCAAGGTAGTTTCACTATTTCAGCTTCTCAAGATGTAATATTGACGCATTCTGTCTCTCTCTTCCATTGCACCAATCAGACATTAAAAGTAGGTTATTTTCCTAAAATAAGGTGTCTCTAGCTCTTAAATGAAGTAAACAGCAAAGAAAGGGAGAGGAAGCTAATTGCAGACCAAAGAAACACATTCCTTTTGTTGTTCTGCACAGAAAGGACAGACTCTTCGCTTACGCCATTGCTGCTCTAGTGATGCTGAGAGTTCTGTTTTGAGATATCATTTGTATAAAATCTTTTTTAGAAAAGTTATCCTCGTTTCCTTGCGTATGTGTGTGATGCTCTTCTGCATAGGATCCTAGTTTTCTGTTTGTATTTTTATGATTCTTTTGGAACCTTTTTCTATATAAATCACAGTAGCATTCCTCAGTATTTTGACAAACGAAATCCATGTGGTGCATGTGGGCTGTCACTTGTTTATTCCCCCCGTGCAAGGCAAGATTGCTCCTCAGTAATATATTTGCTTTGATAAACTTAGCTCAGTTAAGAGAAAACTTTAAAACGGCAAAGTCCTTAGATTGACTCTTTCACCTTGTAATTCTGAGTCAACTGTAATACCTTCATGGGTGTGTGGAACGCGCCCTCCTCCACGTGAAGTGAGGTGTCGAAGCGGGCGCTTGCCGCTCTTCCTTCCGTGCTTCCGGTAGAGGAATTAGGCAGCACAGTGGGTGAATCCCTGATGCACGGTACTGTGCAGGGTCCGGAGGTGGCCTGAAATCTTCAGAGAGGTTTATGCCCAGACCTGACGGTGACTTATCAGCAGCCTTCTCTGCTGTCAACACTCTTCATGTGTTGAGAAATCTGTAACCAAAAATTCAGTGAAGCATATGAAGCAGTTCTTTTAAACTACCCAGAACAAATAAACAGATTCACTCTGGATCTGACTTGGCTCTCCCATGTAGACCGAACATCTAATGCTCTCATGAGAAGGAAAATGTGAAACAACAGCAACAGAAAAGATTGTAAATAATGTCATTTGGGGTATTTTAAATTTTAGTTAAGATGATATTTGGAAATGTCTATGTTAAAATAAGGTATTTATTTTTTTTTGTCGTTGGAAAACAGTTCTGAGAAAGTGGTTTTCCTGCAGTTGTGCTTCCCCTGGGGGCCCTGCAGTGAGGTCCGTGCCATCTCTGAGGTCCCTCCTCACTGTAGCATCCCGTGTTTCTGTGTGCATGGCCTTCAGAGCAGGCTGGGTTTTAACTTCAGCTCTCATTTCCCTGTTGAATGATTTTGGAAACACTGTTTTAACTCTGGGTCTCCGTCTTCCCCTCTGTAAGCTGGGGATAGTGATGCCTACAGCACAGTTTTCATATGATCTAACCAAGATGGTACAATATGTAAACTGTTTGACGTGATAATACTTGGCACCCATCGTTGCCCAGTGTTCTTCTCTGTTGGCTTCCGTTGACGATCCATTGTCTTCTTTCTCAATTGTTGTTGGGAACTAGAAGAATGACTTTGATACCATTTTCCGTTTCATACTCCTGAGAATTAAAGGCTATATGTGAGCTTTAATTTTGGTTGTAGCTTTTGTTGGAAAACAAGATACAAGTGGTCATTTATTTTTTTTTAAATAAAAGTGGATTATTTAGAAATGCAGTATTTGATTTCCAGGCATTTGGGGATTTTCTAATTATCTTTTTGTTAACTACTGAAATAGTAATGTAAATTGATTTCTAGCTTACATCTACTGTGTTTACAGAACATCGTCTGAATTATTTTAATCCTTCAGAATCTGTTTATACTTTCTTTATGCCCAGCATATGGTGAGTTTTGGTAAATGTTTGAGACATACTAGAAATATCAGTGTTGTTTGGTGCTGCATTCTGTGTTTCCTATATGTCACTTACCTCATTTCTTTACTGTATTGCTCAGATTGTCTGTACTCTTACTGATTTTTTTATGCTAACTCTATCACTATGGTAAGAGAGGTATATTAAAGTTGCCCACTATGATTATGGATTTGTCTGTTTTTCTGTTAATTTTGGCTTTACATGTTTTAAAGATAAATCACTGGATACTTGGAACTTTAGGTTTGTTTTATACATATACACACCTAAGATAAAGAAAAAATATTTAATTCTCTTATAATTATGAAATGTTCCTTTTTATCTGTAGTAATACTTCTTGCCATCATTCTGTGTTTTATATTGTATAGCTATACCAGCTGCCTTATAAACAGCATATAGCTGCATTTCGTTTTTTTATCTGCAGTGACAACTTTAATCTTTTACTTGAAATAGTCCTTTACTTTATTATTTATACTTGATAATTGATGTACTCATCATAGTCAAAACCCCAAACTACTCGAATGTCCATCAAGTAGAAAGGTTGCATATTTACCTAATGGAATACTCTACAGCAATGAGAATGATTGAACTACAGCTAAAGCGACAATATGAGTAAGTCTCACGATCATATCATTGGATGAAGTTAAGCCAAACAGGAAGGAGTATATTCTGTATTATTTCATTCTTTATTAAACATAAAAGCAGCCAAGACTAATCTGTGGTGTAGAGACCAGTCCCTGGGATGAGGAGAGGTGGTGCTGGTTCTCCTTCTTATCCCTGATGTTGGGACGCGGTTGTGTTCAGTTGGGGAAAATTCCTCAAGCTCTTCTCTGAGTTGTACCCTTTTCTGTAGGTACTTCTCTTTTTTTTTTTTTTTTTTTTTTGCGGTACGCGGGCCTCTCACTGCTGTGGCCTCTCCCGTTGCGGAGCATAGGCTCCGGACGCGCAGGCTCAGCGGCCATGGCTCACGGGCCCAGCCGCTCCGCGGCATGTGGGATCTTCCCGGACCGGGGCACGAACCCGTGTCCCCTGCATCGGCAGGCGGACTCTCAACCACTGCGCCACCAGGGAAGTCCAGTACTTCTCTTTTTAAAAGAACAGGATTCCCTTGACCCCTAAACTTCCAAAGAGGTTCATTTAGGTCCACTCTAGATCTAATATGATGAGATTATGCAATCACATTAGTCCTGCAAAACTGATGTCAGATTGCAAGTGGCCAGAATCTTTTCTGTCATTGTACATTACACTTGTTCTCTATTATGTGAAATCTGTTTCAGCTCAAAAGTGATCTTTATTTGAGCTTCATAGTTTTAGCAGTTGTATTTCTCCCATCTCTCTTATCCGTGAATAAGCTTGGTGTTCATTCACTACACCTTGAGAAAGAATTACACACACTTTATGTTTGCAGTACAGGTGACCTTCAATTGGACTTGGGTGGTAATATCTCAGAATACTTTAAAAATAACCTGAAGGTTAAGATGGAGAGGGCTAAGGAGAGAGTGGAGGGGGTGTGCCAGGGCTCTGCTGCTTGTGACTACGAAGAAGATGTTTTTTCTCACGAACTCCAAGAGACAGACTCCACGTTGTGCCTCCACGGCTCACATTGAAGCTATGCTCCCTGCACCTGCACAGGTGCACCCGGAGGGCCCAGGCGTGAAGTGGCCACTTTCCCGCAGGATGAGCGCTGCGTGGAGACTAGGAGGTTGGCTTAGTTCTTCCATATTCTCATCTGAGAAGCTGGGACTTTAAATGTAGTAAATGTTTCTGCCTTTTCCAAAGGTAATAATCAAAGTGTTCTCTTATTAGGGGAAATTAAGCATTAAGTGATGGGACGGTATTTTTCCTAATTTCCTTAATTTTTCTACTGTCATGTTTTTTATCATATTTGTATTGATACGATTTTCATTAGTTCTTATATATATCAATACTTAATCCTTTACAATATACATTAGATTATTGCCTGTGCAGGATGATAGCACATGAATCTATCAAACCCTCTTCACAGATTAGAATTTTTTATTCTCCTATAAGATAGTCATTTTTTAAATTCTTTATGACATGTATTATTTAACTTCATTCCATAGCATTTCTCTCACCCAGTTATAAGAATAAGAATGTGAAAGTTTGACTCTTATCCAAATTCCAAATCCTTTTTCTTTCTAATGGTTACCAGTTCAGTACCATTTAAACTATATTTAACTGATTCCTTAAGTCTATCCAAGTGCATCACTTTATACTTAGGCAGATTAAGTTTCATATTCCACCTCTGAGCCCATTTGCTTAATCTATCACGGTTAAGATAAAACAGCTATAGCCTTTTGTATCTTAACCATTCCCTCTCATTTAGTGATATATTCAAATTTTGTAATATAAAAGGTTTTCTTCATCATTAATTAAAAACATTAGTGTTCTGATATATAGAGAGCCTTGTAGAATGCAGTCTTTTCCCAAATTCTTTGGCCCTCTATTTTTAACCCCATTACTTTCATCCCCTTTTGTTAGTTGGGTGCCCTGACACATGTCATGACATTTTGTACAATAATTCATTTTATGAAAAGGTCCAAAAATCTCAGAAAATCCTGACAGTTTCTCATTGGTTCTCCCTTACATAAACCAATTATTACTTCAACTTAAAAAGGAACGAAATTTTTTCTGACATGATTGCCTTTGGTAAATCCATGCTGACTCACTCCTATTAAATTGTACTTCTCCAAATGTATTATTAAGCTCATCCATAAGTATCATCTCAAATTTATTTCCTAATATAGATGTTAGACTTACAGCTCTATAATTTTCAGCCTCTCCCCTCTTTCTTTTTAACCTTCAGACTGGAATCCTTGTTTTCCAGTCTCCTGATACTTCACCACTTAACAAAAGACTTCCTAAAATAATTAACAGCTCAACAATTTGATTCTTTAACCTCAGACATCATCCATGGGTTAATTTACTATTTTTCTTAACTGCTGCTAAATGTCTTTGTTTCTTTCAAAGCCCTGTCTACATAGTCTGGTGCCTTCTGTCCATCATGGCACAGCAGATAGGTATTTTGCTAATTGGCCTCTCTCTCCGCTCTCTCTCACTCTCACTCCTGTTGGAATTCCTGAGTTTAGGACTATCTTACATTCTTTGTAGTCAGTGGGTGAATAATGTCAAAGCACTATTTTTCCATCAGTCCCCTTTTTTTCAGTAATATAATCGCTCTCTAGGATGGTCTCATTTGCGTTTGTGTGTCAGTAAATGTGCTGTTTACTGGTGAGTTAAGCTGACTCTGAACTCATCACCATTTCTCTTTTATTGAGTAATATACTGATATAGGTTTTTTTCAAAACTTTCTAATTAACATTCTTAAATATTTTAAAATTTAATCTCCTGAAGAATAAATATGTTCTCTCTAACATGTCTTCAGTATATGTCTAAAAACTTCCTTTATCTACTTAACATTGTGGAGTAGGCTTAAGGAAATATTTGCCCCGTGTGTCTCTCTGGTCCACTTTCTGCCATTTCCTTCCCACAGTCCTCCAAACTGTAATATGTATGACTTCCTATTTTAGATGGTTAGTATGGGGAACTAAAGAACTCTATTATTTTGCACGTTTTGTCTTTTTAATTACAAAGAAAGAAAGAGGAAGGGTAGTAATAGTGTCTGTGCTGAACTTTTCATTAGGCCATTAAATCTTCAAAGCAAAATTCTTTGGTAGGTGTTATTCCCAATTTAATGATTTAAAAAAAGAAGCTTCAAGGGGTTAACTTGCTGATTGAAATCCATGTCTGTTTGTCTTCAAGAGTTTTCCAATTATATAACCCTACATATCCAGGAGCTTTAAAAAAAAACCAACAAAAAACTCCCTGTTTGGGAAAAGCATTGGGAACTTGTGGAGAAATCAGCGACTTGTAGAAGGTGGCTGCTGTCATCGGCCGGTGCTGGCCTTCAGTGGCAGCATTTCCAGCCTCCAGCCGACCCTGCTCACTTCAGACCGGTCCCCACAACCTGAACTGGCTCTGGCCAGTCCATCCTGTTATTGTTTGTTTGTCCTGAAGGCAGTGGTCTCTGTATACTGACAGACTCCCTCGGTTTGTCTCAAGTCTGAAGTCAAGGGGAGATTCTGTCAGCAACCAAGGACCTCTGTTCAGTCCTGAATGGCGGGTTTTTCCTCAAGTTCCAGAGTTTGTTCCTATACTTGGTCCTCCTAAGTGTATAGTTATACCACTCCTTAGATTGTCTAGTTGGTGAATATATTCTGCAGTGTTAAATACACTGCACCTTTAAAGCTGTTTGCCCATTTTGTCTTTATTTCAAAAATCTGAACAAATGGCTAGCATATACTTGAACTCTTGGTGAAATTTAAATGTTAATAAAATAGTAAACCCCCCCCAAAAAAAAATCAGCATCTATGGGTTAATGAAATTCTTACCATGGAAGCCTTCATATTGAGTTTTAAGACATCAGATAATCTGAAAACGTGTACTAGGAAGTAGCATGGTATAATATAGTTAAAAAAAAAAAAAACCACTAGGGTAAATGTTTTCACAGTTGTACTTCTACTGCCTGGTACAGAATTTGAAGGATGGATGGATGCGTGGACGGGTGGAGTCAAATGAACTAGGTTTTAGTGTCCTGACTTTATTGCCATTGAGATGTGTGACTTTAAGCAAGTCTCTCAACCTTCTACATCTGTATTCTCAGCTGCAAAATGACTAACAATGTTTAGCCTTTCCTTTGAATATGAGGTTCAAATTAACTAATACATATGAAAGAGCTTTGAAAGTTATCATTGATATTGAGATTTTCTGTAGAAATAAAGGTATTGGGCTTTTTTTTATTGCTGTTTTAATACTAAGAAAGTAGTAGGAGAGGACTGGAATGTATTTTGCATTTATTTGAAGTTGTTATTGAGAGAAATGAGTCTCATAACTATATATGTGTGTATATGTTTTATGTGTGTGATACGTATATTAGCATGTCAGTCTGAGCATATATCCAAAGTTAGGGCTAGAAAAGGTCTATATAAAACTTTTTTTTCAGAGTAGAAACTTATTATTTGAATTATTTTTATTCTTTGTATGTTGCGTACTATATTTTTAAAACGAATATGATCTTGAAATAATGTCCTTTCTAGTGTATATTTTAATGTTCTGTGAAGTCCTTAATTGGCATTCACAACATTTAAAGTAAAGTCAGTGTACACAAGTAAAATACGGCTTTTGTTAGTAATACCTAATAGAATTCACTGAAAATACCTCAAATTCATGTAAATCCATTTAGTTAATCATTTTTGATGGATCTCAAGCCTTAAGAGCTCTCAGTCTCATCCCCTAACTACATAATCTTAAAGAGAAGTTTTAAAGTGATGTTTAAATTTTTTTTCCAGAAAAAAAAAACTCTGTCCTTTTCTTTCTTGGGTGGCCTCGCTAAGTGTGATTAGCCTGTGTAATTCGGAGCCACGTTGGAACTGTCTTTCAGGCTGCTTTCCTCGCTGCCACAGGCTATACAGGCATATACAGTGTGGTTACCTCATCAGCAGGCAAAACTGTGATCTTATCCCCCCTGACAACTTCATTTATCAAAATTTTAAGGGAAAAAAACATTGTGGAAAGTTATAGTAGGGGCAGTATAATTTTATCAGGTAATTGATGTGGCTTTTATTTTTATATAGACCTTTTATCATCTGATTAATTGAATATAATTTATATATTTTAAAAATTTACACACTTTCCCAGACGTATCATGACCCCAACTAAAACACAGTTTTATATGAGGAAACAAGGTAGGTGGTGACAGGTCCTACTGCTGATGCTGCAGCACAGGTGGCTGTCTCCAGCAAAGGCATTTAGTGAAGAATAGCATCACAAGGTTTTCAAGTTATGAGGAAAGTTGAGGTATCTTGTTTAATTAGCTTTGAAGTTTAGTTCTGAAGATGTAAAAATGCATATTATTATTCATTTGCAATTTCACTTATTTCTATTTTTAGCAAGCAAAATTACCATTTAGCAAATTTTCCTTGTTTTAAGTTTTTATTTTGAAAACACTTGCAGAAAAGTTGGAAAAATAGTACAGAGAGTTCCCATATATCCTTTACCCAGCTTCCCCAAATGTTAGCATTATATATAACCACAGTGCAATTACCAAAACCAGACTTTAGCATTAGCACAGTACTGTTTTCGAAATTATATTCTTTATTCAGATTTCACCAGGTTTTCCATTCTGCTGTTTTTCTTTTCCAGAATTCAGCTCAGAAACCAACATGCCCTTCTGTTGTTGTGTCTCCTTAATCTTCTCCAGTCCATGGCAGTCCATGGCAGTTTTTCCATCTTTCATTGTCTTATGTGACCTTGACATTTGTAAAGAATATGGATTAGTTATTTTGTAGAATGTTCTTTATTTTGCATTAGTCTGATGTTTACTCATGACTCAGTTGAGGATTTTTAAAGAATTTCTCAGAATAGATGTGGAGTGTATCAGGGGTACGGTAGGGCAGATGATGTAACCTGGACCAGTTGAGTAAGATGGTGTCTCTGTATTTCTCCACTACAAGCTTACTATTTCCCCTTTTTAATTAGTACATATCTCAGGGGAGATACATTCAGATTATGCCAATAGCTTGTTTCTCCTTAAGCATTTAACCACTAATTTTGACATTCATTAGTGGATCTTGACTGCAACAAGATCTGTGGAGTTCTAATGGTCATTTTCTCTCTTCCCCGTTCCTTCTACATTTAATTGGAATTTTTCTTTAAGGAATATCTGTCCCTTCTCTTCCAATTATTTTTATTCTATTAATTTTTACCAGCATGAACTTATTTTACTCTGTGGCTTATAATTCTATTATATCATTGTTATTTATTTTCTTGCTCACAATTCTTCAGCTTTGGCCATTGCAAGCTCTTTCAGGTGGACTCCTGTGCCCTTTGATGTGCCCTCATGCTTTTATGAGCATCTGTTTACTTTCTGGCACCAAAATGTGATCCACGTTCATCTGGTGGTTTTTCCTCCCCTGGTGGTAAAATCAGCCTCTCTTTCAGGAGCCTTAGTTCCTTTTATTGGTATTTAGAAATCATGATATGTATACTGTATGTATTCATTGCTTGTGTGCACCCTTTGCTTTTTGGCCTTCTCAACAGACAGAACTAGGAAACGGCTGTGTGCATACTAACCCCTGCATTCCCATAAATATACCTTGTTTTATTTGTCCAAAACATAAATTATCTTAGCTATAAAATCCTTAAAAGAAAACATATGAACAAATCCTTGTGACCTTTCGTTAAGCAATGCTTTCTTGATTATGACACCAAAAGCATGGGAAATAAAAGAAAAAAATAGATGAGTTGGACTTTACCAAATTAAAAACAAATTTGTGCCTCAAAGTACACCATCAAGAAGTTGAAAGGAAAACCTATAAAATGGGGGGAAAATTGCAAATCTATCTGATAATGGACTTGTATTCAGAATACATAAAGAACGCTTATAATTCAACAATATCAAGGCAAATAACGTGATTAAAAAATGGGCAAAGAATCTGAATAGCTGTTCCTCCAAACAATATATATATATAAATGGCCAGTAAACACATGAAAAGATACTCAACATCATTACTTGTTGGGGAAATGCAAATCAAAACCACAGTGATGGGCCTTAAATGAATACCACATTTACTCTTCTTGGCAATTATGAATAGAGGGGCTACGAACATTCACATGTAGATTTCTGTGCGAATGTAAGGTTTCATTTCTCTTGAGTCAATAAACACCTGGAAATGAGATACCTGGATGATATGGTACATATATATTCAACTTCTAAAGAAAACCGTTGAACTGTTTTCCAAAGTGTCTACACATTTTATATTCCCACCACGCTGTTTGAGAGTTACCCTTGCCCCACGTCTTTGTGAGCACTTGTTATTGTCAGTTTTGCTTACGTCATTCTGATAGGAGTTCAGTGGGATTTCATGGTTTCAGTTTGCATTTGATTCCTAATGATGTTGATTATCAGTGCTTATTTGCCTTCTTCATATTTTCTTTGATGAAGTATCTTTTGAAATATTTGCCCCTTTTTCCCTTGGATTATTGTTTTAAGAATTTTTTTTTATGTTTCTCTCCTTTTTATTAATTTTTCCATAAATTTTTATACATATATGTATATATGTAGATTAAGGTATAAAACATGTCCATCACCCTAGAAATTCCTTATTCCTAATACCAGTCCCCCATTTCCCCAGAGGTAACCATCATTCTGAATTCTGTCACTATAGATTAATTTTGACTATCCTTTATTCACATAAATGTAATTGCATAGTATATGTCTTTTTTTTTTTAAAACATTTTTATTGGAGTATAATTGCTTTACAATGGTGTGTTAGTTTCTGATTTATAACAAAGTGAATCAGTTATACATATACATATATCCGCATATCTCTTCCCTCTTGTGTCTCCCTCCCTCCCATCCTCCCTATCCCACCCTTCTAGCTGGTCACAAAGCACCGAGCTGATCTCCCTGTGCTATACAGCTGCTTCCCACTAGCTATCTATTTTACATTTGGTAGTGTATATATGTCCATATATACACTACCACTCTCTCACTTTGTTGCAGCTTACCCTGCCCCCTCCCCGTGTCCTCAAGTCCATTCTCTAGGAGGTCTGCATCTTTATTCCTATCTTGCCTCTAGGTTCTTCATGATCTTTTTTTTTTTTTTTTAGATTCCATATATATGTGTTAGCATATGGTATTTGTTTTTCTCTTTCTGACTTCACTCTGTATGACAGACTCTCGGTCCATCCACCTCACTACAAATAACTCAATTTCATTTCTTTTTATGGCTGAGTAGTATTCCATTGTATATATGTGCCACATCTTCTTTATCCATTCATCTGTTGATGGACACTTAGGTTGCTTCCGTGTCCTGGCTATTGTAAATAGAACTGCAATGAACATTGTGGTACATGACTCTTTCTGAATTATGGTTTTCTCAGGGTAAATGCCTAGTAGTGGGATTGCTGGGTCATATGGTAGTTCTATTTTTAGTTTTTTAAAGAACCTGCATACTGTTCTCCATAGTGGCTGTATCAGCTTACATTCCCACCAACAGTGTATGAGGATTCCCTTTTCTCCACACCCTCTCCAGCATTTATTGTTTGTAGATTTTTTGATGATGGCCATTCTGACCGGTGTGAGATGATATCACATTGTAGTTTTGATTTCCCTAATGAATAATAATATTGAGCATTCTTTCATGTGTTTGTTGGGAATCCATATATCTTCTTTGGAGAAATGTCTGTTTAGGCCTTCTGCCCATTTTTGGATTGGGTTTTTTGTTTTTTTGATATTGAGCTGCATGAGCTGCTTGTAAATTTTGGAGATTACTCCTTTGTCTGTTGCTGCATTTGCAAATATTTTCTCCCATTCTGAGGGTTGTCTTTTTGTCTTGTTTATGGTTTCCTTTGCTGTGCAAAGGCTTTTAAGTTTCATGAGGTCCCATGTCTTTATTTTTGTTTTTATTTGCATTTCTCTAGGAGGTGGGTCAAAAAGGATCTTGCTGTGATTTATGTCATAGAGTGTTCTGCCTTTGTTTTCCTCTAAGAGTTTGATAGTTCCTGACATTTAGGTCTTTAAGTCTTTGAGCTTATTTTTGTGTATGGTGTTAGGGAGTGTTCTAATCTCATACTTTTACATATACCTGTTCAGTTTTCCCAGAACCACTTATTGAAGAGGCTGTCTTTTCTCCACTGTATATTCTTGCCTCCTTTATCAAAGATAAGGTGACCATATGTGCATGGGTTTACCTCTGGGCTTTCTATCCTGTTCCATTGATCTATATTTCTGTTTTTGTGCCAGTACCATACTGTCTTGATTACTGTAGCTTTGTAGTATAGTCTGAAGTCAGGGAGCCTGATTCCTCCAGCTCCGTTTTTCGTTCTCAAGGTTGCTTTGGCTATTTGGGGTCTTTTGTGTTTCCACACAAACTGTGAAATTTTTTGTTCTAGTTCTGTGAAGAATGCCAGTGGTAGTTTGATAGGGATTGCATTGAATCTGTAGATTGCTTTGGGTAGTATAGTCATTTTTACAATGTTGATTCTTCCAATCCAAGAACATGGTATATCTCTCCATCTATTTGTATCATCTTTAATTTCTTTCATCAGTGTCTTATAATTTTCTGCATACAGGTCTTTTGTCTCCTTAGGTAGGTTTATTCCTAGATATTTTATTCTTTTTGTTGCAATGGTAAATGGGAGTGTTTTCTTAATTTCAGTTTCAGATTTTTCATCATTAGTGTATAGGAATGCCAGAGATTTCTGTGCATTAATTTTGTGTCCTGCTACTTTACCAAATTCATTGATTAGCTCTAGTAGTTTTCTGGTAGCATCTTTAGGATTCTCTATGTATAGTATCATGGCATCTGCAAACAGTGACAGCTTTACTTGTTCTTTTCCGATTTGGATTCCTTTTATTTCTTTTTCTTCTCTGATTGCTGTGGCTAAAACTTCCAAAACTATGTTGAATAAGAGTGGTGAGAGTGGGCAACCTTGTCTTGTTCCTGATCTTAGTGGAAATGCTTTCAGTTTTTCACCATCAAGGATGATGTTGGATGTCGGTTTGTCATATATGGCCTTTATTATGTTGAGGTAAGTTCCCTCTATGCCTACTTTCTGGAGGGTTTTTATCATAAATGGGTGTTGAATTTTGTCGAAAGCTTTCTCTGCATGTATTGAGATGATCATATGATTTTTCTCTTTCAATTTGTTATATGGTGTATCCCATTGATTGATTGGCGTATATTGAAGAATCCTTGCATCCCTGGGAAAAACCCTACCTGATCATGGTGTATGATCCTCTTAACGTGCTGTTGGATTCTGTTTGTGCTAGTATTCTATTGAGGATTTTTTGCATCTATGTTCATCAGTGATATTGGCCTGTAGTTTTCTTTCTTTGTGACATCCTTGTCTGGTTTTGGTATCAGGGTGATGGTGGCCTCGTAGAACGAGTTTGGGAGTGTTCCTCCCTCTGCTATATTTTGGAAGAGTTTGAGAAGGATATGTGTTAGCTCTTCTCTAAATGTTTGATAGAATTCGCCCTTGAATCCACCTGGTCCTGGGCTTTTGTTTGTTGGAAGATTTTTTTTTTTTTTTTTTTTTTTTGGTACGCGGGCCTCTCACCGTTGTGGCCTCTCCCGGTGCGGAGCACAGGCTCCGGACGCGCAGGCTCAGCGGCCATGGCTCACGGGCCTAGCCGCTCCGCGGCATGTGGGATCTTCCCGGACCGGGGCACGAACCCACGTCCCCTGCATCGGCAGGTGGACTCTCAACCACTGCGCCACCAGGGAAGCCCCTGTTGGAAGATTTTTAATCACAGTTTCAATTTCAGTGCTTGTGATTGGTCTGTTCATATTTTCTATTTCTTCCTGGTTCAGTCTCAGAAGGTTGTGCATTTCTAAGAATTTGTCCATTTCTTCCAGGTTTTCCATTTTATTGGCATAGAGTTGCTTGTAGTAATCTCTCATGAGCCTTTGTATTTCTGCAGTGCCAGTTGTTACTTTCCCTTTTTCATTTCTAATTCTATTGAGATGAGTCTTGTCCCTTTTTTTCTTGATGAGTCTGGCTAGTGGTTTATCAATTTTGTTTATCTTCTCAAAGAACCAGCTTTTAGTTTTATTGATCTTTGCTATCATTTCCTTCATTTCTTTTTCATTTATTTCTGATCTGATGTTTATGATTTCTTTCCTTCTGCTAACTGTGGGGATTTCTTGTTCTTCTTTCTCTAATTGTTTTAGGTGTAAGGTTAGGTTGTTTATTCGAGATGTTTCCTGTTTCTTAAGGTAGGATTGTATTGCTATAAACTTCCCTCTTAGAACTGCTCTTGCTGCATCCCATAGGTTTTGGGTCATCGTGTTTTCATTGTCATTTGTTTCTAGGTATTTTTTGATTTCCTCTTTGATTTCTTCAGTGATCTCTTGGTTATTAAGTAGTGTATTGTTTAGCCTCCATGTGTTTGTATTTTTTACAGATTTTTTCCTGTCATTGATATCTAGTCTCATAGCGTTGTGGTCAGAAAGGATGCTTGATATGATTTCAATTTTCTTAAATTTACCAAGGCTTGATCTGTGACCCAAGATATGATCTGTCCTGGAGACTGTTTCATGAGCACTTGAAAAGAAGTGTATTTTGTTGTTTTTGGGTGGAATGTCCTATAAATATCAATTAAGTCCATCTTGTTTAATGTATCATTTAAAGCTTGTGTTTCCTTATTGATTTTCATTTTGGATGATCTGTCCATTGGTGAAAGTGGGGTGTTAAAGTCCCGTACTATGAATGTGTTACTGTCGATTTCCCCTTTTATGGCTGTTAGTATTTGCCTTATGTATTGAGGTGCTCCTATGTTGGGTGCATAAATATTTACAATTGTTATATCTTCTTCTTGGATCGATCCCTTGATCATTATATAGTGTCCTTCTTTGTCTCTTTCAATAGTCCTTATTTTAAAGTCTATTTTGTCTGATATGAGAATTGCTACTCCAGCTTTCTTTTGGTTTCCATTTGCATGGAATATCTTCTTCCATCCCCTTTCTTTCAGTCTGTATCTGTCTCTAGGTCTGAAGTGGGTCTCTTGTAGACAGCATATATAAGGGTCTTGTTTTTGTATGCATTCAGCCAATCTGTGTCTTTTGGTGGGAGCATTTAGTCCATTTACATTTAAGGTAATTATCGATATGTATGTTCCTATTCCCATTTTCTTAATTGTTTTGGGTTCGTTATTGTAGGTCTTTTCCTTCTCTTGTGTTTCTTGCTTAGAGAAGTTCTTTTAGCATTTGTTGTAAAGCTGGTTTGGTGGTGCTGAACTCTCTCGGCTTTTGCTTGTCTGTAAACGTTTTAATTTCTCCATCAAATCTGAATGAGATCCTTGCTGGGTAGAGTAATCTAGGTTGCAGGTTTTTCTCCTTCATCACTTTAAATATGCCCTGCCAGTCCCTTCTGGCTTGCAGAGTTTCTGCTGAAAGATCAGCTGTTAACTTTATGGGGATTCCCTTGTGTGGTATTTGTTGTTTTTCCCTTGCTGCTTTTAATATGTTTTCTTTGTATTTAATTTTTGATAGTTTGATTAATATGTGTCTTGGTATGTTTCCCCTTGGATGTACCCTGTATGGGACTCTCTGCGCTTCCTTGACTTGATTAACTATTTCCTTTCCCATATTAGGGAAGTTTTCAACTCTAATCTCTTCAAATATTTTCTCAGTCACTTTCTTTTTCTCTTCTTCTTCTGGGACCCCTATAATTCAAATGTTGGTACGTTTAATATTGTCTCAGAGACTGTCCTCAATTCTTTTCATTCTTTTTTCTTTATTCTGCTCTGTGGTAGTTGTTTCCACTATTTTATCTTCCAGGTCACTTATCCGTTCTTCTGCCTCAGTTATTCTGCTATTGATCCCTTCTAGAGAATTTTTAATTTCATTTATTTTGTTGTTCATGATTGTTTGTGTGCTCTTTAGTTCTAGGTCCTTGTTAAACATTTCTTGTATTTTCTCCATTCTATTTCCAAGATTTTTGATCATCTTTACTATCATTATTCTGAATTCTTTTTCAGGTAGACTTTCTATTTCCTCTTCATTTGTTAGGTGTGGTGGGTTTTTACCTTGCTCCTTCATCTGCTGTGTGTTTCTCTGTCTTCTCATTTTGCTTATCTTACTGTGTTTGGGGTCTCCTTTTCACAGGCTGCAGGTTCGTAGTTCCCGTTGTTTTTGGTGTCTGTCCCCAGTGGCTAAGGTTGGTTCAGTGGGTTGTGTAGGCTTCCTGGTGGAGGGGACTAGTGCCTGTGTTCTGGTGGATGAGGCTGGATCTTGTCTTTCTGGTGGGCAGGTCCACGTCTAGTGGTGTTTTTGGGTGTCTGTGACCTTATTATGGTTTTAGGCAGCCTCTCTGTGAATGGGTGGTGGTGTGTTCCTGTCTTGCTAATTTTTTGGCATAGGTTGTCCAGCACTGTACTTGGTGGTTGTTGAGTGGAGCTGGGTCTTGGCGATGAGATGGAGATCTCTGGGTGATTTTTGCCATTTGATATTACGTGGAGCTGAGAGGTCTCTGGTGGACCAATTTCCTAAACTGGGCTCTCCCACCTCAGAGGCACAGCCCTGATGCCTGGCTGGAGCAATAAGAGCCTGTCATGCACTCGGCTCAGAATAAAAGGGAGAAAGAAAGGAAGAATGGAAGAAAGAGAAAGATAAAATAAAATAAAATAGTTATTAAAATAAAAAACAAAAAAGAATCATTAAAAAAATTTTTTAAAGGAATTTAAAAAAAAAGGAAGAAAGAAAGAAGAGAGCAACCAAACCAAAAAACAAATCCACCAATGGTGACAAGCACTGAAAACTCTACTAAAAAACAAAACAAAACAAAAACGGACAGACAGAACCCAGAATAAATGGTAAAAGCAAAGCTATACAGACAAAATTACACACGGAAGCATATGCATACATACTCACAAAAGGAGAAAAAGGGAAATATATATATATATATATATATATATATATATATATATATATATATATATATATATATATATATGTATGTATATACACATCGTTGTGCCCAAAGTCCACCTACTCAATTTAGGATGATTCGTTGTGTATTCAGGTATTCCACGGATGCAGGGTACATCAAGTGGATGGTGGATATTTAATCCGCTGCTCCTGAGGCTGCTGGGAGAGATTTCTCTTTCTCTTCCTTGTTCGCACAGCTCCCAGGGCTCAGGTTTGGATTTGGACCTGCCTCTGCGTGTAGGTCGCCGGAGGGCGTCCGTTATTCGCCCAGACAGGACGGGGTTAAAGGAGCCGCTGATTCGGGGGCTCCGGCTCTCTCAGGCCTTGGGGAGGGAAGGGTACGGACTGCGGGGCGAGCCTGCGGCGGCAGAGGCCAGGGTGACATTGCACCAGCCTGTGGCGCGCAGTGCATTCTCCCGGGGAGGTTGTCCCTGGATCCCGGGACCCTGGCAGTGGCGGGCTGCACAGGCTCCCGGGTGGGGCGGTGTGGATAGTGACCTGTGCTCGAACACAGGCTTCTTAGGGGTGGCAGCAGCTAGCGTCTCATGCCCGTCTCTGGGGTCCGCGCTGATAGCCGCGGCTGGCGCCCGTCTCTGGATCCTCTTTAAGCGGTGCTCTGAATCCTCTCTCCTCTTGCACCCCCAGACAATGGTCTCTTGCCTCTTAGGCAGTTCCAGACTTTTTCCTGGACTCCCTCCCGGCTATCTGTGGCGCACTAGCCCCCTTTAGGCTGTGTTCACACCGCCAACCCCAGTCCTCTCCCGGCGCTCTGACCTCCGAAGCCCGAGCCTCAGCTCCCAGCCCCGCCCGCCCCGGCGGGTGAGCAGACAAGACTCTGGGGCTGGTGAGTGCCGGTCCGCACCGATCCTCTGTGCGGGAATCTCTCCACTTGGCCCTCCGCACCCCTGTGGCTGCGCTCTCCTCCGTGGCTCCTAGGCTTCCCCCCTGCCCACCCCCGTCTCTGCCAGTGAAGGGGCTTCTAGTGTGTGGAAACCTTTCCTACTTCACAGCTCCCTCCCACTGGTGCAGGTCCCGTCCCTATTCTTTTGTCTCTGTTTATTCTTTTTTCTTTTGCCCTACCCAGGTACGTGGGGAGTTTTTACCTTTTGGGAGGTCTGAGGTCTTCTGCCAGCGTTCAGTGGGTGTTCTTTAGGAGTTGTTCCACGTGTAGATGTATTTCTGATGCATTTGTGGGGAGGAAGGTGATCTCCACGTCTTTACTCTTCCGCCATCTTGAAGCTCCTCAGTCTGTTTTAAGAATTTTAATGTATTTTTGATATGAGACCTTTGGCAGATATGTGTCAAATACTTTCTCTGAGGTGGTGACTTTTTTTTTTTTCTCTTAGCAGTGTCTTTCACAGAGCAAAAGTTTTTAATATTCATGAAGTCCAGCTTATTAGTGTTTTTCCTTTATGGTTTATACTTTTGTTACAGTATTTGAAAACTATTTTCCTAACTCAGGTTACCAAGATTAACTCCTGTATTTTCTTCTAGAAGCTTTATGCTTTTACATTTTATATTTAGATCTATGATCTATTTTGAGTCCAATTTTCTATAACATGAGGTATAGGTTAGTTCTTTTTTTGGTATATAGGTATCATTTTTTTGAGCTATTACCGTAGCAGTTTCTAAAATTAAGCCTACATTGGTTTTAAATTTTGTCCTTAAGTTCCCATAATTGGGTCCATGTGTTTTCCTTCAGTTTTATGTACCCCATCTCTTCATTGCTCTGTAATGTAATATTAACTCGTTGAGAATCTGTCTGATTGTTCACTGTCTTGTCCTGCTCCTGAATGACTTCCTGAGGAGAGCTTCCTGTACCTGATAATTGTTATAACCAATCATTCAAAACTCTTATGAACAAATAAAATGAGATACGCATATTTATATTCAGAATATAGTGACCAGAAATTCTTATTTCTTAATCCTTTATATTGATAAATAAGAAAAGGCTTTCACTTTTTGCTTATAATAGGATTCTTCTCTGGTTAGCTTTGCCATCATTTTAAATAGTACTCACCAATTTTGTATTTTGAATTCCTCCTAATTTTCTTACTAGCTAAGAAATCCACTTTTAAAGAATTTGCTCTATCACCACACACTCATTAAGATGACATCTATCAAAAAAAGAAAGAAAGAAAGAAAAGAAAAGAACAAGTATTGGCAAGAGTGTAGAGAAATTGAAATCCTTATGCACTGTTGGTGAGAACATAAAACGGCACAGCTGCTATGGAATCAGTATAGTGGTTCCTCAAAAAATTTAAAATAGAACTACCATATGATCCAACATTTCCACTGCTGGGTATATATCCAAAAGAAACGAAAGCAGATCTCAAGGTATTTGTACACCCACATTCATAGCAACATTATTCACAATAGCCAAAAGGTAGAAATAACCCAAATGTCTTTTAATGAATGAATAGATAAGGAAAATGTGATTCATGCGTACAATGGAATATTATTCAGCCTTAAAAAGGAAGGAAATTCTGACACAGGCTACAACATGGATGAACCTTGAGGACATTATGCTCAGTGAAATAAGCCTGTCATAAAAGACAAATACTGTAGGGTAGCACTTATATGAGGTCCCTAGAGTAGTCATACTCATAGATACAAGAATTAGAATGGTCGTTGCCAGGGGCTGGGGGACAGCAGGACGGGAGATGATGTTTTAGTAGGTACAGAGTTTCACTTTTGGAATATGAAAAAATTCTGGAGATCAATTGTACGGCAATGTGAATATACTTAATACTACTGAACTGTACACTTAAAAATGGCTAACATGGGCTTCCCTGGTGGCGCAGTGGTTGAGAGTCCGCCTGCCGATGCAGGGGACATGGGTTCGTGCCCCGGTCCGGGAAGATCCCACATGCCGCGGAGTGGCTGGGCCCGTGAGCCATGGCCGCTGAGCCTGCGCGTCCGCAGCCTGTGCTCCGCAACGGGAGAGGCCACAACAGTGAGAGGCCCGCGTACCGCAAAAAAAAAAAAAAAAAGGCTAACATGGTAAATTGTATATTATGTGTATTTTACCAAAGTTAAAAATTTTTTAATTGCAAATATAAAAAACCCCAGTTACCCTTATCTTGTATATTTTGTGCACATATCCATATTGGAAAATTTTAAATAGGTATCTCTGTTGGTGAGGGGTCATTAGAGAAGGAAGTTGATTGGGATGGAGAAAATGAAAATTGGGAAGTTAATACAGAAATTATACTAATGGGCTTGACACTGTAAAATTAAGTAGACCAAAAAGATGTTTTATGATACATGCTAATCAGCATTTGAAATATATAAATGATTGAATAAATTTGCAAAGTTTATTCAGGAAAAATATGAAGGAGCAAAATATTTTAGCTTATAGACACGCTTGTACTTTCTTATTTTTTCCATTTTTTTCTATATCTAAGTAAGATTAAAAACACTTAAATACATTCTTTTAATAGATGAAATTCCATCATAATAAAGTAGTCACTTAAATCACCTAATAGCTTTTGTTGCAGCAGAATATAGCATAGGCCCATCTAGATAAAGTAGTGGTTTTGATGGCTGGTCTAGATCCTTCTTAAAAAGCTCTGCTCAGACAGTTCACTCTTGTCACAGCTATTAGTGCCATTTGTGAGTAGCATGTCAGTGTGATTGGCAGAGGCATTCTTTCATCTTGTGAAAAATCATAATTTTAATGCATGCTTAAAATAAAAACCTAGCATAAGTGACTTCCTGTTTATAAAGGAAAAGGCAAGACTCCTTTGCAATTAGTATAAATTATTAACATTGCATTGAATATAAAATTTAATTTTCTTTTTTTGGGGGGAGAGAACTCTTCTTGGGGGAACTGCCTTTCAGGATTTCCTCCACATTGGTTGTCTGGCTCACTACGTTAGAATGAATGATAATACCAGTTTCTTTCCAGATGTTGGCAAGGACAGATTTGGATGCTGTTGGCTTAAATAGAATCTGTATCTCAAAGTAATGGAATAGATCCTTTTGCATCTTGAAGTAGGGTTTATGTCAGTTAATCTCTTTTAGTGATAAATGTCTTGGAGTGATTAAATAAGTTAATATTTGTAAAGTACTTGAAGTAGTGCCTGGCGTATGTTAAGTGCTCTATAAGTATTTAATTAATAAAATATTGAATTGAAATTACTCTATGCCTTCTAGGTTCTTTTTAATTGTGCCAGTAGGTGTTGCTCTTGAGTGATAAGAATAGATATTCTGAGTTGTATATGAACAAAGTGACCTGCATCACTTGCATATTCATGTTTATATATCCTGTCCTATCCTTTGATTAGAAACAAAGACTGTTTCTAATAAATAGATTTTTGCTTTAAAGACTTGGTTGGTGTAAAATGACAGGAGACATGAAAATGCCCAATTAGTTCTCTTGAAATTTTAGAATACTGTTTGGTGGTATTACAGTTAGTTTCTCTTAAAGTTTATTATTTTCTTTAAAATACTCCATCCTCATGACATTTCCCACTTACCACCCAGTTAAGTATCATATTTTAACATTCTTTATCTTAGTAACGATGCATTTGTTGACTCTATTGACATTTTTATAGAGCATCCAGTCTACACTGAACTAGGGTATTTCTTGGGTGTTTTACAAATAACCCATGGATAGGATTAGGTTTGTCAGATTAACCTTGATATTCAGACAGAGCAAGCTTCATGTTTCAGTGAGGGACAGAATAGGTGCCAGATGTGGTCCCTCTTGTGCACATTTAATTATAATGTTATTTAATGACTTGTAAGTGCTCTTGCTATTAAAACGAGTGTTGGAAATAGTGTTTGCTACAGGGGTGGAAAGGTGGCTGTAAGTTTTGCAACTCAAGTGTCAAGAAAGATGATTTATCTGAAGTGCAAGAAGGCAAGCTGAAGGGTACTTGACTTTGTAAGAACTGAGTATTTAAAGAGGTGGGAAGAGGAGACAGGCTGGGACACCTAGAGGCAGAAGTGGCCCTTCGAGGGGTCAGTAAAGTGGATTATAAGGGGATTGAGTTGCAAGCTTGGATTGCATAGAACGTGCAGTAAAATGCTGAAGAATCAAGAGAAATAAAGCAGGAATAGCTCTTTAAAAGTGGCTGAATGACACTTTAGGGTGTTTTTTGTTTGTCTGCTTTACTTTAATGTCATTCTTATATATCTTCTTTGTCCATATTTCTACCTTTCCCCCCTGTATGTAATGAAAAGAAGTTTTTTGTGTTGTATGCTTTGAGATCTCATGAGTCTCTTACCAGTCAAAGAAGTGATTCTGTTTTTAGATATAATTCTGTAATAGCACTTAATATATTTTCTTTTTTCACCCCAATTTCTCTGTGTCTAAGAAAATGTGTTAGAAAGACATTTTTAAGATGTTTATGCTCAGTTTGAACATATCAAATTTTAAAACATCTTTTTTACCTTGAAAAAGACATTTGATATCCAGGGCTGTATAGTTTTATTATTTGTGGCAGGATCATTTGGGTGTGTTCATCTTCTAGGCATTAAGATGTCAGGGTATTCACCTACTACATTAGTATGTATAATCATTTTCACTCAACATGTAAGAAACAATAGTTTATCATCATGATACAGATAAAATGGAATGTTCTTGGCCTAAAGGTTTTGAGTTAAACTTGAAGGTACAACATGTTAATTTATGCAGGCATCTTATCTACTATTTATATTTGGTTATACCGCACTTCTGTGTGCTTAGGGAATTATCACTGCCCTTCTGAGTGAGGCCTGAGCTTCCACACAGTGCAGGACAAGACCATCCTCCCACCCACTCTTTCTACCTCCTGAGCAAATAGGAGTTCCTGTAAGGTTTCCGCAAGTGTGGAACTCTTTCCTTATATGGCTAAGCCAGCCACAGGTAGGGCTCTTGTCTCTGATATGAAACCTTATGTAAAACCCCAAGCCATAGAATTCTAAAAAATGTGATATGAAGATCCCAGTTACGAGTTTTACCCTGTAGAATCAGATTAGCGAGGCGCCAACAAATTTCAGAAATACAGTACTCGAACCTTTCTATAATAGTTCCAAATTATTAATGACAATCATTTTCACTATATCTGGTGACGACTTCTGAATCATATAGAAAAGTTTAAATCAGTAACTTTTATAACTTTTTAAAATGGAGAAGGTCTTGTAAACTTCCTTGAGTTCATGACGTTGATATTCTGCTTCTTAATGTGTTGCAAAACACATTTTAAACGTTCTGAAGTGACTAGAAACTTTGCTTGAGAATTTGTAACTACTTTTATGTTGAGACCTGGTGGACTGTCACCAAACAGATGTTGGGCTTTCTCCACCCACGGTATGCCCCACTGCACCGTGCTAGGCCTCAAAATACGACAGTGAGCGGTGTGAGTGTGGTCCTTGCCTTAGTAGAAATGATTTATTTAGTGGACAAAGGACATTAATTGAACAACCACACAAATAAATACCCAATTTGCTATCTAAGGTCCATAGAGCAAATGTCAAAGATGCTTTGGGAGGTGATCTGTGTAGGGCACCAGGAAAGACTCCCCTCCTTGGAGCTCAGGCTTGAAGGAGCATAATAAGGCAGCAGAACAAAAATACTCCAGGAAAGAGGGAAATAATGAATTTGAGAAATCCATATATTGTAATAATTCTTTTCTAGTTGACTTAGTCTTATTAGGTCTTTCACAATAATTTTTTTTCCTACTCTCTAGAACATAGGAAGGATTTAGAAAGTAGCATTGAATTAATTCCATTTTATTCTAAACAGCTGAGCATATTTTATGTAATAATAACAATTTCATGTGAACACTCACTGTTTGTCAAATTATTAGGCTGTTTTCAAGAGAATCATCTCATTTACTTTTCAGAACAGTCCGATGCTACCATTATTCCCAACTTAATGGTGCCGGGAAAATGAGGTAAAATAACTGACCCAAACTTATAAGGGCAGTAACGCAATAGGAAGCCAGCCCTGGCTTCAGTGTAGCCACTATCATGCTGCTATCTTACACTAGACAATTGACTGTGATATTTGGATTAAATATCACGATCCCAAAAGTGTTTTGTCAGTCAGGGTTTAATCTTAGAAGCAAGACCATTTTTAGTGCTGTAGAATAAGAGATTCATTTATTAGAGATTAGACCATTCTTAATTGTAGGAGTTAAAACCTTAAAAGTGGTCCTAATGGAATGAGTTCAGTTGTCTACATGAATATCCACTTTAAACCCAGTTTTAAATGTACCTACCATATTTCATAGATATCACATGTTGGAGTTTCTTGGCAAAATACTGCTTTTTGATATACCAGGGAGATGGTCAGTTAAATGGAAGACCAAATCAAGTTTTAAAAATTTAAGTATGCAACTGGATTTAAGTTAGTCCTTAAAATCTCACAATTATTTACCTTCTCTTCAATATAAACTATGGGAAAGGGTGGTGTATTCATAAAGATGATACCTGCTAGACCCGGAAGCATTATATTCCACAGACGTACAGCTTACCTGTTATAGTATTTGTTTCATGAATAGCTTGTCGTTTTAATTCATTCCCTCTTTTTTACCCATTCCAGTAATTTTGCCATTTGCTTATGAATGGGCTACATATGGTTCAAACTTGTTTCCTTTCTCCTTTGGCTTCTTTTACAACCTTTGACCTTAGAAAGCATTTATTATGTCCGTGCAGTGATCATAATTTTTCTCGTATGTCTTTCCGCAGGCATGGTGATATCATTCCCAAGCAGAATGCTTTTAGCACAAATAAGTTACCTTTGTTAAGAGTGTATTTTGAACCACAGTACTAATCTAATTTTTATCATATGCTTATTGAAAAATCTAAAATTTAGATTTTGTATGTCTGCTATCTTTGGGTTGATTTCCAGGCAGTATCTATTAGTGATTTTTCCACCTATTTCTTGACTCTGGCTGTGATATTAACCTCTTATAATTAAGATGCTCCGTCCCTTTGACACATAGTATGTGCTTTTAGTTTGTCTTAATTTTTTTTTACCTCCAATCATTTTTCAGAAATTTTGTCCATTTATTCATGTACCACTTCACTGGTACCTTTCAGATGCTAAATGCTGTCCCATTTATCCTTAGGAACCATGCTGAATTTTTCTGTCCTTTTTAATATTTAGATTTTATTGGATGAATGTAGACTGCACCTTCTCTAACTGTGTCTTAAATTTAATTGCCACTTAAGGGAATTAAGAACTACAAGGGAAGGAAAATGCTGACCCATGGACTAAGCAGAGGGAGAAAACGTTCCCACTGGGTCCAATTTCCTAAGAAGGACCGTCAGGATAGTGGCTGAGGCCTGAAATTATGGTCTGAATGACCTCTAGAAAATGCTAAGTTCACAAAGGAACTTGCCTGTGTTTGCACCAAGCAAGATAGGGGTAGGTAGTAGTCACCCCAACAAGGAAAGACAGCTAGCTCCCCTCGTCCTTGGCTGAGTTATAAAAGTACAGGAGAGAAAACAATCATTTAGACCATGGAGACAGAGTTGACATTGCAGGATAAGATATGATCCAGGGTTTAATAAAAGCTAGTGTAGGGATACTTTTGATCCAGAAGGGGAGGTAAACGAAGTATCTTAAATTCCAAACGTGCATTTTTGATCTGTTTGTTACTTTAGGACATAATTTCTATTGCTTGTGGTATGTAGACATTTATCTAAATATGCATACCTAAAACATCCTTTAGACTTTCACAGTCCACATTTCTCTTATACTATTTTTTATTCTGTTATCTGGACTCTTGAGAGTAAAGATATTGAAAAATTGGAGTTGAAATACAAGAAAATTGATCTTTGTTATTAGATCTTTATATATTGACAGATAATCACTATGATGTTTTCTATTTAAAAACGAAGTATAAAGTAACAAGTATTCTTTAGATATAATGATGTTCAGTAGCTCAGTAATAATCTGACATCAGAAGATCACTATAGAACTATTAAAACAATTAATTGTGTTTTCGAATCTTTTATTTATCAACCGCAGACACTTAATAATTGAAGTGTGAAGGAGAAAGGCAAAGAAGTAGATGTCAAATAATTAATAAAGACATTATATCTTAGTTCTAAAAATATTCACATGAATTGCATTTTTATTTTAAATTCTTACATAGTCAAGTAATGATGGAGACAAACTTCATAATATTTATATAACCTCAGCGTTACATAAGACATGAAAAACAGAAACAGAAGTGGGAAAAAAGTAAACAAAGTTTCACAATCAATTATGACAAAATATTTGCAACACATAAGACAGATACAGGATTAATACACAATTAGTATTCTCACAGGAGGTCGCTATTCCTAATTTACAGAAACCTCCCTCAAATTGATCTTTTTTAAAAGACAAATCTGAATAGGCATTTTAAAATGCAGATTACCAGTAAATATATGCAAAGATGTTTAACCTCACTAGTTGTCAGTACATCAAAACTGTACAATGCCAGTTTTTATCCACTGGTAGAAACCTTAAAAGGTTGAGAATGAGCCGTGATGGAGCATTTGTTGGAAAATTGGAAATCTCATATGTCATTGGGAGAGAGTGAGTTGCTAAAACTCTGAGAAAGTAAGCTAGACATACTTTTAAATTTTATTTTTATCTTATTTTAAAATGTTTTATTTTATATTGGAGTATAGTTGATTTACAATGTTGTGTTAGTTTCAGGTATACAACAGAGTGATTCAGTTACACATATAAATACATATATCCATTCTTTTTCAGATTCTTTTCCCATATAGGCCATTACAAAATATTAGTAGAGTTCCCTGTGCTATACAGTGTGTCCTTGTTGATTTATCTGTTTTGTATATAGTAGTGTGTATATGTTAATCCCAAACTCCTAATTTCAGATTAGGAGTTTGGAATTAAAATGCACATACCATTTGACTCAGCAATTCTGTTAAGCAACAATCTTATGGAATAAATATTCTAGCGTGTAAAGATATGCTGTTGTTGTAGCGGCTAAGAACTGGAAACCATGTAAGTGCCTGCCAGGGGGACTGCTCATGCGACAGACAAATATGCAGCTGTTAAACATGAGCCGCATGCATCTGTACTGGCCTGACCGCGACAGGCGGCTACACGCAAAAAGCAAGTTGCAAGTGCGTGTATCTGTACTGGCCTGACCGCGATAGGCAGCTACACGCAAAAAGCAAGTTGCAAGTGCATGCATCTGTACTGGCCTGACGGCGACAGGCAGCTACACGCAAAAAGCAAGTTGCAAGTGCATGCATCTGTACTGGCCTGACCGCGACAGGCGGCTACATGCAAAAAGCAAGTTGCAAGTGCGTGTATCTGTACTGGCCTGACCGCGACAGGCGGCTACACGCAAAAAGCAAGTTGCAAGTGCATGCATCTGTACTGACCGCGATAGGCGGCTACACGCAAAAAGCAAGCTGCAAGTGCGTGTATCTGTACTGGCCTGACCGCGATAGGTGGCTACACGCAAAAAGCAAGTTGCAAGTGCATGCATCTGTACTGGCCTGACCGCGATAGGCGGCTACACGCAAAAAGCAAGTTGCAAGATGGTGTGCCTGCTAGGACTATTTCTTTCTCAAAAAGGGGTTTGGGCGGGTGGGGGGAGCTTAGTCCTTGCATGTGTATTTGTATGAGCGTAAAGAATCATACAGATAGTCTACGTCAAGCTGTTAATATTGGCCGTCTCAGAGGCAAGTTTAGATGGTGCGTGGATACTGTGCATTTTTTACTTTATGTAGCCCAGTATTGCAATGGCTTTTTTTTAATGACAAACACATATTACTTCTATAATTTAAGAGCTTCTAAAAAGATGTTAAAATGACATGCTGAGAATGTCCCCAGTTTTATTTTTTAATGTATGTACTGTTCAGAAAAATTGATGGACCTAGAGGTGCAAGCTTTTCTGTATTTTCTACAACATGTTGCTTTTAATAATCAAAAGAGAAAGCAGCAAATGCTATTATAAAACTATTCTAAAGACCTCAATAATCGAAATTAAGCAAATAGATCCCTCTCCTCCAGTTTTATCTAGATTGCCAGCATGGTATGGTGGAAAAAACTATTGTCTGATAATGAGATAATATTTTATTATCTGATTGAAATAATTTAGCTGAATTGAATTTGGCTGAGTTTTGAGCCAGCTCTGGTACTTCCTCGCTGTGTGATCTTGGGAAACTTAGCCCACATCTGTCAGCTTTAGGTTTTGCATGTGTAAACTGGGTTTGGGAACCTATCTAGTCATGGATATCATGAGAATTAGCTTGTTAAATTACATAAAGTCTCTGTTGTAGTGCTTTTCTAATAGTGCCAATTAAATCATCTACTTTCCCCTTAAGATTGTAAATATTAGAAGAAACGCCTGAGTTCACTTGTCAGGTCGGGGGAGAGGGTTGTGGACTGAACTGTGACCCTTGCCTGTATGGGGCTTGGCATAGTGAGAGAGCAGACAGTGACCAGAGGTACAGACAGAACTTAAACTAGCAGTGGGGCTGCCTGCTTGAAGTGAAGAACTCTTAGGACCAAGGGTGGCCACAGGGAAGTGGAACTCAGTAGGACGGCGGTGTTGCAAAGCCCCCCTGGGAAGTGAGGCATCCTGGAGGCCTGGGCCTGCACAGGGGAGGGGCTTGCTGGGGGAAGAGAGTGTGGCCCTTGATGCTCTGGGTGCAGGGCCCTGGGAGAGGAGAGACTCTGAGATTTTGGACTAAGCAAAACAGGGAGCCAGTGAAGTAACCAGAGGAGTGACACGATAAGATTTGTAATCACTTGCTAGCTTTGTGCCTTGTAAAAAGTTATAACTGTCTTAAAGATACGGAAATGATTGATCCTGCTTTGTGGGACTAAGGTAAGAGAAAAATAAATGAAGTTTCTTGCAGGTGTCTGCTACACTCAGTAAAGGTTTGTTCCCGCCATGTCTGGATCCTTCTGTTCACTTCCAGCCTCGTGACCCAAAGCCAGGTTACACTGTCAGCTCTACTAGGGAGAAGGTGAAGGGGAGGACCTCCACTTCTGGAGGGTGCTGTATTTTCTTCTGTTGTTTGTTTCTTACTTGGGTTGTTTGAACCATGTGTATACACATACTTTTCTCTTGTTCAAAACGTTCACGGGGACACATCCTTCGTTAGCTCGGGTTGCGGGGAGGGAAGGTGCTCACTGAATTCGTGCAGTGCAGGGGGCAGCAGGGGTGGTAGATGCTTCCAGGTGTGGTTTGTCACCATCTCTTTCTCTCTTGAAACTGCTTGAGTCAGGGCTTTCTGTTGATACAGTTTCTTCCCATTACTTTTCACAAAACCGTTATTTGGTGATTTTTCTGACTCATTTCATGATTCCAGAGGACTTCGGCCAGTCCCTACTTGCTTGCTGAGCTGAGCCCTAACTTTCTCGGCTGTGTGCTGGAGGGTGTCCTCAGTCACCGTAGCACGTGTGTTTCAGCACCATGCCCTCCCTGGCCCGTGGCACTGTGGGCCCATCACTCGCACGCTTGCCCTTCGCCATTTGGGCCATAGTGCGGGTGGGCGGCAGAGGGGTGGGCGTCGCTCACGGTGCTTGAGCACATTTGCTCTGCAGGGACCTGCCTTTCTGAAGCAAGAGCGTTTGGGAGGTTTCCTTGCTAGCAGTCCATTGATTGAGAGGTTGGGATGGTATTCCAGGCATGGAGGGGAAAACAAAAACAAATACATGCTCAGACACAGTCAGACACACACAGGTCCTGTAATGGATTGGTAAGCAAATACTTGAATGTTTCAAAGACAGGTAGCGTTGTAATAAATCAGAATAAATCAGACTTGCTCAGAGTGCCATTAAATAGCTTAAGCGTTATTCCTTCTTTAAATTCTTGCTTCTTTAAGTGCTAAATGATGTTGCTGGGATTTTTTTCCCCTCATTTATTTCCTACTACATGAAGCCTACGTTTGATTATATCAATGTAGAGCTACATCAGAGTTGCTTTTAGAAGAGAGAATACATAGCCTTCAAGCTGAAGTCTACAGGAAAAAGCAGAAATTCCCCCAGCAATGGTTATGGTGATACTTACTGATGATTATTTTGTTTCTTCGTAGAGAAAGTTGACAAAGCTCTTCTGGGGCTCGAATAACTTCCCTCCTCATATACAGATTTCTTCACATTTCCAATGACTAGTGCAAGATGGCAGGATAGTGTTACAATAAACTCTGCCAGCCCAAAACAAATTATCTCCATTTCTGGATGTGGGTCCTTCATGGGGCTGATGAGCACCGAGGTTATAAGCTATTATTAGTAGAAACTACAGAGGAAATGGAGATGGTGGTTTAACATCCACCTGAATCGTTTCCCACATATTTTCCCTGAAAAATGAAAGTGGGCTTTTTCAAGCTGTGAAAGGGTACTGAAGCCTCATGGATGTTTGTTTCCAGATAAAAATTCAGACCGTCACACTTGCCTCTGGGAGCTCTTCTTAATCTTGGATGATCTAGAAAGACTTTATACTTTTCTGTTTGTTTTTTGTCTTAGCTAAAGTTTTGGTGATACATGTGGGGGAAAGGCCAGGAAATGTACATCCCCCATCATGGATGAGGGGTCGGAGGCTAAACAGGAAGCGGGGTCAGGACGCTAATGAAACCTGATTTTAAAACAGAAGATAAGCTTTCCTTGGCTGGTTTGTAAAAATCTTCCTAGCTTTTCTAACCTGAAGTAGTGTTAAAGGAAGGAGGGGAGGGAGGGAGGGAGGGAGGGAGGGAGGGAAGTTGATCATTTCAGAACAGGCCTTTTTTAAGGCACTTGACATTAGAGCCTGAAGCACGTCTTGGCCGGTCACTGCTGGGCCCCGATGACTTGGGCGCCACGTTTGCCCTGACGGTGAGGTGAGTGCCCGCAGAGTCTGCTGTGCTTCCTTGCCATTCTGTGGAACTTAGACTTTCCCCAGCAAGTCTCAAGGACAATACCAAAGACTTACTGATGTGTTTGGGGTTATTCTGATATTTTTTCTTCTTCAGCGTCTTCTGAGAGCCAGCCTCTTTTTGATGAGTGACTGGATATTAGATCCTATTTTAAGATCTATTATTAATTTATTTTAGAGGTGTTCCTCATTCTACCCACAAAGCAGTCACTTTGAAAATCATAAGTTCTAACAATGGCATCTATTGCAAAACTGAAGTTACATTACAGTTATTTCCACCAAAAGGGTCATTTTTAAAATTTATAACCCAAAGACATATAACTCTAGTAAACTGATATTTTCCTAAGATTTTTGATTTTTCTTATGCTGAGTTGTCTAGAGGTTAAAAATATAGATGTCGCTGATAGAATGACAAGTGTAAACTCGTTGCTCTCCACAGCTGACTTTTAGGTCTTATGGTAATAGAGCTTTCAGCACGTTGAGGTTCTCTTCCTCACAGCTGTTACTTTATGTATAGAGCATTCATTTTGCATCTGCAGATTGAGTTATTTGTCTGAATTGCTGCCCTGTTGAAGTTTCACAGTACTTTTGAAGGGAACTAGACCATGAAAACATAGGTTGTTTGTCCTCCATAAAGGGAGAGATGTGGATATACTGATGAGCAAGATTGCAAACAGAAGTTACACTTTGCTGCTTAAATGACCAAATTCAACATATTAAGAGACTTGAATTCACCTAAGTTGATCAATACAACAAACTGTTCAGTGACATTGACCCACGACTACAAAGCTAAAAGTTTGTCTTGGGAGAACCTGAATGTGCACCATAAACTGACTGGAAGGAGGTGCTTGCTGTGAGTTGGGAGTTCCCAGCCTGTGTCATCAAGGACCAGGATCCTATGGGCCCTGCGGGTGGCCTGGGGTCAGAGGGAAAGAGTCGCTACTGCAGTGACTTTAGGGAGCGTCTCACCAAGTCAGGTGACACGGGTTCTACCAAGTAGTTTTCCCCTTTCTTGTAGACCTTCGTGCGATTGTGCTCGGTATTATCTGTAACTCATCTGAAAACATGGATTGCTAATAGTCATGAAATAGGATGTTGTCATGGAATAAAAATTTTCCCACTGAGCATGTTACCTAAAGTTCGAAAGCGGATTACATATAGTCCATGTGATTATAGGAGTGGGGCCTGAGAGATGTGTATGGTATTTAGTTCTTTGCGTTAACAGTGCTGCTTCATATTTATGTCCCACCAAAGGCATCTATTCAAAATGTGAGCTTGCCAGCTTTTGTATTCTTTTAATGGGAAATAAAATCTGTAGATGATTTTTTTTTATTTAAAAAGTGTGTTAATCTACATTGATTTCTAAATTTGTTATGGATTCCTTAGCTGAGAAATACAGTTCATCACTGACTGTTCTATTACCTGACAGCCACTGATGAAGCGTCCATGCACAACGTGTCAGAAGAGGTTAATATTTATTGATTTTATGGTGCTACAAACCATGTAGTTTTGCCATCAGAGATGTATGGCCACCAGCACTGGAATCTGTTAAATTGCGGAATGCACACAGATTTTATTATACCCTGTGCCAGTATTCAAGATGTTAAAAATGACAGATATTTAACAAAAAGCTTGAATGTGTAACTACTTTGAACCTGTGACTTGAATTTAATATTTTAACATGAAACGCAAGAGCACTTAAAAACTAAAAATTAATCCTTGCTTTGCAAATAGGAAGCACATTTAGCCTTTTCTTCCACTTAACTATATGCTATTGATCCGAGAAGATGCCTGAGAAAGTGATAGCTGAAATTATGAGCGATAAAGGGCTTGCTTCTTTAACAAAAAGGTATGTAATTAGCAGTGAAGGGGGGAAAGCCTATGTTTAGTTTTAAAGGAGTTTCAAAGAAACAGTTTGAGTGCCACACCAGTGTTCAAACGTAGCCAAGGAACAGTCGCAGCTTGTGGGTAGAAATGAGGAGAGCTCACAGTTTTTTCATTTGTCTCCATCTGTGTTTCTCTGAGGGAAATATAGCGCTTGGTTAACCTTTGGCAGGCAGCAACACTGACCTCTTTCTAGTCATTTGCTTACTTGCATCTACTTACAACCTGCATTACTTAGTTGACTGTTTACAGCTTTCTGTATATAATAGGTGAAATAAGACAATTTATGAATTACTTTGAGAACCCAGAGCACACTGAAAGACATTCCCTTGCCTTCCAGATCCTAGGCTAAGTGTGAATCAAACCTGAAACTCCCCACCTATATTTGAGATTCTTTTAAGTGGGAGCTGGGATTTATTTCTACAAAAGATTTAATGGACATTCTAATGCTAAAAAAATAAATCTACTTTGACCAACTGAGTAGATTGCAGAGTGTCCTGCAAATACGTTTTTAGCTCTCCCACCAGTTTTGTGCTATCTTGCCCCATTTTATTGTGCTTATTTGTAAGAGAAAAGAAAGAGTTTTAGTTCCTTGAAAGGGAAGCGTACATTGCCTAAAAAACCACTCTTATAGCTTGAATATCACTTCAATATATGGCAACTTAAACTCTAAAACTGAAAAAAAAAAAAAAAAAGATTTAGAGAAAATTCCTGAATCATGTTCTAAAAGCTGTTGACAGTACGAAATATTTTTGTAAAGACTTCATTTCCCCTTCATTTTATTAGTATTTATAATACTGTTAAAATTTTCTTCATAAATATACCAGTGTCAAATGAATCTGATTCTTTATCTAGTTTTAAGTTCTTGATTTTTTAATGATTCTGTCATTAATCTAATTTTCTACTTCTTTCTCCCCTCTTTTAAGCAGGCAAGGCCTCATACTAGTAACGTATTTAATTAAAACAGCCTTTCCTATAGAACACTGCTCTGTTCCACTGTTGTTTTTCATTCGGCACAGCCTGGGTTTTGTAGTCTCCCAACCTCAGGCTGCCTCGCTGGCTTTTTGCTGCTCACTGCAAACCTGCGGGTGACAGCTAAGTGACAGGCTCCTCCAACACCCGTTTCCACGTCTAAAATTAAACACGCTGCCAATGGCCATTCGCTGGTGTCCACGACACCCTCACCCCCAGGTTAGTCATTACCTAAGGTATTGGCTGTGTGAAGATAGTTTATGAGATTATTAATTGATTTATCATATATTTAAGCTGCGTTATTGAGTACACAACAGAAAAGTAATGAAACGCATGGGCAAGAAATCTTTTATATAACAAACTAAAATGGAAAGCAAAAAAACCATTTCAAATCTTTTATTCCAAATTAGAGAATCATTTTAAGGTTTGTGAGTAACAGTGTGACTAAACATGGAATTTTCAAATTTCACAAAGCCAGGTTCACTGGGTTCACTGTTAGAATCAGAGAGATTGTGCAATTCTAATAACGGTGGCATTTAGTCTCTGCTCCACCCCAGGAAAAAATAAACAAATCCCTTGGATCACTGTTTTTGTAATTTATTGATTTTTAATAATCAAACTCACCCTTTTTAAAAGATGTACTTTATTTTGTCAATTGTCACAAAGTGTGAGCTATCAGAGGAAATATTTTAACCCCATTTAAAATTGTTTTATTTGCTAATTGTATATATTTTATTTCTAAATTAAACGTATATTCTAACAGTTATATTTGGAAAACGTTAATGCATATTTTATAACAATTCGTAGGCTCATTTTCTTTTGCTTTTTTGGATTGAAACTAAGAACAGAATGATTTTAGTGATTTGTTTTGCATTGAGATGCATTAAAAATTAAATACAAGAAACTATTGTGGTAGATGAAAAATGGATTATTTTTTAAGAAGTAAAAATAACAGTAACAACAAACTATTCTGGGAAAAACGACTAAAATAATCTGACAGTTTTTAAGCTTCATCTTTGAACAGCTAATCTATGTTGCTGTCTTTGACTTTTTTAAGTACACTTTAATTAATGCTCTTCAGGTGAGTTTAATCGTATGACGTGATAGGCTTTCTGGTTAATACTGTTATAGTTCTCAAATAAGATTTTTTCTTTCCATTGAAAACGTGTTTTTGTTTTAGTACTCGAAGGGCGTCTCAGTGTTACCTGGTCAGTTTGACTTGGTCTTTGGTGGTCACCTGACAGATGATTTTCTCCTGTCCTACCCTTTGTCCCAAACTGGACTGTGCTGAAGCCATTCCAGGAAATCACCTTATGTTTTCCTCCTTCATTTGTGTAATCCTGGAGGAGGGGAACATGCCTTTCCAACAAGACTCTTCCATATAGTTTGCTTTTCCTTTTTCCTAGTGAATGGTATTATCTAATTTTAGCTGAAGTTATTACTCGTTTCATGTGACCTGGGAGAATTAAAAATATTGTTAAGGAAGAAGGCCCAAGTTCATGATGTTTTCCATGCCAGCCTCAGCTGAGCTGTTTCTTAATTGCAGCTCGTTTGGGAATTTCAGAGGATCATTTTGGGTAGCGCTGGACTTGGCAAAGTACATAAAGTACTTCAATGGGGTGTGATGTGAAATGGCATCGTTTAAATTAAAAAATAAATCTCAGAGATTTTTGACATGTGAAAGAAATGGAAGCTCAGGACAGGCTGCAGCAGCAAAATGCACACGCGGGCGCACACGCAGCGCCCTGCCGCAGCCATCTCCTCTCGGAGAAGAACGCGTCCAGCTCGCGACCAGGGCAGCGGTGCCGGGCCCAGCGTCAGTGCCCAGCTCACCGCTGAGAGGAAGCCCCGTGCAGACAGACAGGTAGGCAGGACCCGTGTCTGTAGCCAAGCATTTTCCTCCACTGAGCCTCACAGCTCTGAGCCCCTTTCCAGACTAGTGGTTCTTTCCCCTGTGCCTTTTGTTCCTACTTACCTCCTTCATTTCTTTTTTCCTCTTATTATCCTTCAGCCCCCTCTCCTTTTTTATTGTCCCTTTTACACAAGAACACAGATAAATGCTGTAAATTCACAACCACAAAACTGATTTGGAAAGAGAGAAAGACTTCTGAGCCCAAACAGTAAAGTGCGCAGCTAATAAGAGAACCCAGCACTCTTCTCTTCGTGGGCAGCGGACCTTGAGCCCGGTCAGAAGTAGGAATTCCCCATCACCTTTTTAAAGAAGATCTTTTTTGTCTTAGGAAGGTGTATTCTCTCCTGCCAGCTTTTCCTTTCTGCTTATGCTGCTTTAACTGTTTAAGGGAGCAAATGCTTTTCATCATCCGTTGTCCACTGATTTTCTTTATGGGAGCTTTTGCTCAGTGGTGCTTTTTTCACTTCCCGTGCCATGGGCGTCACCTACCTTCCCGCCCTTTGTTATACCTGCTGCTTGTTAATACAGGGTATCTACCGACGTTAACCCACACTTAGTCTTCATTACTCAGATGCTCCGTTTATTTACAAAGCAGCACATTCCAGATTGCTAGTTTTTAGCTGACTTTTCCCCTTTTCTCTCTCTTCTTACACAAAGCTTTGTATCCCTAGACATCACTTTTGAAGTTTGAATTTTATCAGAATTATTAGTCTAGTTCTGAATTCCCATACAGTACACCATGAATCCCCAACAATGTAAAATGTATACCTTTAACATGTCATTCTGAAATATCTTATTTGTATTTTTGACAATTATATTCCTTAAAAACATAACTCACTCTCATCACATCCATATATTATCAATCCTGGGGAAAGATAGAGTTCACGTTCTAGGAGAGAGGGAAGACAAAATGTTAAAGAGAATATGTCGGGGGTGGGGGCTAAAATGAACCTATCAATACCTTTAAGTCTCTGTGCATCTTAGACTTCTGTGAGAAGACCTGGTAGAAATGCAGATACCTTTAATTAGAAATCAGAGAAAACAACAGTTAGCCTTAAAATAACATTTCAAATCAGAGTATTCCAAAAATTAAAGTTAGAAATAAAGAAGAAATGCTATAACTTTTAACTCTTAAGGTGTTTTATATAACAGTTTCATTTCAGCATGCAAATTAGAAAGCATGCCAGCATGTGAAGAGAAAGGGCAATCAAAAGGTTGGAAAACAACTCTAGAAGGATCAAACAAGTCTGCAGTTAGCCATTGTGTTGGTTTATAGAACAGATGGAACAGAGTAGAAGAAAACTAGAAATAGGAGTATGTGCATAAAAACTTGAAATAGTACATAAGAAGCCACTTATGATATTTTCAGCAGATAACGTTTCTCTCAGGCAAACACACATTAGAAATCAAATGCTCATAACGAACCACTAGCACCTTGTGAAGAGTGAGGGCAAGTTGACGAAAATGAAAAGCGCATTAAGCTGGAAGCTGTGGACGTGGAGTCTAGTCCTGCCTCTTGTGTCACTATCTGTGGAGCCTCTTAACCCCTCTCTGCTTTCACACCATTAAATGTAAAATAAAGAATGAAATTTTAATCGATGAACTTGCTGGATCTTCCTAGGGTGATATGCTATAGTTCTGTGAAACTAAAAATAATAGTAGATTACAATCCTAATCTCCTGGTAATCTCTTTCATAATTCAAATTTGTTAGATGGCAAGGAAAGCAAAACCCCAGAATGTTGGTACTTTCCTGAAAGTTTGCATATAGTTTTCAGGGATCTGAGGCCATAGGGAGGGTTTATGGATTCCCAGGTTAAGAAGACTAGATATAGACTATATATAGACAGGAACAAAATCTGACTCAAATGTCCTTTTTTACAAAGGACTGTGAAATCTCTGAATAAACAGTGATATTCCCTACCGCTGATGAGACAGTATGACTCTGCTGAAATCCCATAGCCTGGATGGAATCTCTCTGAAATAGGAGGTTGACACAGGGGCACACACAGCAAGAGCACAACCCCGATGGGGGCGGGGTGCTAGATCTGTTTGATGCGACCGCTCCCCTCCCCACGTCAATTCAGAGAATAAAAATCAGCAAAAAACTGATGAATTTCTTTGACCACCCACTAGTTATGGTCAGGCTGGTGGCTCCAAATGACTCTCCCAGCTAAAACTGGCTTCCCGGGAGCAGAACAGTTTTAGAGGCCAGTGAGGAGTGGATGATAGGGGCGCTGATGGACCACAAGGCATTCTCCGGAAGTCACCTGGATGCAGCCCACGCAGCAGTGGGCAGCCCGGGGCGGGTGCCAGGGAGCTCTCTTCAGAGTCTGGTCAGACCTAAAAGCAGTAAGGGATTATCATCTTGTGACTGCACAGCTCCTGTCTTCTAAACCTGCCCACTGCTGTCAAAAGGCATCTGTATATGACTGCCAGAAAACATTTCCTGTGACTTCCTTGATTCCTGCCTACCAACCTTAATATTTACGTGCTTTAAAATATGAAGCAATTAGGCAGTTAACAAGATGGGAACAAACAATGTAGTCTCGGGCACTTAGTAGGCCCTCAGTAAATAGTGGACATTATGTTCATTATTTCTGCTACTCAAAATAGAGTAGACCACATTCTAAAGTCCCACTTATCAAGGTATGAAAACCTGGGCCAGAGGCATCCCAGGTAGAAGAAAGTGTTTTCTTCTGGGTTCCTCTTGACCACGGACAGAGAACGTTTTCTGCGTCCCCTTATAAAGTTGTTCTAGCATTACAGATACCTACAAATTATGTTCGCTGAAGTCTTCATCGAAATCATTCTGATAACATTGCCACTGTTTTTTGTGAGAAATTCTGTAAGGCATCTCGTGCCTCTCTCTTTTGCTGTTCGGTAAGTAGCTTTGGAATTAAGTTCTCTCTACACCCAGGAAGGTCTCCCATTTTCTTGCTAATGGGAATACTCTGAACACACATACTTCATGCTCCCTCACCTGACTCTCCAGGGTTTTCATACTTTTAACAGGATATGGTTTCTAATGAGGCTTCTAGAAGCTTCAGAAACTTCTTTAATGATTTTGTTTTGACCTTTTGCTACTGCCTTCACTGGAACTGAATTGATTGTACTAAAAATTTGCCACTGCCATTCAGATTTTAATATTTTCACACGCACCTTGTTTTTCTTCTTTTTCTGATTCCGGAACGGGCCCATGTAAGATACTGTAATGGGTAATAACAATCTTAATTCCCTCCTGTACAGCAGGGCAGTACAAGAGCCTGAATTACCTCTCTGTTAAGACCATAGCAACTGTATTTCCAAACATCTCCAAACTTTCAGACTTACCCAGCCTTACTTTTTTTCTGTGTGACATGGACGTTTTAAACAGACTTAAGCAGAAAACATTCACTGCTTCTGTTACTTTTAAACAATGGGAATCCCCACAAGGCAGGAGCAGTGACGGGTGGGAGGAACAAGGGCGTTCCCTGGTCGGGGGCCGAGGTCCTTTGCTTGCTTTCCTCTCTGTTCTTGGTTTCTTTACTCACTAGGCTTTAGTCAACATCGACACCCTATTGAATTGCCCACACAGTTTTGCACAGGGATCTAGTAGAAAATTGGCAAACTCCAGAACACTTCATATGTCTTATGCAGCGTGAGTTTCCAATAAGTTAACTGTTGACAGTTCTGCCTTTGATCACTTTATCTTCTCATTGATTGTATGCCTTCATATCAATGTTTTGATATTTCTTCTTTTATTATCATCATAGTTTTCTCCATAATTACTTAACTACCAGAAAAACCTTGAAACATGGTTTTTTCCCCATTATTGAGCTTCATATTTGCAGATTTATTTCACCTGCAATATTAACTGAGTTTAGTTTATGTGTGTTTTATTCTCATCATTAACTTTGATTCGTTCTCATGGTATGTTTTCTTTACAGCTTTAATTTTCAGAAATAAGCTCACTTTCTGAATGCAAATAATTGCTAAGAGTATCAGTTTTTGAATTTTTAATCGAAGTACCAAGGATAATTGGAGAATAGGGCAATTATACAAAATGGGATCCAGCAGGGACAAACAGCAATTCTAGGAAAGTAAATAGAGCACATGAAGACATATTAAGTTAGAAATTTAAAAATGCGCTCCAAATGACTATCCCTTGCACAGCTCTAGGAAGTATGCTAGAGTAACTACAAGGGCATCGTAAGGAGTTTTCCCAGATTCTGTTATTCAAGAGAAATACCCCCTGGTTATCCATGAGAAGTCAACACCTAAGTGATTAACAGCCTGGGAGGCTGGGGAGAAAATACTTGATCATTTTAGAGCGTTTAGTCAGGTGACTGACTCATTATCAACAAAAGGACCCTGTGACTTAGTGGATGTTGTCACATCTGTGATATTCTCTGTGAACCCCTTGGTACTTGAGATGCGTCTCCCACTCAGGGTGTGCCAGGCCTGTCTGGTGTGTGCCCTCTCCGTAGAGAGTCTCTTCTCCTGTCATGGTTTACTGTGAGGGAAGGGCCCAGGGAGGCGAGGACCCGGCCCAAAGTCACACAGCCATTTATGTCCCAAATGTTCATCAGTGCTTTCTGGGGAGCGGCCACCGCTCTAGACCCTGGAAACAGAGTCTAAGCACATAAATAATGAATATATACTGTAATGCCATGCCGGGTAGAGTCAGGAAGAGAAGCAAAACAGAGGACTGGATCAGAGAGGTAGGGAGCTGGGCCAGCCGGGAACTGTTTTGTGTACCAAGTTTGGGAAAAATCTAAGGAAACGACTTTTTCCAAAACAGTTTTGTTGCGGTACGATCGACATAACTGCACATACTGAAAACGGGCAGTTATGTTTTAAGTTCATGTTAAGTTGACATAAACCCTTGAACCATCAGTGCGATGCGGATAACGACCCATCCATCCCCACCACCCGGTTGCTCTAAGGAAGTGACTGAGCAGGGAGCTGAATGAAGTGAAGGCCGGAGCTGTGAGAACGGGGCTCAGAGCAGCGTCTGGGCCGTCGGAGGTGGGCGGCTGGCCTGGGGAGGGACGGGAAGGCAGGTCCTGGTCCGCAGGGCC
The DNA here is from genome assembly GCF_949987515.2 of Delphinus delphis. NCBI lineage: Eukaryota > Metazoa > Chordata > Mammalia > Artiodactyla > Delphinidae > Delphinus > Delphinus delphis. The sequence continues at coordinate 85,235,818 of NC_082695.1, forward strand.
GTGCAGGTGGGCGGTGGAGAGCTGCTCCCGACTCTGACGGGGGCCTTTGAAGGGGCACGAGCAAGAGAAGAGCCTATATTTATTTATTTATTGAAAAAATCAGTCTGGCTTTTGTGTGGAGAGATGATGGTCTCGGCTCAGGTGGTGACCGTGGGGCAGGGTCGTGGAGGTGGCCGGCTTAGCACGGAGTCACTTTCTGCCCGAGTTGAGCCGCGACTCCTGTCTGCCTCTGAGCCCCCGTTCTCTCGACCTTCCGGGCTGCCTCTGACGGTGCCCAGAGACCGTAAATGCCAGCGGGTGGGTAGGCCAGGCCTGGATTTGCAGGTTTGGGTGTCTATTTCTTCTACTTTAGTTTGGCATCGTCGTTCATATGCCACTGCTCCTGCTTCATCTCCATGCAGACGCCCTCTTGACTCCATAACTTGGATTTTTTAAACTTGTGGAGTGTTTCTTTCCCTTCTGTTACATTCAGCTGCTGATGGAGTTGTCTTCCCGACTACACACAGCTTTCCCACCTTCACGTCATTCTGCCCAACAGTCCCTCACATTACGCTTTATTTAAGAGGGAGCTTTTAAACTCTTGTTCGGGTTCTTGGATCGTACTTAATTGAAAAGATTTAAATATAGTTGTATATAGAAATATAGAGGATTTGTTTTCATTCTCCTGAGAATGTGACAGCAGAGTATACTAGTACCTTTCACAACCCAGATGCAATGCCTTATTTTTGTGTCATTATGTAGCTGAAAGTTTATTTTTGACACATACCAGGACACCAGGAGAAATCTGGTGCATCTAAGGGCACCATTGTTATGCTTCTTTTTTCCTGGGGAAATGTTGAGGCCTTAACTGGAGGGACAAAAACAAAAGATAAGCTCAAAGAAAGAGAAAGGAGGGCGTGTGTGTGCGTGAGTGTGTGGGTACATATGTACAGACACATATAAATATATATTTAACATATTTTTACTAGTAATTATAATGAAGGTAAGTGCCTTACTTGATTTAATTTTTCTTTACTTTTCTGACGTTAAGATGTTCGAGATTCAAAAACAACTTAATGCTTTTTTTAAAAAGGAAATGGGGCCAACCTTAGCATTTAATGCAAACTAGAAAAACATTTGTTTAATCAGTTCGCTTACTTAATGTTACTTCAAAATCCAACTCATCCAAAAACAGTTATTTGGGAGAAACAGACAAAATATTATTCCAGAATAATTATTTTCAAAACAGACACTTGTATTCCTATTATCTCTTTATATGTGGTTGTTACTATATATCCTTAAACTATCATTAATAGCTATATGATTATATCAATACATATATTTTCATTAAGCTTGCCTCCTTGAGCTTAGGATATAAAATAAAAAATATTGGACAAAGGAAAAATAATACGAACGTTTTCATAGTCGTTTAGTAGGGAATCAGTACTTTAAGAAGGACTGACATTATAACCATGCAATAATTAGTAATATTTTAATGACTGAAACTAGTCCTAAAATTGTTTTGGATCTTGGGTAGCCTAATTTTATCATTTGAAACTTTCATTGCTATTAGAGATGAAGTTTTAACCAGATTAGGTATCAATGCTCTTTTTATAAATATAAATACACCCATATTTATCTGTATATTTAGAATTTTGGCTACGCGTGTACAAAGCAACTGTACTTATGAATAGACGTTATTTGGCTTAAAAATTATTTTCCCCGGCATGTTCCCTGGCTGTGAAACCTAGTCTCTCCTGCGATTCTCCTTTAGTCTCACACAACTGCCACACTCACAGTACTTCTGACACCAGATGTGGAGGCGTTCCCACACCAAGCAGTTCTCTGTGACTCCAGCTGGGTGTCCTATAATTTAACTCCGACCTGATGCTATCCGTCCAGAGAAGTGGGGAACAGGGCTGAAAATTCCAGGCTTCTGACCATGGCTTGGTCTTTCTGGTGACCAGGCCCCATCCAGGATCCATCCAGGACCCCACCCAGAACACTTTGTGGACCAAAAGACGCTCCTAGTACTCTTATCACTCAGGAAATTACAAGGATTTTAGGAGCTCTGTGCCGGGAATGGGGACAAAGACAAAATACATATTTATTATAAAGCACGGTGGCACATCGCCCTAATGCTCAGGGGAAGCAGTAATCTTAAACCGATAGTCCCGTTAGTGGCCTGCCTTCAGCCCATTTCAGCCACTGTGAACTTCATTATGTTCACCGTCATCCTTTCAGAGTGACCATTCTGGTCCAGTACATACACTGCTGCAGAGGAAGAAAAGGGCCTTATTTGGAGCGGCAGATATCAAAGACAGGTAGCCCTGTGATGCATCCAGTCTGAATGGAGCCCCAAGTACTGCAACTCAGTTTGATCCTGAAGATGTTATTATATGTTACAGCCGAGCGTCAAAGTGTAGGTGCTGTTGCTGCAGCCAGGCCGGAGGGACAACCGTGCTCTGCGCTGGGCCTGAGTGTGAAACTCGTGAAACAGATGGACGGTCATGCCGAGGGTCAGCGGGGTCGCTTGGAGACGGGCAGGCGAGGGGAACGGAGGGCGGCACAGAGGGGCCGAGGAGACGCAACGGCATGTCTGGGGAGCACAGGTGGAGGGCATCTGGTGGACTTGAGGGACAGTTCAGTCCGGGGGGGCGTGGGCTGCACTCGGGGCCAGTACAGAAGGGGCCTGGGAAGTGAGAGAGGTTCAGTCTAGCCTGGCATTATTCCACGGGGCATTCTCCAAGTTGTCACTGCTGGTCTTAACGTGGGGTCCAGACCCAAACTCAGGGTGCCGTGTGTGCTCTAACAACAGAGACCCTGGCTCTAACCCGTTGTCTGTCCTGAGGTGGTATTAAGGCTTTGGGTGACCATTCGTTCTGTTCTCTTGGTTTACGTGGAGCTTCAGAAGAGAGAATCTTTCTAGCCGTATTCCCCAAACTGTATTGATCTCATTTTTTTACACCAAAACCGAAGTAAGACTACAGTTATCCGTCTCAAATTTCATTAGCTGCTTTACCGTTTTTCCAGTCTAATGTACAAACGCAGGGTGTTTACTTTGACCCTACATTTAATGCCCTCATACAACATGTGCAGCACACATTGTATTGGCTCTGGCTGATACAGAACTGCATTAAGTACCAGATGTATTACAGAGATTTATTGTATATCACAGAGGCTGTGTATGACGTGGAGATGTGCTGTCATATCAGCTCTGGCTAACGTGAAGATGAAGGCTAGGGCAGGTGGACACCATTGTGACGTGACTGTAGGGGAGACGTGATTCAGTCTGGGTTGGTTCGATGGAGGATCTGAGTTTGGGGCAGTGATTGGAAAGCAGTAAGGAGTGTGTTTGGGGAGAAGGGAGGGCTTGGAGGGGGAAGCAGTGTTCTTGTCGGGGCTTCTAAGACAAGACAGGACCTGAAGGGCGGGATCGAATCTGGGTTCCTGGGATTGGCCCTCCGGCTTGCGGTTCTCAAAACATGATCTTATCAATAACCAGAGATAAATCTGACAAAGTCACAATAACAAAATTTTGCAAGATAATTATGCAAATTAGGATGTTTTTCTTTTAAATTGAGATAGAGTACTGTCAAGCAGACTGGAGTACTCATGTCAACAAGCAACACATTTTCCTGTAGAAAACCTACTCATGAAGCCAAATCGTAATCAGAGTGTTGCTTCACTGAGTTTAAAGCTGGAGCAGAGCAGCTGAGTTGCCTTGAAGACAAGTGCCTGGGCTGTGCCGTCTGAGGCAGTCACCTCGGCAGCTTCCAGCCTCGCCCGGGGCGCTGTGGTCCTGGAGGCCCATCCCAGGATGCTGTCACTCTGGGTACCGCTGAGCACCACGCACCCAGGTCTGTGTTTCCTGCTCTAAATGCCTGTGCGGTTACCTTCCTTGGCTGTCCTCCTCACGTGGCGATGCCAGTTCTCCTGTCAGTGCCACAGCGTTTACCTGCCAACACAGTCAGACTGTACCTCAAATGCCCCTCCGTCCACCCTGAGTCTCCCCCATCACGAGTGTCCTAGGGTGGATGCTTTTGTATCTGGGAGGTACATGTGGCCAGCTTATCTGGGCTGTGTTGTATAAATTGTATTAACTTCTGATTTTTTTGGAGTGATTCGCTGTCTTCTCTCTGTGGGGCATTCTAGATAAGGGATTGAATTTTGAAGTTGTTCTGAGGAATAAACAGGAGAGGGTTACAATCTCTTATTCTTATTAAAGATTAGGAACTTGAAAATGTCAGTTAGTATAAACATAAAGACATTTATGAAGTAAGTAATTAGTGAACTCCCTGGACGTCTGTGTTGACAGTCCCTACTTTACTCACAGGATAATTTGGAGATGGGCTCTATACGGGAGGAGGGTCGGGGGCGCCGCCATGGGGCGAGCTTTTGCAGACGGCTGGGGGGGGCATTTTAAACTCTCTGGCCCTCAGCTTTCTGCTCCGCAGCACGTGTGTGGTAGCGCTGCTCTTCAGGAGTTAAAGAGGTTGCATGTAAAGCTCCACTTCTGGCCTGTCCTGGGCACTTAACACATGACATGGAGAGAGTGTTTTGGGGGGAAAAGGTTTATCAGTGTTTTCTATAAAGAATTTAGAATGCCTTCCCCACCTCTGCCTCCTTGTCCCCTGGTGGAAAGGACACAGTTTTCAAGATGAGCTCAAGCATTATCTATTTTTTGAAGCCTTCCACGAACCCCTCAAATCACATTCGTCCGCCTCTCCCTGGTTTGGAGAAGCATAGCTCACGTCTCATCTTTGAGTGCTCTTGAGCTGAGGACTCAATATTGATGAATGTGTTTAGTAGCCAGTACTTACTAAGGTCCTCATTATGTGTGAGAGACTCATGTGGGTGCTGGGGTCACACCAGGGTCAGAGGTCAGCAAAGAGGAACGTCGTCGTTGTCATGGTCACTTACTGAGTGTGTGTGGGTGTGTATGTGTGTTAGGAATGTCAGACAAGAACAAATAAGCAGGCTAGGCTAAGATAATGCTAAGTGTTCTAAAGGCAAGAAAAAAGGGATTGGACTGGAGAGTTCCAGAGAGGTTGCTTTAGTTGACGGATACAGTGGCCTCTCAGAGGAGGGGACACCTGAGCTCAGTCAGCCACTTGAGACCCGGGACAAGGCTTTCCGGGCAGAGGGAGGAGTAAGCCAAAGGCTTGTGGGTATAAAATCCCGGTTGGCCCTGGTCTTGAGACCAAGACTTGGAAATGTTGATATATAACCTAGTTCTTCTTAAGTCTAATTTCTCTTCTTTCCTATATAACCTCAAGCAGATTATAGCACCCAGTGTTTAGTAATAGAGGGAAATATTTGAATCTTGGACCTTGTCTCCCAAGTAGACTTTCAGTTTCAAAAGAACTGTTCAAGATTGCTGCACTTGACACGGATATAGATGCTAGATACAGGGTTTTACTAAACCTACTACCAGTTGGAATCCGAAGCAAAAAGTAAGTCAGATTATATGCTTTTATTTAAAGCCTGTAAAAAGCCTTTTTTTAAAAGAGAACAAAGGCTTGAAATACATTCATGTCTATTTATTTATTTATTTATTTGGCTGCACTGGGTCTTAGTTGCGGCCTGTGGGATCTTTGTTGCGGCATGTGAACTCTTAGTTGTGGCATGTGGGATCTAGTTCCCTTACCAGGGATCGAACCCAGGCCCCCTGCATTGGGAGCACAGAGTCTTAGCCACTGGACCACCAGGGAAGTCCCTTGTGTCAATTTTAAATTTAAATTATGCCATCGTCATCATGATCATTGTTGTGAAAATAATTCAGGAACCAGCACAATCAAATGTACTTCCTTTCTCCTGAGAATTGGCAGTTTAAATTTAGACTCCTTGCTCCTGACTCTCCTTTTAGTGCTTTTAGATCTGATGTCTGTCTGTCTCCTTATTGGGCAATTTTGCCTTTTTAGTGTGTATGCATCCATCATGCATTTGAAAAGAATTCTAAGCTGATTCATTTTTGCATCCTTTTGTTGTCTTGAAGTTGTGTTTCTGTATATGTTGCCCACTTGGTGAAAACTTGCCAATTTTGGCCTCTCTAAATGGAATACATTTGGGAATCCCTTTGTTATCCTTCCAGGCAAGATCTCCCCAGCAGAACTGTGCTTTAATTAGCTTGATTTCAACAATGTTTGTGATTTCTGGGTTTAAACAGGTATCTACCGATAAATTATCTGACATTTGATACACAGGTGAAGCTTAAAATACAGATGAAAATGTTAGGATTCGAGGTTTCTCCGTGAGCAAGAAATGATCAAATTCACAGAAATGGTGACATTTAAGACCTCTTCATGATCTCAAATTGCCATTGTATCTGTTAGAGCATTTTTGAAATGAGTAGACGTTCTGTTGGGAGTTTGTATACAACAGTCTGGCTTCTTTATGCAAGTTCAGGGCCTAATAAGTTCAGTGCGCATTTGTACAGCGTATTTAACCAGTTCCTGATGTCACAAGTGCTTGCACTCCATATTCTAATGGTTTTGTTATTCTCTGGTTTTGTAGAATTGAATATCTGTGGGTTTTCTCAGAAGTTTGAAATCCCCAAATAAGTACTATCTTCCATTAGGTAATAGTGCCTCTTTATTACAGGATTATTGTGAAATTAAATGAGATAGTAAGTGTCAAGCGCTGGGTAGAGCATCTGCCTCACCAAAGGAACTTGGCAAGTGTTACTTTCCTTCCTGACATCTTCCCTGTTTTATGACTTCTTTCTACGGGCTTGTGTCTTGGAAGTGCTTTACATTTATTAACTTTTGTGAACTTTACATTCATTGAATCACTTTATGTCTCACAACTCTGTGTTGTAGAGTCTTACTGTCTCCATTTTGTAGATGAGGAAACTGAGGCATGAAGATTTAAAAAATGGTCCTTTGTCCAGATCACACAGTTAGCGGTGGAGGCTTTAGGGAACCCAGCAGTCTTGCTGTAGAGTTTGTGCTCTGAACCCTTGTGCTGTGAGGGGAAGTGCTTTCTGCCACAACAGAAGTTTGTATCAATAAAGTGCTCAGAAGATTCCACGGATGAGGTTTCTCTGGGGTTTAGTTAGGTTTTGAAAATGTATTTACTATTCTTGAAAATCAGAATTAATCACCCGCCAAATCTTCTGTGTTCTTTCCCCAATTCTTATGTATTTCTGATCAGATTCTGACTTGCTCTGTGAAGTTTTGGGGGGAGTAGCAGTTCAGTTTGGACATGTGAAAGGTAGCCCAGCTGGAAAACTTCTGCATTTGACTAAAACTAGTTTTCATCAGTGCTTGGAAAGCTGTTTCCTTTAGTGGATATGTTTTGTTTTCATTTTTCATTCAATTAAGCAAGTGATCATTGTTTCGTATTTTCTTTATTCCTTGCTTTTGGCATGGTGTCAGTGATGTGTCTTTCTCATTACTGAAAATCTATGTCCTGTACATCAGGAACATTTTGTCTCTGTGGCAGGAAGCAACACATACTTTCTGTTGAAAAGTCCCTGAAACACACATGGAAAATTCCCCTTGCTGTTCTTCACTCTGTTGTCATCTTCAGGGACTAAACCACTTCCCCAAATACACCAAACTGCAAACGTCTTTAAAACCGTCCAAAATAATATAGCGTGTCATTAGGCTTACTCTTCTGATTCTACCAGACACGCAAGTGCCCTGGGAATGGGTGCTTCGCTTGTCTGTGACCCCTGTGAAGATCCGTCCAATGGCAGGCGTTCTGCCTGGCAGACGCTGGAGGGGTCCGTACGTTCTCTTGGCAGAAAGGATGCGTACAGGCCCCCGCCCTCTCCAGCTCATCACTCCTTGCCTTCCTTGCGTCATGAGCTTCAGCCCTCTGTAGACACCCTGGTGTACCAACCATGCCATGCCCACCCCTCAGTGCCTCTGTTCCTGGCTCTCAGCCTTCGCACATGCGGTGCTCCTGCCCCACCTCTGGGAGTAAGCCTGCCTGACGTCCCGGGGCTGGGGCTGGTACTCCTCTCGACTCCCAGGCACTTGTGTTCATCTCTCTTTGGCCTTTACCAGAACGCACTCGATTTGCTTATTTAGCCGTTCATCTCTCCTACTGGAAGCTCTTTGAAGGCCTGGTACTTGGTTGAGAGGTTTTTCAAAGGAATTAATAAATTCATGCGTGAATTCTAATGGTATCTTGTGTTTGTGGCTAGAAACCTTACTGATCGCAGACAGTCCATTCCTCGCCTGCGTGCACTGCATCTGCTGCTCGTTCTCTGTGCCAGGTGGTTCATCCTGCTGCGACCCGAGGGCACAGTCTTCACTCCAGGCCCCTCAGTCCTGCAGCTACAGAGAGCCCTTGGAGCTGCCAGGATCTCACTCCAGTGTCTTTGTAAAAGCCAGCCACCCTTTCTTTAATTGTAATTTTTCTTTCGTCTCCATCAATTAACCTTCATTGCTTCTTTCTGCCCTGAATGAAATGCTTCGAAGCACTGCAAAAAACGATTGCGATGTACGTTGCTTTCTATCCAATTTGTTAGAAGAAATCCTGAAGTAAGTAGTGTTTTTGTTTATTGAACTTTGAACATATTCCAGCATTTTAGAATGCTGATTTACAAAAATTAAATAGTTCACTCCATACTGACTTCTCACATTGTTTGGAATATGGATAAAAATAAAAGCCAGCGCAGTGTCACCCTATGTGATAATACATTGATGACTTCAGAAGTGATTACTTGTTTGATTTAAGTGTCCCTTACATCTGGCCCCATCTGGTAGCGTTCTCTAGGCCTACTCGGTCCTTAAGTGGTAACATTTTCCAGAGCATTGTAATAGTAATTCCTACATCTTCGTTATCTTTCTTGGTCAAACCGTGAGATAATTACTAGGAATCGCTATTATTTTTTTAAAAATAGATTTTTTACATATTGGCACAGCATTTACTATACTCTGAATTTTCTGCATTGTAGTGGATCCATATTTTATAGCAAAATCTCCTAATTTATGCAACAATCTTAAAATTTGTTAACAGGAAATGGTAATTGCAAATTATTCTACATTTTATTGGTTTTATATACAGCTTTTTAAACAATTCACATTATTGTAAAGCAATGTTTATGTTATTTATATTTAAAATTTCAGGTGGCTTATGTATATATTTTTCAAGTACCTTTTATTTTTCCTTTAAAATTATTTCTTAGAGCAGTTTCAGGTTCATAGCAAAATTGAGCATATGCCCCCTCATAGATGTCTCACGTACCCCTGCCCCACACATGCACAGCCTCCTCCATCGTCAGCATCCCCAGCAGACGGCACATTTGGTACAACTGATGAACCTGCAGTGACCATCGTCACCCAGAGTCCATGGTACCTGAGGGTTCACTCTCGGTGTTGCACAGTCTGTAAGTGTGGACAAACGTATGATGATATGTATCCACCGTTACAGTGTCACGCAGAGTATTTTCACTGCCCTAAAAATCTATGCTTTGCCTATTCATCCCTCCCTCCCCCTTCACCCCTGGCAGTCACCGATCTTTTCACTGGCTCCATAGTTTTGCCTTTTTCTGAATGTCTTCTAGTTGGAATCATATAGGACGTAGCCTTTTCAGACTGGCTTCTTTCACTTAGCAATGTGCATCCGTGTCCTCGTTTGACGGCTCATTTCTTTTTATAACCAAATAATATTCCATTGTCTGGATGGGCCACACATTTACATACTTACGCTGTCTTAGTACTGCAGTGCCCTAGTGACCTTGTACCCGGTTTCCCAAATGGGCAGAATCAGTGTAGCACAAGTGTCCAGTATCACAGTGTCATCAGAGAGCAGCACAGTACTGTTTGTGAAGCCTGTGGTCACATAGCTGTGTATGTGGCAGGGGTTGAGGGGGGCGCGGTGCCAGGCGAGTGTCGGGGCTACCGTCTGGGAACCTCTGGCCCAGCACGTCTGGTTTTTATGTTCATCACTGACTGACTCCTGCTGGCTTTGAGACGTTGTACAGCTTGGGTACCAAACACAGCCCTGCCTGGAAGAGTGACCATTAGGCCCAGCACTGCCCTGTCAGGTGGCTTATATTTTAATGGCTTTAGAATAGTTACATTTTGCCGCACTTTGCACATTTTACACTGGAGAATTTGCTATATATAAAAAAGTATTACGAAATCCCTCTCGTCTTTTCATGAAAAATCCCATGCCTGTAAACATGTAAGCAGGATGACCAATGCCTGGTTGAATCTGGATTGCTCCTCAGAAAGAGAAGCAGCCAACCTCGAAGGCCAGGCACTTCCAGCTGCCTTCTAGACCCCGAGGGAACAGAAATATTTGTGGCACCCCCTCGGGGAACAAGAATGGCTTTTGCAGCAGTGGCCACACTTGTCAGTGTCTGAAACCTTTGGACTGCACCTGCCATGTGAAACCCGCTTGGATAAGCAGATGAGCACTAAGTGTGAGACAAGAATAGGAGGCAGAGTTAACTGTGTCACAGACTTCCATGTGTAGCCCCATTGGGTCCTGGTGCCCACATGGATGGGCACCAGGAGTCTAGTGAGTGGAGCCGTCCTTGTGAAGAAGCACATGACGGAGTTAGATGGCCGTGTGCACACGGGCACCCACACATGTACCTCCCCTCACCTGACTGTCTTATGTTTGATACATCAATTTTATACCCTACCAGCTTCCAACAAGGCTGTGAGTGGTTTGCAATAAAAATACTAAGAAAGTGAAAGGAGAAAAATCTGATAATTGGTTCAGAAGGACTTTTTTTCTGTTGCAACCTTGGAATTGCTTTTGTGTATAAAAAAAATCTATAGTGATCCATCTTGCTTTGTCAGGTGACAAAATTTTGGAAAAGCATCGGAAATGTTTGATTCAGCAGCCTAGCTTTATTTTTTTTTAAGTTCCTCTGAATTAGTATCTTATAACTAGTAAATTGCTTTTCTCTTGATTTTCCCATCTTTTTAGTTTCTTGATTTTAAATCTTTTGTTTGTTGGCTTTCACTTACATACATTTAATTTAGTTTGCATTCTGCAAACAAATGCTGAAGGTTAATATTTTCATGCTTTTTGCATAGGCTTCTTATTTATATCCAGTATTGCTCAAAGTATGGTATACACACTGCTGATATCAGAATCACTAAGTTGTCTGCTAAAATTCAAGGTCTGGGGCTTCCCTGGTGGCGCAGTGGTTGAGAGTCCGCCTGCCGATGCAGGGGACACAGGTTTGTGCCCCAGTCTGGGAAGATCCCACATGCCGTGGAGCGGCTGGGCCCGTGAGCCATGGCCGCTGAGCCTGCGCGTCCGGAGCCTGTGCTCTGCAATGGGAGAGGCCACAGCAGTGAGAGGACCGCGTACCACAAAAAAAAAGAAAGAAAGAAAGAGAAAATAAATTCAAGGTCTACCTAAAGAATTAGAGTGGCTTTGTGTGGGGCTCAGAGATCTTTATTTTGGATCTAGAAATACTGTGCACGTAATACCCCAATTTTTTAAGGAAGGTAAGTTGTTTTAATCTCTAATAAAGTATAAATTTCTCTTAAAAATGCCCTCCATTTTGGAAATTTGGGTAAAGGACATTAAAAGTTCTAAATGCTGTAGTTTTAAGTGGTCCGTAGCAATCATGCAGAGCTTCTCTCCCAAGCTGTGGGAGTTCATTTGAATTGCGTTCCCCTGTGGGTAATGCGTCATTTCTCTCTGGCTGATTTCAAGATTCTTTCTTTGTCTTCAATTTAAAAAATTTTAATTTGTCTTCACGTGGATTTTTAGGGGGTAACCCTTTCAGATTTACTCATCTTCTTGATCTGTAGGGATCTGTCTTTCACCAAATTTGAGAAGTTTTCAGCCATTATTTAGGTACTGTTTTCAGTCCCCTGCCTGTCTCCCCTCTTGCTGCTGCTCCAGTGGTGTCAATGTGGGTCTTCTGTTATTGTCCCATTGGTCCCTCAGGCTTTCCCCGCTGTTCACTTCCAGTCTTTTTTCTCTCTCGTTCAGTTGGGGGATTCCATGGATCTTTCCTTGTGTTCACAGATTTCCATCCTCTGTCATCTCCACTTGATAAGATTGAGCCAACCAGTGAGTTTTGACGTTTTTTATGGTGTTTTTCAGCTCTGTGATTTCCATTTGCTTCTTTTTTTTTGGTAACTTCTATTTCTTTCTGAGATTTACTCGTTTTTCATTTTTTGTCAGGGGAATTTGTAATTTATGGTGAAAGCATTTTTGTGATACCTGCTGTAAAAATCCTTGTCAGATTATTCCAGCGTCGGTTCATCTTAGTGTTGGCATCAGATATAATTGTCTTTTTTCATTCACATTGTGCTTTTCCTAGTTCTTGGTATGACAAGTGTTGTTTTGTTTTGTTTTTAATAGCGTCCAGGATACTTTGTCTGTTATGTTAGGAGACTGTAGGTCATATTTACATTGTTTGTTTTAGTAGGCAGTTACCTTGTTTATGGTTTGTGTGTGGACCTTAGCCTTCTTTTTGTAAGCTGTGGTGGTTCTGATGGTGATTTAAGTTTTGTGCTTTTGCAGTGTTACTTCAGTTTGCTTGGTTTATCTGATGCTGCTGGAGCTCCCTGTTAACTCTGCTGTGACTGCCTGAAGGGACCAGCAGGTATCCTAGCCAGGAGGCTGGCTGTCATCCAGGGGAAGGGGTATGCCAGAGTCCCCTACCCATGCTTCTGTGTGCCCTGGTGTCTCTGGGAAGGGGAAGAGGGTCTTGGGCTCACAGGGCCAAAGAGGCTTCCTGGACCAGGCCGATGCTTGTGGCTGGGGCTCCTTTCCAAGTTGGGACCTAGGGGACAAAGCTTGTGCTGCGTATTTCTCAATCATATTTTTAATTAAGGGTTTTGGTTAAATGTTAACTTATTTTGGTGAGACATCATGTTTTTTCAGAGGTCCTTTTTTTTTTTTTAACGCTTGGTCTCTTTCACTCGCTTGTTTTCTTTTTTCTGCCTTTTAAATATTGTGATTACCAGTATCCCCAGGTCTTCTTTCACTCCCTCCTAACTCTGGTACCATCACTTGGCTAATTTCCACTACTGCAGCCAGCGTATCCACAACCACCATTACCGTCTTCCTCCAGATACAAAACATGTGAAGGCACTTAACACAGTACCAGGGCACCGAAGATTTTTGTTCCCCATCCCCTTCTCTCCCTTTACCGTAAATCTACTTGGATGCCTCCTATAGGTCTCTTGCCTCCTGTACGGCTTTCATCGCCCAGCTGTTGAAGCTAGAGGCCTTTGCTTCATCTTTCAGTCCTTCGTTGCTCTGGCCACCACCTTCACCAGTCACATCTAGTGTGCTCAGAGCGTCCCGAATCTGACCTGTTGCCCCTGCCTGAGGACAGACCCTGACCTCCCTTCACTGCACATACGATGCAGCTCTGTCGCTTGGTGCACACACATTTACAATTGCTGTATCTTCTCGGTAGATTGACCCTTTATTTCTATGTCCCTAATGATGTATTTGCTCTGAAGTTTACTTTATTTGATAATAACATAGCCAGTACTGCCTTTTTAAAAAAAATAATGTTTGTATGGTACATGTTTATCCTTTAACTTTCAGCCTACATATATCATTATATTTGAAATGAAACATACATACTTCTACACTATGTAATTGGATATAATTTTTTATATCCTCTTTGCCAGTATCTTTTAGTTGGTATATCAGACCACTTAGACTGACTGTAATTATTGATATGTTAGGGCTTAAGTCTGTCATTTTATTTTATTTTTTCTGTTTGTTCTTTTTGGTTTTCGTTTCTCAGTGTTTTCCCTGCCTTCGTATGATTTACTTGAAGATTTTTTTAGAATCCGCTTTTGCTTTTTGAGTGTTTCACTTAGGATAGCTTTTGAAGTGATTGTCTAGGTGTTACATTACATGTACATGATTTATCAGTCTTTTGGTGTCACCCTTCTATGAGTTTGAATGAAGTATGATACTTTCTCTCCCTTTACTATCCTTTACCGTCCCTCAATTGTAATACAATTGTATATAATAACTACATACATTGAGAACCACATTATCCGTGTTATAATTTTTGCTTCAGTCATCAAACACAATTTAGAGAACTCAAGAGGAGACCGGATATCAGCCTTTGAGTTGCCAATAACAGATTTCCTAAAGCTTATTTGACCGATTTCTGTCAGCGTTGCCTGGTGTTGCCAGTCCAACACACAGTACCAGGAAAGCAAGTCTGTTGGAGGCGGTTGGGACGAATACTGGCAACTAAAGATCCTTTTGCACTTCTCCGGTAATATGTGCTGGTATTGCTAATATTACAAAAGCTGTAGTAAGAATTGAAACAAATATGGTACATTAGATTGCTAGAGCTGCCTTAACAAAGTACTACAAACTGAGGGGCTTAAACAACAGAAGCTTATTGTCTCGCAGTTCTAGATGCCTGGAGTTCACCATCAAGGTGTTAGCAGGGCTGTGCTTCCTTGGAAGTCACTAGGGAAGGGACCGGTTCATGACTCTCTGCTGGTTTCTCTCAGTCCCTTGGCTTGTGGTGGCATAACTCCAGTCTCCACATGGTGTTCTTTCAGTGTACACCTTTTTATTAGGACACCAGTCACGTTGAATTAAGGGCCCACCCTACTCCAGCATGACCTGAACTTAACTAATTATACCTGCAATGACTATTCCCAAAAAGGTTACATTCTGACGTTCCGGGGGTGAGGACTCCAGCATGTGGATTTTTGGAGGATACAATGCAACCCATAACATGGCAGTTGGATTAACTTATCATAGTTTATATAAGTGTTCAGATATATTTTCTAATAGCTATAATGAAAGGAGTTTATATACTTTAAAAAAACACGGTACAAATGTCAGGCGGGAATTACATGCCATTGAATCCTGTGTATCCTGTGAAGTAAATGATTTACCTTGGTTCTGTTGTAGCAAACAGCTTACTTCATACTTGTGATTTGCCACCTTTTAAAGTCTTGTCATATCATTCTTTAATCACATCTTAGAGTAAGCATTAGGGTTCAACCCTTTCATTTTGAAAAATCTTAACACCTATTTAAACCTTAATAATAAAGAGTTAAAACAGGAGAGATTTTCAAAATAATGGCATTGTCATAGTTTAATTTGCTTTTCATTTAAAGGTGGTTCTAATGACATCTCACTTTTTTTTCCCGAGTGTTAAATTACCCTAGGCAACTTTACCTGATTATATTAATCACACTAAATATGAAACTGCCTTACTTTTAGGTGTTAGAATTTACAGAAGCTATATTTATGCCTTTCGATAACATTCATTACAACTTACATAGTGAAAACTACTAATAAGAACATAGATTGTTTCTTCTATTCTAAAATCTTCGTATGCCCTACATAGAAGTTGGGGGGTTAGGCATGAGGCGACGCTAGTTTAGGACTGTCAGAGTTCCTTCTGGAATAAAAGTTGTGCATTCCTGATACTGTCCCTTTAAAACGTATAGTGTAAGTCATTATGGCCTCGGTAGCTCGCAAGGTACATGTACTGGGTTATTGTACATCCAGTGGAATTTGGCACTCTCCAGAAGGCTTTCCGCTCCGCTTCCACACTGTTCTGTCTTTGGGAAGACAAGACTAAGAAGCAGTTTGAAATGAAAATATTAGTAAAATCATAGATAATACCAATTGACTGATTTTTATGCACAATGTGTAGAACGGCCAGCAGGTCCTGGGACTGTGCCATTCATATATACTTAGGTCACGCAGGATTCTGTCCTAATACGCTCTGCATTTATATAAAGCGTAATCTGAATCCACTTGAGTAGTGTACATGTAGCATAAGCAGAGTCGCAGGCTGGCATTATTAAAATGCACAGAGCTGAAACCCTGAGCTTCTGCTGAAATATGCTTTTAATCGAAGCCGAATTATGGCGATATATTATCCACGTAAGCCTGGTTATATCAGAGTTTGGCTTGCATAGGAGCTCTTTGCTCCGTGAGAACTGTACAGTAACCCATGTGTTGTGGTTTGGCATTTAAATATTCTACAGTATGTATATCTGAATTGCTTGATATAGTGTTATCTAAGCATATGTTATCTTGTAGAAGATGCGTCTTGTAGCCAAGTAGCTTTGAAAAGAATTTGTCAGTTATAATTGTATTTACCAATGATTGATGGTCATTCATAAAAGCACACATTGTTTTAATAAAAGCTCTACTTTGAGCCTTTGGAATAAAAAACAATCAGGAATGAAGGAAGCATTCACTGGTGGTACATTTTGTTTACTTTTATAATTTTATTAAATTATAATTCACACTTTCCATAATAGGTCTAGGGAAAAAATAGCTTATAGATACTACCATTTTCCTGTAGATTAAATTTTAAGTGTTCTAAGCGGGAGCCTAAAATGATCAGCATCAGTGAGGATACTAATGAAAACTTGATTTTCTAATTTCATCCTGCAAAAGGAGGTCTTTGGGGCACAATAATGTGCTAACATATGGTATCTGTTTTAATAAGTAATGTTCAGGCAAGAGATGGCGCCTGACGCTAATGCATCTTTAGGCCGTTGGTGAGGTTTTGTCTCTACTGCATGTTATTACGGTCAGTGACCACAAACACAGATGGACTGGATGGTGGTGATGGGAAGGCCTCCCCTCATGCCAACTTACAGAGGAAGAGTCTCCCACACCGCTAACTTAGGCGCTTTCTCTTCTTATTCATGTGTTTTAATTAACAGCTACATTTAAAATATTTCCCACAGATACATATCTGGTTTTGGTCACTTCAGCTTATGCTACTTTGACAGGGGGTAGATAATATAGAATTTTGCATGTTTGGGACCAGTTTTTATGGCAGAAGAGCCTCCCACATTCTCATCCCAGAGTGACTGACGTCAGATGTCAGGTGGGCATCTTGTAGTCAGGAATAACCACATTTTGAAACCGTGAATCCTGTGATTATTAACGATTTCCTCATCGGTAAGCTGTTGTCCTCTTTCTGTCACATTAGGATCTTTTCCAGCGAAGGGATGAGTTTATAAACGTCCCTATGCCCTGCCCTCAGATTCATCTTTGTAGAGATGATCTTTGCTTATATAAGCTCCTTTGTTCTACACGGCAAGGATTTCTTTGTACAAGTCCAGCTCTACAGGTTGATTCCAGACCTGCAACCTGTAATTCAATAGAGCAGTGCCCTGTTTACAAAGTCCAGATTTCCTGTGCTGTCAGTTAGGGCAATCAGCACAAAGACCAAGTACTTTTGGAACTAAATAAACAATGAGAAAAACATTCAGGGCTGCCGGTAACCCCTCACAGGAAATTTAACAGCCTTTGACTACAAGGCCTCAGTTGCGGTAGACGTCTGCTGAGTATGAAATCTGACATTCTCTCTGGCCGTGTTCCGCCGATAGCTCTCAGCGTAATCTCTTGCTGAGGTTCACTGGAGCCCCTTCAGAGTCTTGCGCTCTCATCCCGAGCCTAAGTGGTCCCATTATGACAGACATCCACACCTGTATTCTGTCACATCTGCGTGTCATGTAGGCCTCTGACGTGGAGCATCAGAGCATTTAAAATAGGGGGATTAACTAAATTGAGAATTTGCCCGTGATCTATGAAGAAAACATCTCTATTGACAAGTTCAAGCCCTTTGAACAGTTCCAGAAAGGCGTACATGCTAACGTATAGGCCACTGCACCTCTGAGGGGCAGAACAGTCTGGACAGGCAGAAAGCAGAGGAGGACTGTCGTGTCCGATGGATGCCACAGAATTGTAACCGTCTAGACAATTAGTGTTTTTGTTGAAAGCCCTGTGTTTATGTGTTTTTAAATTAACTTGTTTGCTTTCTGATACATTTGATGGCTTTGCTGATGGTCTGGATAATGCCTGCAGTAGCTGTTTGTATGATTGTTTATATATAAGTTTCAAAGCCACCAAAAAACATCTGCAAGTTAAAGTGAAGTGACTTGAATCCATCTGGATCAGTCAGAAATCTTGTTTCACTTACCTCAGCAATCAAATGGTAGTGCAGAGTATAAAAGCAACCAGCAGACAACAAAGGCGCCCCCTGCCTAGAGGTTCCAAACTGCCGTGGCACACCTCGGGCAGATGCTTAGAACGCCCTCAGGAGGAGGTGACGGTGACGTGGGTTACGGTCCTTGTGTGTTTCTTGCTCCTGTTGTTCACAGCGGCTTTGAGCAGAGGGTCTCAGACACGTTTTCTAATGAGAGATGGTTCGTTTTAAACTCCTTCCTGAATCTGTATCTAAAGAGAGATGAATAAAGATTAGAAGTGAAAGATTAATCTTTTAAGTGTGTCATTGAGTAGAGATTTTAAATTATATAATTCAATCAATAATTGAGTATAGATCTTGAGTAGAAAACACGAGCGTCTGCAGGGTCCTGGCAGGGTCCTGGCGGGCTCCTTGGCTGTGTGCCTATTGACGAGCTCCCCAGAGGCCCTTGCTGACCACGGGAGACGCAAGAGACCCCGCCACCAAAATGTGCCTTGTCCTTGAAATCTGTGCCGGTCTCGTGGGAATAAATGACTTTTTTTTTTTTTTTGGCATTTTCTGACTACTACTGAATTTGAGAATCTTTTAAAATATTTATTGGACATTTGGATTTGATTTTTTTGTGAATTTTTTCTTTATATTCTTTCCCCCTTTTCTTACTGGAATTTTTATAATTTTCATGTAAGTTTGTAAAACTTGTATATTATAAATGTTAACATTACTGAGGTCTAACTTTCAGATACGTATTCAGGATTTCTCTCTTCTTCATTGGCTGTGCTTAGAACATCTTTTGGCTTACAATGTACTTTTCATTTTTATCGAATCAGGTTGTATAATCTAAAGTCTGGACAAAGGAGGTGAGCCGTTAAAGCCTTCACAGATGTGGTAGTGATGAACTGAATGATAAGTCCGTTAGGACGATAGATGAAGGAAATATGTGCCATGAAATAACATGAGCAGAGGTTTGGATGCGAGAAAAATACCAAGCCTCCCATGGGGCCAGCTAGCAAACGTACAGAACCAGAACCAGCAAGTAGGGCGGGCGGCGGGAGACATGCGGTTCCACAGGACGTGGTTGGGCTTCATCTTACGGGCGGTCAGGGGCCATCGGGCGTTCTGAGGAGAAGAGGAATAATATAATTAGATGTATGTTTTAGCAAGTTTCGGAAAGATACTAGCTGTGGTTAGGAAAGGTTCTAAAACACAAAGATAGAGGCAAGCTTGCTTTAGTGAAGAAGTGATGGGAACTGAAAACAGGAGTAGTTTGTGAACCTTTGTAGGGGCCAGCTAGGCAGCAGATGGACTGTGGAGGACAGGGGGGATGTGCCGAAGCCGACTTCCAGAGCCTGTGTTCAGTGGCGACTGCATAACAAGGCTGCATAACAGTGAGGGACACATATGGGTCTCAGGTTGGGGTGGGCTGGGGAGAATACAGTTGTAGCTTAAAACACAGAATTTGTGATACAGACAGAACATCCAGGTGGAGATATCTGGTAGTCACCTGAGAACTGAAATCCAAGGCGAAAAACGTGAGTGGAGTTGAAGATGTAAATTTGAGAGCTGGGGCTTCCCTGGTGGCGCAGTGGTTGAGAGTCCGCCTGCCGATGCAAGGGACACGGATTCGTGCCCTAGTCCGGGAAGATCCCACATGCCGCGGAGCGGCTGGGCCCATGAGCCATGGCCGCTGAGCCTGTACATCTGGAGGCTGTGCTCCGCAACGGGAGAGGCCACGGCAGTGAGAGGCCCGCGTACCGCAAAAAAAAAAACGAAGGAAGATGATGACTCTTTGGGAGCCTGAGGAAACAACAAGAACAGTCAGGAAGGAGAGGGGGGAGGCATGGGCGGCACACGCACCCAGCGTGAACTGCTGTGTGACAGGGCGGAGGAGGTGCAGGAGTGCTGACCACGTGCTGGGAGAGGAGAACGAGGACTTCACAGCGGGCGCTGATGTCGACCCTCTGGAAAGACAGGAGAAGCCAGGCTAGGGGGACGAGGACGAGGGCAGCTCGTGCCTTTCTCGTGTGCACACCTGGAAGAGCCTTCACCTCTTCACACCTGTAAGAACCTTCTTGTGTGCACACCTGTAAGAGCCTACTCAGTAGCTCTGGATTTATGGCCCCTATGAAATCATCTGTTCAGCACGGTCTAACCATTAAAAAGGGTGTTATGAAAATTTTCAATTAAACTACAAACTAGACATGTAATACACAACAGTTAATATTTGTAATATATGAAGAACTCATATGACTCAAGATGATACGAGAACCCTAAGATATCAGAAGGTGAATGGAAAAAGGACACAACTGAAAGATACATGAAGAACTGAACTACATCGTAGAAAAATGATCCATTTTATTACTAGAGAAATGTAAACTAAAACAATGACATTTTTATTTATGAAATAATCTATTCAAAACAGTACTTTCAAGTATCTGTGATTATTTATGCCAAGTTTTCTAAAAAATTTAGCTTTGTCTTCTGAGACTCCATAAAAAGGACTAATCGAGCTTAAATACTAACCCAGGGTTTCTACTGTGTTGCTTTTGATCACTGATGCTCTAAATCTACATATTAACTTAGGAAATTCTACAGTATATGCCAGTCATCCTCGTGTGGAGCCACAAAGAAAAATATATAGTGGATGTTATATTTCACTAAAGTGACAGATTGTAGTAAAGGGCCGTGTGCTTCTACAAAACCCGCTTCTACTACTGAAAACAAGTTTTTTCCTCCAGTCCAAAAGGAAGAGAGGTGTTTTTAACATTAAAATTGTTTGGAAATGTCCTATAAATGAATTCTTTATAAATGATTACATAGTAAGTAAGGGAAAGTGAATTGTTTTTCTATCAGTGACCCTCTTCACGTTCTTTTTTTTTCTTTAAAGAATTACTGTGAACAATATAGTGATGGCTAACTTTCTAATTCTTAGTATTTTCCCCCTTCTCTTTGAGATTGATGGTTTCCAACCTGAAAAGATTCATTTGCAATATTAGTGACCTGGCAATTTTTTAAAGTAAGAATATGTTGCCAACAAATATTGTGAGGCATTTATTTGCTAAGAAAATCCCATATGAAACAAAGCCCCGAATCCAGCGGAGGACAAGGCGCGCCGCCGTGCCCATGTAGGCTCTGCTCCGCGCCCCTGGGAAGGGCGATCGACGGCAGCCAGCCCAAGCCCCTGGGAGCAGCAGGGGGCTGAGCGATTGTTCGCCACCTCGGATGTCAGCGTATCATGTGGCAGGTGACGTCAGCGTACGTCGGTGCCGCTTCTTACCACCGCGCTGTCAAGATGTGAGCGACGAGGTGAGAGAGGGGAGGGAAGGCGTAAGGAGGCCCCGCGGGAGCCGAGGAACGGAAGCCATGTCGCTACTACCTGCACGTGCGTTACTGACCGCGGGCGTTTCTGCATCAGTGTCGTTGGCAGTCCGGTGCAGAGGTGGCATGTGTCCTCACACCACCAGCACACCTTGCCCCGTGCAGGGCTCAGAACAGGCTCCAAATTCAGCCGCGCCTCCCTGCACTGGGGACTGGCAATATGCGGCAGGGGCGGGAGCCACGTGCCACGAATGTCCGTGTAGCTCTGGGCAGCCTGCAGATACCTCCTGTGGATGATGCCCCACATCAACGCATGCCCATCACGTGCTTATCACACTGCTGTAGGCACCGTGTGGTGTCAGGGGGCCCAGGGTAACATTTTGACTTCCAAGGAGCTCTAATCCATTTCCGGTGTCAGGCAAGCCCAGCTAGCTTTGCGGAAGGAAGGCTGTTAAAGAATGTAAGGAAGGATATAGAGAAATGCTAAGTCGTGGGACGCAGGCTAAACGTGTGCCAGTCCATCAAGAGGCGAGGTGGCAGTGAGGGCTGGAGGAGTCCAGAAAGGCTTCTGGAGGCTGACAGAGTGTCGGTAGCCCCTGAAGGAGGGGGCGGGGCTTGAGGGGAGGCACATGTGCCAGTACTTGGGCCTTGGTCTCTGGGAAGACTCCTGAGCAGAGTGGTTTCATCTCAAATGTGGATTATTTTCCAACTACAATTTTCCTTTGCCTTAAGCTATAAAAACTATAACTGTATGCTATGAATGTATTCTAAAATATATGCCACATAAAATCAAAGCCCTTATCCAAATGCTGGTATGAGACGTCTAGGATTTAGTGGCCTTGTAACTGAGCTCTGAAATAGCACAATTTCCCATTTTTTAGTCTTTCCATTGGCTTAAACTGGGAGTTCAGGGTACAGCAAAATCATTTCAGGTCTTTGTGACGGGCTTCTTCACAGGATTAATCTGAGAGAAAGATGAATACTTGGTCTTTGTAGGGTGACAGATTCAGCAAGACGTCTCCATGGTTGAAGGTGATCTCCTGGAGGGAGAAGTAAAACCTGTGCCCCAAGTGGAGGGGCGCTGTCAGCATTCTGTGAGTGCTGTCTTCTTTTGTAACTTTTCCATGTCTCATATCTTTACAGGTTTGGAAATCACCTGTCTATGAAAAGTGTTAAACTTTTCTATAAAGCATCCTATTAAAGACAATCTAACCTTAAAACCAATTACTGAAATACCTCACGTTATAAAAAAATGAAAAATTCTCAAGTCTCTTTCTCGAAACAACACTATTGGATCTTTGCTTTCTATGAAATTAACTTACCTCCTTCCAAATAACAAAGAAAATCCAATCATTATTATAGGTGATTATGGGATACTTATCAGACTAATTTGTAATCAGCATTTTCAGATGAGTGTTGATGTGGACACACTTGCCCTTGGTTCACCACACACATTGGACATTAGAGGCTCAGACATTGTCACCCGTGCCCCCTTGCTAGTCATTTGTGACGCAGCTCACGCTAATACTCCAGTGGCCAGTAATCAGCGTGTTGCCTGTTAAATGAAGAAATTTTCATCACTGTCTTTATGAGCACCACCCCTGTTTCCTCTCTTCAGCACACAGCGGGGAGATAGATAAAAATATTGTAGCATCTAACAAGCCAACATTGAAATTTCATTCTAAAACAGCAAATTAAATCTGTCTCTGGTGGTTCCAAATTATGTAAAAGAAAAAAGAAACTCTTATCACTGATAGGTCTTGTCATTTCTATTCAGTTGCATTTTTAAAAAATTGATGAATTAGAACTTTTTTTCCTTGCAAAGAAACTCATCAACCCTGCTCATTGTTATTCTTGGAAGGCTTACTTCCCAGGTGTAAAGTTCTCTGAGAATTCCTTTTTACCTTTTATCATCATTTAGTTTTCCTAATAATGCTGCTACTATAATAGCTTTTTATGAACCAAGAACATGATGTTTTTCAAAAACCAAGACAACCAGTTATGCCTTTTGGATCAAAGGGAGAGAAGTATGGCAAGAAACCCTTTCCTATTGTGTTGATAGCTAGTTTTGTGATTTCATGATCCACTTCCCCTAAGTTGCTCACGGGTCCAGTACACTGTCAGTCAGCTCTTCAGTTTGAGTGGTCCTGGCTTCAGCTGTTTCACACTCACAGGTCCTGTCATTCAGGGCTCCCTTCCAGATCCCCCTTTTCCTGTCACTGTCCTTTCACTCGGGGCATGTACAGATTGGTGCAGGGGTAGTCAGAGACCATCCTGTACCGTGTTAGCTGTCTTGCAGCACGCAGTGTCTGCTGCAAAGAATCTAATTTCCCAATCGAAATAGGAAGTGCTGGAATCACAGGATAAAGTAAAAAATAACAAAAGCGATATCCTGTGAGCCTTTTCTGTTTGTTTGCTCAGTTCCTGACCAAGGGCCTAGCACATATTTAGTGCTCAGTATTGTTGCTTTAGTTGATACTATTATTTTGAATGATTTAATCAGCCAGTTGGTCTTTGGGTAGTCATGAAGAATATGATTTCAGTACAGAAGAAATATTTGCCATGCCTAATACGAAACAAAATTAAATTGTTTAGTTTTGCAAGCATAGCAGTTAGTAGCGAAAGGATGGGAGGTTCTGGGTTTGAATTTGGAAGGGTCATAGGTGATTGGATGGTCCATGAGAATCCATGATGGTCTCGCCATTTGTTCCTTGGCTGGCCAGTGACTGACAGGGCCACGTGACAGTGGAGCCACAAGACAGCAGTGACAGTTCCTGATTGTATTGCTGTCGGTCTGATCCTGAGGAACTCTTACCTGTAGCTACCTGGGAGTTAGGAAAGATGGAAGGAAAAGAACTGTTAGGCCTAGCTCATTTGATTTTCTTTTATAGATTTTTTTTTAATTACACCAGTCTTTTTTAGCATTTTTCTGGTTCTTGGCAATTCATTGTTACTCTTATCATATATTTGATAACAACCCTCTGAGGCAGGTAAGTCATATATTGTTCTTATTTTATAGAAAATGAAATGGACTCTAGAAAGGCTAGGTGACTTGTCTGCATTTCCATAACCAGTAATCAACAGAACTAGGTCGGGAACTTTGTTATTTTCTTTGTGTATGGCATATCATCAATATCAACACCTCCCAGCTTGCCCTTAACAAGCCTGTGCTACCTTGAGCACACTTCCTAGATGAGCACACTTCCTAGATGAGCACTGTAAATTTTCATGTGTCTGCTTGCGGCAAGTAAAGTTGCCAAGAAAAAGGCGACAGATCACCTCTTCAGAGGCACCTGAAGCGTCTAAATCATCCCCACCAAAAACCATCATAAAATTTAACAAGACCAGTAAATTAAATGTTTAATTTTTGTTTACAATACATGGATATTGGTTTTATGTCCAGTATTTAATCCAATATCAAAATTTTATGTGCTTTGTGTTTGGAGTTCATTTAGCCTTAGCATGGGAGTATATTTATGTCCTTTTTATAGGTCTTAAAACATAATCTAAATTTATTGCTGTTCAAGCTTTGTGTTATTCATTCAACATCCAGCAAAGAATATTGAAAACCAACTATGTACCATAGTGCTCAAAACTTAAAAAATAAAATGATGATCAGGAAAATCCTGTACTGTTTCCGTGACTTAGTTAATGCTAAGTTCTTGGTCAGAGTTGCTGCCATCAATTACAAAACACATACTCATTTAAGCAGGCATGGTCCAGTCTGCTGGATGGTCGAGGGATCAAAGGCAGGGGGGAGCAGGTCCTGCATTTGTAGTAAACAAAACGCCATGTAACCAAACCAGATTCCTCAAGTCTGCCAAGTCATTGGGTTTGATTCTCAAATTAAGTAGAGTTGAATTGTTTACCTTTTGAAGGTATATTCCTTTATTGCAGCTCCTCAGTACAACTTAGAAAACTCTATTACAACATTTTTAGAATATTATATTGTGCTAAACCTCAGCCATATAAATTACCTTTTATATACACAGTGATGCATTAATGACCCAAAAAACTGGACATGTCTTCAGTAGTTGAGCACAGTTCTGATTAGATCCTGTGTCAATAAAGGAGCACTCTTCCATTGGTATACTTTACTGGTATCATATTGATTTATTTGAATCACCCTACTAGGTAAAGAATTTACCATTTCACATTGTTCACTACTCTGATCATTTTCACTTCCTTAAAATACCCTTTAAGCATTAATATGTTCTTGTTCAGAATAAAAAAAATAAAACTCACAAGAAAAACTGGAAAAATATTGCTCACCTTTCAACACAGAGAATTACTTTCCTTAAAAAATTTAGTAGAAAGAAAACCTAAATGCAAGTTTTTTAAAGTTACAAATGTTTCCTACATTATATTAAACATCTTTTTTTTTCTTTATGGTGTAATTGAAATGAGGAAAATTTGGAGTCTACCGGCTTTGTTCATTGATAGCAACAATGAGAACAAAACATAGATCTTTGGGTTCCTGATTAGTTATCACAAACACTGAAATTAGTCTTGTCCTTTAGAAAGGCTTACAGAAATAAGAAGGAAAGTCTCTAATCTGCCAACTAATAAACTATCTTAAAACTCTGAGAATTAAGAAACAAGTAAGTTTGGCTCTAAGTCTTTCCATTCCAGAGGCACTGCAGAGAGAATTGGGTGGACAAGCTTGTAGGCTGTGAGCTGCCCGTGTTATGCAGAACGTCCTCTGCTCCGAACCGGGCCCCGCATGGGACCCTCGGCTGCATGGTGCCGGGGCCACTGAGAAGCCAGGGCCGTACAGAAAATGAGGGCTGCTTGATGGTGGAACAGGAAGGGCGAAAAGTGGGGCCTATGGCCTTTCAAACCTCAGACCAGGTGATTCAGGCAGAGGGTACAGGTTTTGAGTTATCATTATCAGGGTGGGGTGGTCCAGCCCTGGACCAGTCAAGTTGAGGCTGATATGCTCACCTCTTTGAATTTCCCTTTTCTTCTTTGTAAAATGAAAATAGCGTCCTCTTGGCCCACTCCTAGAAGAGTTGTCGGGATGGAATGTGAAAGCAGTTGGCGATCTGCGGCGCCCCGTGTTGTTCCAGCACTGTCGTGGGTCCTGAGCAGGGGCACGAGGCCACCCCCTCAGGACGCTCGGCAGTTGCGGGCAGAGGCCGAGTGTGGCTCACAGACCGATGAGCGTAAATGCAGGCTGGTGTTGATTTTCATGCTGAAATCCTGCAATTTAGGCAATATGAAAGAGGAACAATCATGAGCCCTCAGTGGAAATATTTAACATACTTCAGGATGCTCTGTGGACGACTAGAAAACTTTCATTGAAAGCGTGCTGTCACATCATATTACTCTGTTTTCAAAGGAAGCGTTCTGGCATGTTATATTGATATGAGACCACTGTTAAATTAAGAATTATCACCAAAGTAAAGATTAAATACTCCAAAGAAGCTACTTAGTTAATGCTGTTTCTTGGGCAGCATTCATTTACAAACTCTTAGTTTATAAATTACCACTGTTATGTATGATGATGCAAGAAAGTCTAAGCATTTTACTCCATTCTTAAAAATATAGGTTGAGATATATACTCACAGACTCTCAAGATATTTCTGGATGAATATGTGAGTAAAGAATATACCTTGTTCTGAATAAGGCAAATAAAATTCCTGTTTAGTTTTCTACTTTTCTCATAGTTCATATTATTTCCAAGAGAAGGAAGGGGGGGAGTGAGATTTATTTTAAATGTGTTATGTTTATCTTTCTCATACACTCTTTAACATGCTAATACATGTGATATAATATTATAGTATGTGATGCTGTGCCTAGCATTGTTTTCTAAAATATTAAGACTAGTACCTTTCATGTAAAGGCAGTTTGAATTTTTAAAAAATACTTTTTGTTCTAGATAAGCAGCCTGAATACCAAGCATTTTGACCAAACTTACAGATATTTTCAGTGTTAGATTTAGTTAATAAAGTATGCAAATATATTAGAACTGCATACTCCTGAAATGCATTTAACATTGGGAAGTTAATACTGCTTAGAAAGTGGTTATATCTGTATAAGTGAATTCTTTTCAAGCTTTTAATGTATAGGTGGATAAGTCTAAAGGTATTAAGATCACATTTATTTTATAGCTCCTTTGATAGATGATAGCATCATCAGTTTATGTCAGATTTATTATAGCAATAGGAAGAGAATGGTGGAATTATCATTACAGGTCATCTTGTATCACCAGACCCAACAAGAGTCCACGTGAAACGCTGTGGGCTCGAGTGTAGGGTCCGAGTCCGTCTCCCCAGAGGGGAGTGTGCCGCTGGGCGTGAGCCCCGTTAGCACCAACTCTGGGGCTGCTGCCCCGTGTAGGCAGTGGAAGAGCTCCTCCTTGCAGTGGCGGAAACAAAACACTTGGAGAGAAGAGCATGTGACGTGAACTCTGAAGGGATGGTGAAGCTGCCTAGCTTGAGACTTTGTGGCCTAGTTAAAAGGTGGGAAAATTTCATAGCGAAATTAAATTTTTAAAGCAAAACTAGAAAGAAATTGAAGTACGTAGGGATACATTTTTAAAAATATGTTCAAAACCTGTGTAATAAAAAATGCAAAACCCTACTCAGAGGAGTTAAACAAGACCTAGATAAGTGGAGACTCCACATTTTAGGATGGGAAGACTCAATATCACTAAAAGTCAGTTATCCCCAAATTGATCTATAGATTCAGCATAATCCCAGTCAAAATTCTAGGAAACTTTCAGTAGAACTTGACAGACTCCTTCCAAATTTATATGGGAATTCAAGAGCCTGTGACAACCAAAACTATGTTGGAAAAGAGAACAAACTTGGAGGACATTCATGTCTTATTCCAAGACCTGCTATAAAGCCACGGCAATCAACCAGGGGTGGGAGGTGGGGGAATGGGGAGAGATATGTCACGGGTACGGATTTCAGCTGTGTGAGCTGAATAAGTCTGGAGATCTAATGTACAGCATGATGACTGCAGTTACTAATACTTTACTGAATAGTGGAAATTTGCGGAGAGAGTAGATTTCAGGTGCTCTCACAAAAAAAAACAAAAACAATGTGACGAGGTGGGTATGTTAATTAGCTTGACTAGTAATCATTTCACAATGTGTATGTATATCACGTACACCTTAAATATATACAATTTTTACCTATAAAAGTAAAATAAAAATGTTGAATTAATTAGGGAAAGAACAACATATAGAGATGTGGAACAGCAGTAGAATCCAGAAATAGACATGTGTAAGTGGACTGTTGATTTTCATCAAGATGCCAAGAATAGTTTTTTAAACAATTGGTTCTGGAATACCTGTATATTGGAAAAAGTGAAACTTGACCCTTACCATTTGCAAAATTAACTCAAGATGGATCAAAATTTAAACATGAAAGTTAAAATTATAAACCTTCTAGAAGAAAACATAGGAGAAAATCTTTCTGACTCTCAGGTTGACAGAGATTCCCTAGATAGGACATGAAAAGCACAAACTGTAGAAGAAAAATAATTGATAAATTGAACTTTGTCAAATTTGAAATATTTGTTTTTAAAAAGATACCATTAAGAAAATAAAGAGAATAGCTACATATATATATATATATATATATATATATATATATATATATATATTTGACCTAGTTTTTGAATCCAGAGTACTCAAAAGAACAAATTTCAACTCAATAATAAGACAAAACCCAAGTTAAAAATGGCAAAAGACAATATACAGATGGGCAATAACTACGTGAAATGGTGCTCAGCATCACCAGTCATCAGGGAAGCGCAATTAAAACATGAGATAGCACTCTCCTCCATTAAAATAGCTAAAAATTAAAAGACTGACAATATCAAGTGTTAGTGAGGATATGGAACTTCTGGAACTGTCATACATTGCTGGGGGGAATGTAGAATGGCACAGTCACTTTGGAAAACAGTTTGACAAGTACCTATAAAAGTAGACATTGGGCTTCCCTGGTGGTGCAGTGGTTGGGAGTCCACCTGGTGATGCAGGGGACACGGGTTTGTGCCCCGGTCCGGGAGGATTCCGCATGCCGTGGAGCAGCTGGGCCCCATGGGCCATGGCCGCTGAGCCTGCACGTCCGGAGCCTGTGCTCCGCGACGGGAGAGGCCACAACAGTGAGAGGCCTGCGTACCACAAAAAAAAAAAAAAAAAAGTAGACATTTACCTGCCATGTAACCCAACAATTCCACTCCCAGGTATTTACCCAAAAAAAAAAAAAAAAATGGAAGCTCATGTCCACACAAAAGCTTGTCCCTGAATGCTCATGGCAGGTTTATTCAAAATAGTTAAAAACAACTCTAATGCCCATTCAAAGATGAATGGATAAGGAAATTAGGGTCAGTGGAATGACACTCGGTGAGAAAAGGCATGAACTAACAACATGATGAATCTCAACTATCCTGAGTGAAAGAAGCCATACACAAACAAACGTGTACTATGTGATTGGATGTATGTGGAACTCTAGAAAAGACATGTCTCTGGTGACAGAAAGCAAGTCCTTGATTGCCAGGTTGTGGGAGGTGACTGACGACAGCAGGGCATGAAGGTGATAGAAACATTCCCTATCTTTTGGGGGTGATGGAAGTGTCCCAATTCTTGGTTGTGCTGGTGGTCATAGGACTTTACAGATTTGTCAGAGTTCAGCACAGTGTTCATGCAGCACGGGTGCCTCTCACTGTACACAACATACACTGCAATAAATCCCACACAGATCATCACAAAAAAGGCACAAAAGGAAAGGCACATGGCAGTCATCAATCTATTTGTTATTGCTTTTAATTCTATGAGCATGGCATCTTAGGTATTAGAATTGTATTTCTTAGTCATAAAGAAAAAGCCGTCTCATGCTCTTCTCTGACAGTTATTTATTTATATTTTTCTTTACATTTACCTTCTGATATGCTGTCTCCATAAATTTAATTATTAAAGCGGTATTCTCCTATAAATTCTCCTGAAAATTAGTCACCTAATATTAAGTAGCTTATAGGGTCCTGAACTAAGTTTTTTTTTTAATTATTCTTTACCAAATTCAAAAATAATACTTTTAGAAAAAGTCTTGGTGGTTCCTACGACTTGCTGTTGACATGATCTTAAAGACATTGTGGAGTTGGGGGAAGGCAGTAAACCTCAGTGAAGCTCGAGGTACCCAGGGTCAGAGAACGTTAAGTATACGAAAATGAAACACTGCTTGTGCAGACTTCAATTAATTCCTTCTGTGAACCTTGAGTCCATCGCCAAATGTTGTACTAAGTCACTTACTGTATCTCAACCAAGTTCAACGGGACTGGTTTTGGTTAAATTGGGCAATTGCCAAGGGAATCTAAAAAATTACAGCAAAATTGTGGTCATTAAAGGAAATTTTGTCTTAATTTTATCTTTTTTTCTCTGAAATTCCTAGGTTTGATTCACTTTGACACTGTCTGATTATTTTCTGTTTCTGTGTGCTATTAAACATTTGAAATTGTGTATATGACAACAGAAATCTCTTTCAAAAGCAGAAGAATTGACAGGGTTTCCTGAACATTTCAACTGTAGTTTTTATAGCTTCACAGATGACTCATACACAATGTAAAACGTTCAGGGCTGAGCTCCTTTTGAACTTACTTTTGCAATGGTGATTGGTGGGAAACTCCTCTGTGAGCTCTCACAAATGCCACATTAACTCTTCTTACAGAGGCAAAACAAAAACTCACACTCGCCTCTTGACTTTGGCATCCAGTTTCAGACGACCTCAGATGTGTGTGGGGGAGATGCGTGCACCACACAGCTTTGCGAGATGTGCAGTTGCCCCGAAGATGAACCGCAATCTGTTCTTCTGTGTATTTTACTAAAGGATGTCAGCTGAACTCGTGGGGAAGGGGAAGTGCTGATATGTCCTCCCCTGTCTTCAGGACACAGATGGCCCAGACGTGTTTGTGGCTCAGGGAATGTGAGGGAGCTGCTGAGCTGCCAGTCAGCAAAGATTGATGAAGTCCGGGAAGTTGGGAGGACAGAGCTGGCCTGGCACCAAGGGCATTAGCATACGAAACCATTGTCGGATGCTCGGTTTCGGATAACTGACGCATTAATGTTCAGTTAGACTGTTCTAGTTTATTTAATTACCTACGTGGAACAATCCAAATAAATCATGGGAAGGTTACATTTTGTGAAGCTAGGAAGCCAATGCCACATAGATTGACACCTGGGGACCAGAACCTGGGGGAAGTGGAAGAGACTCCAGCTGTGTGAACAGCGTGGCTGTTTTTCTGCACCCCCTTCAGTTTGGGTTCGTTCAGTGGGGTGCAGGGCCTTCAGACATCAAGTGGTTCTGTTTTCAACCAGCTCACCTTCTGCAAATATATTCGGTTTCTAGGACTCTGTATTTTAAATGTTTTGGCACCAGTACGGTTTAGAGAAATGTAAAATGTAGTGGCAGTTAGACAATTTTGTTTTGAAGATTAGTAATCTCTCTTTTTAGCGAAAAGAATGTGAGTCACGTGTGGTCATTTTTCTACTTGAAATGGGGCTCTAGCATTACAGCATGTGCGTGTGTATTCTTCTTTATAATCAATAAGTATTGGAACAGTACTGGAACACGGCTATTCTTTAATGTTTTCCAACATTTATCCTCACCTTGAGGGCTTTCCACAGGTCTTATGAAGTGACCTGAGCTTTATATTCAGTGATTTCTCTGACTTTTCTGAGCCCAGTGAACCTTCACTCTGACTGTCCCTGCATCACTTAACCCACTTCATCTACTTAACCTCGCAGCTACATCCTGGACTCAGCGGCCAGTGGCTAAAATTCAGCCGGGTTCCCTCATCAGAATTCCTTGGCTCTGGTTGGCCTTGTCGTACAATTCTGAGTGAAGGATAGATTCAGAGCTCACTTTTCTACGTGGACCTTACATTAGTTGCCACTTACCAGCTTAGGTGGGAACCAGGGAAGCTGGGGAGGACGTCAGGGTCTTTGCCTTCTCTCCTCCTCATACCTGAACTGCTTGGGCGGTGAGGACAGAAGTGCTGCCCGTTGTAGTGGTGGCTGTCATGAGGGTCGGAGGAGACGCCTTCACTTATTCACTGAAAGTTTGTTGAGCACAAAGCTGGACGCTGTTCTGATTGCCTTAGGATACGTCAGAAACGAAACAAAGATCCCTGCTCGTGGAGCCTCTGTTCTACCAGAGGGAGACAGATACTCAACAGAAGCCCTGGTAAGTTAGTAAATCACGTAGTTTGTTGAAAGGTGAAGTGCTATGAAGAAAAGAGTGGAGAAGGAGGACAGGGTTGGGAGCTCTGGTGGTAGACTGGCTGGGGAGGGGATGGGCGGTCACAGCAATAAATTGGGAGGTCCGGGCGGACCTCGCTGGGATGGGGACGTAGGAGCAAAGACTTGAAGAAATGAGGGGTTCTTCTTGGATCTGTCTGGCACCAGAGTGTTACGCACAGAGAGAATCGCCGGGGCTAGGCCAGTGTAGCCAGAGCAGATGGAGGGAGGGGGAAAAGTGAGGGCAAGCTGGAGAGTCACGCACAAAGCTGTATAAAGTCAGAGAAAGCTGTGTGAGTCACATAAGGTGGGACTCAGGCTTCTGTCAAAAGATGGAACTGCAGCCGATGGGCCTCCAGCTGGGAAAAACGAGAGTGCTTACTTTACATAAAGGTGGGTGCTATCGTTTGAGGAAAAATTTAAGGTGCCCTGTGCATAGAGGTCTTGCATTGATCATTCAGCCATCCACGTATGGAAATGACAGCTCTTGTCAGTAAGAAGCCACACGTGCTTCAGCGAATTAGTTCAGCTAATACTGACCGCGTTGAGAGGTAAAGTAAACCATATATAATACATGGGGCTAGTCATTCTTTAGTCTACAGTCATTTCTTGAAAATTAATTGTTTGCAGCATTCTATACAAGGTGCTCTCTTGAGTACAAAAATAAATAAAACGTGGTCCATGTCCATGGATAAAATGTTTACATAAATAAATAAAAATTAAATGGAAGAAGCCTTCCACCTCTGCCCCTGAAGGAGTAAGTGGTGTAGCGTGTGCCCTCACACCGTCGGAACAAAATGGAAAACTGGGTGAAATAAAGGAGGCAGCTGTTTCCAGACCCTGGAGAATGGCAGTGAGGACAGTGGTTCCTAAGAACAGAGAAATGGAGGGAGTTTGCGGTCGCACGGCTTTTCTTCCTGATGGTAGCCTCCTCCCTGCATTTCAGAGGGAAGGCGTCCAAGCAGGGCCCGGCGGGCTCACTTAGCCAAGGAGCTTTGGAGACTCAAGTGGCTGGAATTTGCAAAGCAGGGAGCCCCAAGGAAAGGAAGGAGCTATGCAGATAAAGCGCTCCACATATCTGCCCCGGCTTTCTTGGGGTCTTAGCTGAACGCTGATCCATCTACACACGTGCTGTGAAGCTCCAGGAGGGCAGAGAACAACTTCCGGAGAACCGCCACCTGCAGAGCCCACGCCGGACCAGGCGCTTTACGTTCCCGCAGCCACACCCAGAGGACCTGTCTCAGTGGGCCCGCACCAGCCCACGAGCGAGGGCTGTGCCGGATCTACCCTGACAAACCCGAAAGCAGGCCTCGGGAGGCTGGAGCCGACCCCCAGGCAGAGGGAACATCCCGTCAGAAGAGTCCTCACACTCTAAGGGCAGACAGAAAAACCTAAACACCCGGCATCATGACGTTACTGATAGCTGTCACCCAATGAAAAATGAGCAGACATGCTAAGAGGTAGCACAGTGTGACCTATAATCAGGAGAAAAAGTAGTCAACAGAAGCAGACCAAAAAAGAATAGCGATGATGCAATTAGCATATAAGAACTTGAAACAAGCAATTATTAGTATGTGCAAGGATTTTAAGAAAAATAGGAACAAAATGTGAAGAGAGACGGGGAAATATAAGAAAGAACCAGCAGAAGTTCTAGTACTGAAAAATACGCGAAATGAAAAGTCCACTGGATTGCCTTAACAGGATATTATACGCTGTTTAAAAAAAAAAAAGTGTGGTGAATTTGAACACACAGCACGAAAAGCTATCCAGGCAGAAGCTCAGAGAGAAGACTGGGGGAAACAAAGAATGGGGCCTCAGGGACGCGGGGACAACATTTAAAAGCCTCACGTTTGCGTTTGGAGCCCAGAGGGAAAGGAAAGAAGGGAGGGGCAGAGAAAACGCTTGAGGAAATACTGGCTGAAAATTTTCCAAATTTAACGGACACTATAAACCCAGAGATACAGACTGGAAAGAAATAAGGAAAACTATGGTATTCGCATTTTGCTGTAAGGAATTTATGAAGTTGAGTTGTAGAATTAATAACTGAATTAACCAAATCTCACACTAGAAGCTCAGTGTGCGAAATTCAGTTATGTTTCTATGTACTAGTAATGACCAATGGCCACTGGTTTTTTAAATTTTATTATAAATTTATTATTAATTTTGTGGATTATAATTTACTGTAACATTAAAATGTTATCTTTAGGGATAAATTTATCAATGCACGACCTGGACACTGAGAGCCACAAAACATTGCTGAGGATGAGTAAAGAAGACCCAAGTAACTGGAGAGACATCACAACATGTCTTCATGGGTAGGAAGGTTCAGCGTTGTTACAGTGTCACTTCTCCCCCACATGATCTGTAGGTCCAGCATAATCCCAGGCATTTTTGGGTAGTAATTTCCAGGCTGTTTCTAAAACTTACGTGCCACTGCAAAAGATCTAGAATAGTCAAAACAATTTTGAAAAAGAACAAAATATTGAACGCTTGCACACTGATTTCTAGACTTAATTTGAAGCTACAGTCATCAAATAGGATGGTTTTGGTATAAGGATAGAAATAACGCCACACAGCCACAGCTGATTTTCTACAAAAATACAAAGCAGAAAAGGATAGTCTTTTCAACAAATCATGGGAATATTTGGGTATGCATACAGTAAAATCAAAAGATGAACCATGACCCTTACCTCACATTCTTCACAAAACTTAACCTGAAGTGGATTATAGACCCAATGTAAAAGCTAAAACTGTAAAACTTCTAAGAGAAAACATCGGAGAAGATATTTTTGACCTTCACGTAAGCAAAGTTTCCTTGCTACGACACAGATAGTCCAGCTCATAAAAGGAAATAGTGATCAATGTGACTTCATCAAATTTGATAACTTCTGCTCTTCAAAAAGTATAACCTAAACTCAGGTTTAAGAAGACGAAGAACGGAATAAAAAATTTGTAAGAGAAGATACTCAAATGGCCAGAAAGCCCATGAAATGACGCTAAACATCACCAGTCATCAGGAAACGCAAATTAAAGCCATAATGGCATGCCACTGTACGGCCACTAGGATGGCTAAAATTAAAACGACCGAAAATGCCAAATGTCAGTGAAGATGTGGAGTGTCTGGAATTGTCATGCGTTGCCGGTGGGAATGTAACATGGCACAGCCAGTTTGGAAAAGAGTTTAACAGTTTCTTATAAAATTAAACATATACTTGCTAACCATATGACCCAGCAATTCCACTCCTAGGAATTTACCCAAGAGGAATAAAAGCATATGTCCATGCAAAGATTTATATGTGAATGTGTATAGTAGCTCTGTTCATGATAGCCAAAAGCTAAAAATAACCCCTATGATGGCCATCAACGGATGAATGGAAAGGCAAAATGACACCAGACCCAAAAAAATAAAAAAAATTTTTTAAAAGTAAGTACTGTATGATTCCATTTAAAGTCCTTTCTAGGCAATCCTAATGGATAGTGATGTACAGCAGATCTGGGGTTTCCTGGGGCTGGGATGGAGGCATGAGGAAACCTTTTTGCGTAATGGAAATATTCTATCTATATCTCATTTTTGGTGGTGGCTACAGGGCTGTGTAAATTTGTCAAACTCATTGAACTACACACTTAAAATGTGTCTAATTTATTGACTATAAGTTATTCCTCAATAAAGTTGGTTTTAAGAGATGAGATGGAATCTGGAATATTAAACAGTGAAACACAAAATACTCAGCAAGTTAGTAGCAGTGAACAAGTATTCCCTAATCAAGAAAGCTCTCTGGAAAAATATAATTTGAGCTGGGTTTTAAAAGTTTGAGATGAGTGAAAAATGCTTCATAGTTATAGGATGTAAAAACAGTTTGAATCAGGTAAACTCACATACAGGAACATTCTACTCAGTGACTGGTCAGGACTTTTAATAAATGACAAGAGCATAGTGTGATCAGGAGATTTGGGGACCACGCCAGCAGAACGGGAGCGATCAGGCCTGACGTTTAGTGCAGCGCAGGGGCTGGGTGGACCCTCGACCAGAAGTTTTATCTTTTCTTTTCTTCCCTTCCCTTCCCTTCCCTTTTCTTCTCTTTTCTTTTCTTTGTTCATTTTGAGTTTTGGCTCAAATTACTGGAACGTTTGATGGAATTTGAAGAGGAAGTCCCTGTCCTTAGGAAGTTCACAGTGAAATATTTAGAAGTAAAAGGGTATCATATCAGTTCTACCACTTAGTCTCAAGTGGTTCATAAAAGAAAAAATAATGTATGTAAATACAGAGAGAGTAGATAAAGCAAATGTTGCAAAACGTTTACAGCCAGGAGCCAGACAAAAGTGTAGGGGAGTTCTTTGTACCATCCTTGTAAACTGTACGTTTGAAATTATTTCTGATTAAAAAGTTACAAAAAATAAACAAAATAACCAAGTTGGGTCAAGGTACTGTTTGCTGAAAATCCTGCAAGTTTCCTATGAAGGAATAACTGAGAAGAACCACATAATGTTTTAAAATAAAAATTTTTAGAGACATGTGGGGAATCCTGCACTCGGAAGGAAAGTGCTTGGGAAAGGGCAGGGCAGACGTTACAGGGAGTGTGGGTTGTTACTGCTGGATGCTGGGTTCCTATGTAGATTTCAAAGGGTGGGGCTGCCGCATGGCCGGTCACCTTTGACAGGTGTCCCCCATCAGGAAGCCATTTACAGAAGGTGGCAGTAGCATTCCGGACTGAGTATAAAGGGCCATCAGAGAAGGGGGTCACTGAGGAGCCTTCATGAGTGCAAGTGCAGGCTGTCAGCAGAGACTTTGGACAAAACTCTGGGAGTGATTTTGATGACAAAATATTGATAGTTTTTTATGAGTGATAAGGAAAAAAAAGTTGATGACTGATCTATAGACTACCCAGATATAAATGCAGTGAAATTCCCAGGAGACTGACTGGTATTCAAATGTTGTAGAAATGATGAGCTGTGGCTCTGTGTCCATATTCTTTTTAAGAACTTGTTAGAAATCTTATTTATTTGATGCATGTATTTGCTTTGTCTGACTTCTTTTGGGAAAAGTAGTTTGAGACCGTGAATTTACTCACTTTCCAAATATTCTGTTAGTTGGGTATTTATTTCAGGCCAACTTTTTTTTAATATTATTAATTTTTATTGGAGTATAGTTGCTTTACAATGTTGTGTTAGTTTCTGCTGTACAGCAAAGTGAATCAGCTATACGTATACATACATCCTCTCTTTTTCGGATTTCCTTCCCATTTAGGTCACCACAGAGCACTGAGTGGAGTTCCCTGTGCTCTACAGTAGGTTCTCATTAGTTACCTATTTTATGCATAGTAGTGTATATATGTCAATCCCAATCTCCCAGTTCATCCCTCCCCCGCTTCCCCCCTTGGTAACCATAAGTTTGTTCTCTACATCTGTGACGCTGTTTCTGCTTTGCTCATCATCTTTGTTCATCTGTACCATTTTTCTAGATTCCCATGTAAGCAATATACGATACTTGTCTTTCTCTTTCTGACTTACTTCACTCTGTATGAATCTCTAGGTCCTAGAGACCGTCAGCCTGACTTTAAAGAAGGACCGACCGTGCAGCCGGATCTTGGGTGAATGGAGAGAAGTGTGAAAGGAGGTCAGGGCTTCTAGGGCCTTGGCAGCGGGAGCTGGGGTGGCATCCCGGCTTCCTTGGGAGGCAGGTGGGAAGATCACAAAGGGGGACCCGAGGCTGGTCAGGAAGCTTCTGCACTAATTGGGCCAGAGTGACAGTATTGGGCCAGTCGAGGTTTGGGTGGGTGCGTCGTAAAGTGGGCAGTGCAAGGTAAAGCATCAGATGTTACACTGTCAGGACAACTGAGCACACAGGTCCTCAGTGAAAAGAGTGTTTTACTTCAATTCCTCAGTTGTTTTGCCGACAATACGTGTGGAGCTCTGGGTCATTCTGCTTCGTATCCCACTGTACGTTAGCTATATTTCTGTTTTTCTCTCTGTTTTTTCTAGATGAGATCCCTCTGTACTAGCTCTGCCAACTGTTTTGCAAATATGAAACTATTCTAACACTTAAAATTTATTTTAAAATACTCAATAATATGCCAATATATAGAATTAAACAGTAAAGTGGAAAGAATTATTTAGGGTATGAAATAACTTATATAAAAACATTTTTATAATGTTCTTCATTGTCTATGATTTATAAAACTGGATTTCCACTAACGTTCATTGTTATTCTCAGGTTTCCTACTTAAAATTTGGAAAATAGATCTGTAGAATTTGGAATTGTAAAAAAAAAAATTCAAAGATATAATCAATGAATTCTGCATTCTTTCTTAAAGAGAACATTCAGGAAGAGGGCTGGGTGGGAGATGCCAGAAGGGAAGGTGATAACGCTTTATCTTTTCACCACCATTTTTGGGCAGTTCACTGGATAGACTGGGGGTACCTAGCCTAAGAGATGCTGGGGGCTTTCTTTTTCTTTTCTCTCTTCTCTTTTTTTCCCCCTTTTTCCTTAAAAACCTCTGTGTTAGATCAGAGAAATCCACGTGCATTTTAAGTGAGTGATTGTGTTATTTATTTTTATCTTGAGATGTACACCTCAAAATAAAAATTAATTTTTAAAGAGTTTTTTTTTAAGTTTAGGAGTATAAAGCCATTTATTCTTACTGTGTTAAAATTCCATTTTTAACTACTGTGGTATAAATAGTTATGGTCTTTGGATGGTTTTAAAGTAAATTCTTTTGAAATAACATCACATGATATGTTCAATGTGAGAAATAGTATTTGGAAAAGTACTTAAGTTCATTTTAAACACTAAATAAGTAGCGTTCAGCATTAAAACGTTTACAGATTTAGTGATCT
Organism: Delphinus delphis; assembly: GCF_949987515.2. Lineage (NCBI taxonomy): Eukaryota > Metazoa > Chordata > Mammalia > Artiodactyla > Delphinidae > Delphinus > Delphinus delphis. The sequence goes on from NC_082695.1 coordinate 85,275,087, forward strand.
TATTTTACGTTGATCAGCCTGTGTAAAATCTGTGCTGTAAGGTTTCTGTAGGAAAGGCAGGCCAACAAGCGTTATTTTAGTTCTTAAGTTATAGCTTTTGAGGCTGTAAATTGATGAGTGTGGCCCCTGTGTAAACGTTAGAGCATTTGAAGAGGAGGGGGATTTGGGACTTCAGTTACTCACCTTCCCTGATTTCAGAAACACTTATCACTTATTATAGCAATAAAAATGATTAGTCACTTCGAGTCCTGTGACATTCCTTACCTCTGTTGTTCTGGCATCCTGGATGTTTTTATTTTAAAATTTATTTAGGGAAAGGAAAGGAAATCAGGAGGTTACCAGAAATGTCTTTAATCGTCTCTTGCACAAAAGGCAGGTGTTCTGATTTCATTACTCAATCTCAGAACGTGAAGCAAGGATAGCTTGGAAAATGACTCTTTTAATATGGGATTTAGAATTAGGTTACAGCTTCTGCTGATGGAGAAAATGTGAAGTTCCAAGTGAACATTAGACATTTTAGATTAGAAAGAGGAAGGAAAGTAATGAGTCCTATTTCTAAATGGATTTTAAAAGCCATCTGATTTTACTTCTAGCAATGCACAGAAAATAAAATAAAAACTATATCTTACCTTATTTACTAACCAATGAATTGAATTGTCTGCCTTTTATTACAGATATAAAGTAAAGACTATGAAGAGACAATCATTTTTGTAGCTATCAGACTTTCAGGAACATATCTCTTGTGGCTTAAATAACAGATAGTTTAAGTGTTTTTCCATTACCTTTGTGTAAATGAAAAATGCATAAAATATTTTAACAAGGTGTAAAGTAATCCAAGGAGATTGTTATTTTGCATTACAAATTAGGTTATTTCTGTCATAAAATTAAAGGGAAAAAAATCAATGTTAGGCCATTTCAGCTTAATATCATTTACTAGAAGGAACATGTAACAGATTTAATGAGCTAGCAGGTCACCTGAATCCAGCTGTTTCCGACCAGCTTTATGAAACAGAGAATGCAGCTAGCAGTGGGAGGTAAGCATTATTACAAGCTCTCTAGGAGTTACAAAATCGATTTCTGCTTGAATGAATTAATTTAGATTATCAATTTATAACCAGCTACACAAATCCCATCAACTCAACAATTTGGGGAATGATCAGGTTCAACCCTTCTAAGAGCTTCACCATTAGGGGCCTCTACCAGCCCTGCAGTTTCTGCCTGTCCTATGGCGCGGCTAACAAAGTTACTCAGCTGAACAAAAGGAGAAGGGAAATGTTTGCTTAGGAAAATTTCAGAGACAAAGTGTAGCATCCTAAAGAAGAAGCAGAATAATGCCGAGCATGTGTGAGTTCAGGGGTTTTTCCCTTGGAATCTGTAGGATCCCAGGAAAGGGTGATGTTGACCATCCAACTGAATTTTGAATCACCACGGTTTGCACCTTGGAACATTAGGGACTTAACTATTGACCGAGGCCTCATTAGAAAGTGGTGTGACAGCTGTGGCTGTTTTCTTCTCCCCCAAAACTGTGAAGGTTGGGGCTGTGAGCGTTTGTTCACTGGACGCAGTTTACTTGTCTTCTTCCCAAAGTAACTTTCTTTACCTCTACCCCCGCCTTACCCACCTCCCCGAAGAAAAGAGCTCATTTTGGTCCAAAATACAAGTTGTTTAAGCTCAAAATTTCGGTATCCTATTATTCTAGTCACTTCAGCCCCCAGATTCTGTGAGCTGTCTGTTTCCTCTGCACACCTGAAATGTTCTCCTCTCCTTCAATGAAGAAATCTTGCTTTTCCGCCCCGTTTCTGCTGTCGTGCGCTATCACAGATCTGATAGACTGGCTCACCTTTTTCCTGCCGACCGCTAGAATGAGTGTGTAACTATTAAAATTGTGCAAATGCTCTGTGATCACCTAAACTCGCTGTATTCTCCCTGTCTGGGCAGCACGAGCTCACGGCCAATGTGCTCTTGCCCCAGCCCGTGTCTGACTGGCCGGCCAGCCACTGACCTTGGCCACGGTGGCTCTGCTTCTCCAAGGGGCTTCCTAAGCACTGGAGGCTTCAGATGAGACACGACTGAAGTCGCTCGGCTCCGAGCCCCAGGGCCCACCTGCGCGCGCCCCTCAAGTCCAGACGCCCCAGCCTTCAGGGCCAGTTCCCTGCTCGCGTCTACCCTGAAGCTTCACTTTTCCTGAGACGTGTTCCTCCCAGATCTTAGCTGGATCCCCGTACTCTGTGCTGTTCTCCATTGTTCCCTGTCATCCTGACACCTTACGTATTTGTCCAGCATCTCCTGGCGAGAGCGCCTGCACACGTCACCTCCTGTCATCTCTGCCTTACGGGGGCGATTTGAGAGTTATTATCTTCATCTTCCAGATGAGGATCCTGGGCCAGCTGTCTGATGGGACTGTCCCCACGGCCTCACCGCCCACCTGGGCAGAGCTGGAATCGGAGAGCAGGCCTCTAACAGCCGAGATGAGACTCTTTGTCTTCTGTGGGGCAGTGGTTCTTGTCAGTAAGGTCTCACTCCCCCCAGGGCAGGAACACTTTCCTTCCTTTTCCTTCCTTTACCCACCTAGCTCATCAAAGGCAAAGTGAAAGCACTAAGTACAGGTACTTTCTGAATTAAAGGACGCTCCTGTAACCCCTTCCTTCTCTGTCTGTCAGCCCTGCCTCTGCCTCTTGCCTCCTGCAGCAGGGAAGTTCCCTTGTCCTTCTACCAGAGGACCTTGCTGCATCAAAGTACCTTTGTGCCCTCCAGTCCATTTTTCCGTAAAATTCTTTCCTCCTTTTTTAGGCATCATATGTAGATTATCACTGATTTTTACTGTATTCTCTCAGGTTTATTTTTACTGAATACTCACCTGTACCTTTTGAGTTTTGAACTTGGTGAATGTATTGCCTATTCAGAAATAATTTTAAATGGCATGATACAGTCCTAGCCCAAGATTCTTAGGAGAATAAAAAGAGAAAATGGTTATACAAGTGCTCTGCAATTCATAAAGTTATTACAGTTGCAAAGAGTGAAGGTTATTCCACTGTCACAGTACATCCTGTTGTCACCAGGTGACCAGGTCAGTCAAGGCACGGTCTCTTTTTCTTGGTATTCTTCAAGTATCATCAACCTCGTATGATTTAGACCAGCATGGTTTTCAGAAATAAAAGCTGTGCGTGTGTCAACGCTCTCATTAGTTAACTTTTCCCTTGAGGAGAAGTCTGGCAAATCTTCAGACGGCTAAAGTAGTGACTATACTAGGAATTAGCCGTTGGGTTTAAGTTCATGAAAGAGCTACGCGTTTTTACTCTTTCATTATTACTCCCTTTTTTCTGCATAAAATTTTATCTGTTTCATTAATGTGAATATTTTATTCACTATTAAATTATAATTATTAATACTTGCCTGCTTTGTACTCAACCTTACGCTAAGAGTATTATGGATACTAGGAAGTATGTACTAATTGTGCTTCAGCTGGGAAGATAACACGTGTGCACGTAAAATGCTTGGAGGTTGATTGTAATAATCAGACGATGATGACACGGACACCAGGTTAACATGCTCGGAGCCTCCCATGGGGGCCGGTAAGCTGTGCTTCCAGCCTCTGTCTCCCCGCTCCCCTGCCCCCAGAGTGAGTGGTCCATTAGTCATCACTTCCAGAATTGGCTTTTTGAAGCTCCCTGCTAAAAGTGGGTCTTTTCTGTTCAGAATCATCAATGCCCATGAAATGAGGTCCCACCAGATCCTGAGCTCCTCAGGAGCAGGGACCAGGTCTTGGTCATGCTTGTTTCTCCAGTTCCTAGCATGGGAAGGAAAAGGGAAGGGTAGGTGAGGGCAGATAGCTCGGAGATGTTGACTGTCAGTGACACTAGGAGTTCAACACGGCAAGACCAGCGTGGTTGGATCAGTTAGGAAGGTTCTATGAAGGAAGCGAAGCATGACGTCATTAACATTTGTCATATAATGTAGAACAGAACAGAACCCCAGAAACCTTGTAATATTCCATTTTCCTTATAGAAGTATAAACCTTGTGTGTGTGTGTTTGTGTGTGTGTGTGTGTACGTGTACGTACATACACACATATCTGTTAGTGGGTCTGCACATGTGCATAGTTCTTAAGGGAGACCTATCTTTTCCACTGCATGTGTCTGTGTACTTGAGTTATTTTAGTGTTGTGTTTTCATGTGTGGCTTTTTTTTTTTAAGTGGGAGAGAGGGGAAAATTGACGTTGACTTAAGAAGATGGAGTTTGAGAAGATAGGTGAATGAAATGGGGAATAAATTAAGCAAAACTCTAGGCAGTTTGTGGTTTTCTGGGAATAATGAAGCTACCATTAAAGTATAAGAAGATTTGGGAGAGCAGTAAATGGGACATAACATATTGTGATGTTATGAAATGCTTCCGAGTTGGCATTGGACTGAGAACCTTTAAGGTCTTACCGTAAATTTTGAGCCAGAAAGGTATATCTTTAATGGATATCTGTTAAAGAGAGGAGACCTTTCTTTTTTTTTTTAATTACAAACCATTGTTGGACAACAGTTGGCAGCTTCTCTGGGCAAGGAACGCAATTTTAGGTTAAATAGAAATGAAAAGTACCAGGTGTTAAGAAAATAACAAATACTACTGTAGGTTAGTATTTGTTACTAATATATGCAAAAGGAAAACAATACATTTAACACACGTAATAAAATTCTTTCTCAAAAGTTAACTGAAATGCAAAATTTGTGTCTCCAATACTGATTTTCTATCCATTAACATGTAAACATGAGGGGAGATTCCGTTTGTCCCAACCCTGTATGTGGGGTCACCAGACTTAGCAAATAAGATCAGGACACCCGGATCAATTTGAATTTCAGATAAATAACAAATAATGCAATATTTGAGACATAACACTAAAAAATTATTTGTTGTTTATCTGAAATTCAAATTAAACTGATGTCCTGCATTTTACCTGTAAACCTAACTCTACTGCTGTTGCTTCTGCCAATGTGAGGGACCCGGACCCAGGCATGAGTAGCAGTAGCAACAGAGAATTCAAAATTTTGCCAGTGTATTTGGTAAAGATGGAGCAGAGAATAGAAACGGAAGTGAGGTAGACTGTGTAGTTCCTGGGTCAGTGGTTCTCAACCCGAGGTGATTTTGCCCCCCAGGGACACCTAGCGATGTCTGGAGACATTCTGGGACATCACGGCTGGGTGGGGGGCGGCCGCTGACGTCCCTCAGTGCCCAGGACGGCCCCCAGCAGGGTCACGCAGTCCGAAACCCTGCTCCCTACTCATGAGGAAGGTGTGCTGGAGGAGGGGCGGGCTCACAGGCTCCGGAGGCAGGCGTAAAACTGGGCTCACGTCTCAGCTCTGTGCGGGGTTTGCAAGTCACCTCGCTCTTCTGAGCCTGTTTCCTGAAACCTGAACTGGAGATGTTTCTCTGCAGGAAATTTTCAGGAATAAAAGAGCCCAGAGTTGGCCTTGATTCTGGTTTTTCACCTCACAGGGCTTGTGTGTGAAAGCGTGAACTTGTTCTTCCTGATGTGTATCCCTTTGTGTAGTTTGACTGCGGAGTCCTCCCGACTGAAATAATGTAAGAAAGAGAGGTCTGACCAGAGGTTTCTGAATGCAGGTGTTGGCACTTTTCCTCAGGCAAAGCCACTCTCGGCGACAGAGTTTCTTTTCTTTCTCCTTCTTCCTCCCCGTCGTCCTCCCATGTCGCCTGCCCGGAGCCCGGAGCCCAGAGCCCCTGCGGTCTTCAGGGCTCTGTCAGTGTTGGGAGGAAGAGAGGGGAGGAAGGCGTACAGCCTGGTGAGGGTGTCAGCGTCACCTATAAGCCACGTGACCTCGGATCGCCACCACCCTCCAGGCCTCATCCACCCCTGTCCTTAGAAAGGGGCCTAATCCCGGCCTCGTGGGTTGAGACGCTTCTGAAATGGAATCACAGATAAAGATGGCCTTGTCCCGCTCGCTTTCTCTTAGCAATTCATTGGAAATTCCGTGAAATATGTTGACTTCAGCTTGAACATAGAAGTTCGTGCTTTGTTCTTGGGACACAACCTCCAGATTCTTTTCTGTTTCTATCTGAAAGTCGTAGCCATGTTACCTTTATTGAGCAACATCAACTCAATATTTTTGAACAAACATGGCTTTCCCAGCTGAAGCATGTTCCGATTATTTCAAATAACTGTTTTGAAAGTCTGAAGATACTGTGTCATCATACTGTTCACTCTCAAGGAGTGACTTGGCTGGCAAATGTATGAAGAGCTGTGTTTTCAGTCTCACTTCTCGAGCTGGGGTTAGACGCTTTCTCTCCAACTATGCCTCTGACTCAGTCTGCTTGATGGCCCGGGACAGTGCCCAGAACTGGAGAAACAGCTCCCGAGCCTATTTTTGTATTATCAAAAATACACCTGGGCGGGTTCTGGTAGCCTTGGGTGGGGCTGTGTTCAGAATTTGTTTCAGAAGAGCGCTGGGAAGAGCAGAGAAATGAAATTGTTTAAGGGAACCCCTTTCCTCCCCCCCACCCCGTGATTTGTTGTCACATTTCCACAGGAAAAAGTAGACTTCTATCATTTCACCCATTTTTGGTAGCGTTGAATTTAGGCATTCCAGGAAAACTACTTAAAAGTTACTTTTTCACATCCAAACCCGTGGTTTAAATAGAGTGCAGGTGATAACGTCGTACATTTCTAGCCTAGCAGTCGCTTTGTATTTTTCCACTCCAAGTACAGACACTGTTTTCTGTGTTGTACATTATTCTGTTGAGCCAAACTGGAGTAAGAGTCTTCTTAGCACTTGAGGTGGCCACAGTTCTGAGAATCATCAAGTCGTCTGGTCTGGAGTCAGGCTCCGCTCACGCCCTGGAATATGTCTGAGCAGGTTACGGCAGGACGGGGAGTGGTGCCCGGGGGCCGTCAGAATTCTGGCAGCTCCTCAGCCCCCTCATCCCACAGGGGCGGGATGGGAACAGAGCAGTGAAACTGAGGCAGATTTCACAGGTGTGCCTTTCAGTTCATGTTGAGGAACTAAAGCAAATGTTTAACAGCCCCTTTTTTTGCAATTTTTGCCCACCCTGTGCCACCAAAATGTACCATTGTGGTGTTGGTCTGACTGGTGGTCTCATGGTCGACTCCTGGGCTTCTCGGCCTTTCCATGGCTCATGTCACAGCACCAGCATGGAATTGCAGTGGTAGAACACACTTCTTCGTAGAACGAGGGCATTGCCAAGAAGTGCTACACTTTTGCTGTCGCTGACTAGTTTCCAGGACTAATTTAGGCTGGGAGACTGCAGTTTTCATTGCCCCCAAAGCTGAAAAATAAGAATACATTTTCCTTCTGCTGTAAATTATCTCAGGGGTCACTCAGCGGTTTCCACTCTTCTCCACGAGCCCCCTGTGTTGGGGAGAGTGACAGAGGATGGAAGGCTAATCCACTAAAGAGAAATGCTTCCTCGTGAGTCAAACACGAGCAGTATTAGGAGGGACGGAGGCAAGTCACGTCGCTTCATAAAGCAGATTCCTCACCTTCCGAGAGAAGGTCTCATCCCATCTCATTCGGAGTGGGAGTTTCAGCAGGGATAGGCTGTTGTCATGGTTTTCAGGCATTCGTGTTATCAGCCTTAACTAGTGCTTTGTGTGTAAAATAAAAGATGAAGTATCTACTGTTATTTTTGTTTTACTTCAGCCGTAATCAACCATCATTTTTCAAGCATATGTTTCCATTTTACTTTATGTTGCAAATCCTCTGAGGGCCGTCCCAAGCGCTTCCTTTAACTGCCCCTCATGGAGGTGGCAAATGGCCTCCTTCAGCTGCGCTGAGCTTAGAGACGGCTTCCGGCGGCGGCTGGGATGGGCTGGTGACCTGGGCTCCTGCGGCCTCTATCAGCGGTGGGCCACGTTATTGATAGAAGCCAAGATATTGACAGTCTGTGCTTGGAAGGAAACTAGGAGTTTGATATGACATATTGTGTGTCTCAGCAAGACTCATAAATAATTTTGACAAGTTTTTGTATGCATGGGAAAGTCCTTGATTCAGCCTCCCGTAAAAATAAACTTCTATTATGGAATGTATTTGTCAAGTGGCTGCTTGATGGATGGCGCTGCGTTTACCCCTTGGCAGTTCGATGGGTTTTAGATGCACAGCTTACCGGAGAGGATTTACAGGCAGTACAGAAATAATTATTCAGCATGAAATGCATAATTCTGGTACCTGAATTTTCATTTTTTTTATTATATTTTGTTTCTGTTGCATTTGTGGCCTCTAAAACAAAAGAACTTGCTTTTTTCTTTCTTTTTGAGCTGTTGTTTATTGAGGTTTTACGTTGAACAACCTGATTCAGCCCCGATCCTGTTCCAAACTTAGCTGGTGTATTTTCATTAAATTGGTAATTTTAGGGTTTTTTCCTTAAGAAAGACTTACTCTTTTTTAAATTATAAGCTATTTAGAAAATTCAATTTTATTAATAAGATCGAAAACCTGGACATAGATCGTCTTATTTTTTTCTGAGGTTATCACAGCTATCTGTCGAACATAATTGCAGGTCCACCCACATAATCTGCTCCAGAAAGCAGAATTTTAAACTTAAGCTCTTGTCTCTTCGAAGTAAAGCTTTAAAATGTCTTTTTTCCCCCTATATTATACTTAGAATTGCTTTCTCATCAGCCATACACACTCTGGCTAAGTTAGTGCCCTTGAATAAGTGGGACACTTTAGTAAAGTCTTAAGTCCCCACACTCCTGTGACGTCATCCAGCTTATTGCGCTAGATGAGCTGCGACATGGTATCTGGTAGGGTAGATGTGCCTCTCGCTTGGGGGGGATGTATATTCGAGAAGACTAACGTGAATGGTGGGTCCATAGGATTTGTGATTCTTCTTTAGGACGTGGTACTGACATTTTCAGAATTCCCATTGGTTGAATCTCTATTAAATAAAGTCTGGGATCCTCACAGGAAGCTGTGGTGAAGGTCTTCCCTGAGAGTGGCATGAAGGATAAATAAAAAGTTTCATTATATTCTTTATTCTTAGAAATAAGTTGTTAAAATATCTAATATTAACAAATACTTTCTGATCAATTGCTATGTGTCAGATGCTTTGCTATGAGCCAGGGTGTACGTAGAGTAGAAAAGCAGCTGCTGCCTTCAAGGAGCTCTTAATCGAGTCCAGGAGAAAAACATGTGAACAGGTAACACGCAAGACACAGGAAGTGCTCGGGGCAGTTGGTATCCAGCGCCTCAGGGTTCACAGACAGGCTCACTCAGCTTGCTGCAGTCGGGGTGTGTGTGGAGCCAGGAGCTCGGTTTTGAAGGTGTTTTCTAGACAAAGTGGGGGACTGCGTTCGAGGCAGATGGAGTCATCACTGCAAAAAGCAGGGGCTCCAAGTGGGTATATGTGGCGTGGCTCGTCAAAGGCCCTGTGTTTGCAAGTGGCTGAGAGGAGGCTGGAAAGGCAACTTGGGAACAAATTGTGAAGGTCGTTGCCTGCCCTGCTTAGGGGTTCAGACATGAGCCTTGGGCAGCAGGGAGCCTGTGGAGACTTTATTCATCACCTCTCGCGAGTCACTGAAAGGACACAGCGAATGTCTATTGGATAGATGCCTGACGTGTTTCAGGCACTGTCCCGCGCGCTGCGGGCACAGCGCTGACAAAGGTCAGAACTGTCCATGGGCCTTACAGCCTAGTGGAGGAGCAGGGCACTAAATCCCTATTCAGATGACCCTGTGAGTGCAGTCGTGAGGCAGGCCCTGGGGGACAGCACGGGCTGTGGGGCTAGAGCTGCGCCGTCACCCCGTGCCAGTGGCCAGGAGAGCCTTCGCGAGGGGTGCCCCCTCCACGCGTCCCAGCAGAGCTGCCAGGTGACAGAGCCCATGGAGGGCCGCCTCGGAGAGTATGGGCGTCCTTGTGTCCATTCCCAGCTCCTCAAGATGACTTCCTACAACAAGGACCCAAGAGTCCACGAGCTCTTGATTCAAGTCCTTTGGTAACTGGTGCCCAGAGGCCCATCTGCAGCTCCCGGTTTCCCGTGACTTCTCACCACTTTCTCCTACGTGTTCATGTCAACAACATCCCAATATGTGCAGCAGAAAAGCTCTTATCATTACTAGTGACATGGAACATTCTTTCATGTGTTTATTCGTCATTTGTATTTTTTACTGTGTGAATTCTTATTCCTCTTTTAACTTTATTTAATGATTTTCTTTTGTTTTTAAGATAAATATATATGTGTGATTTCTGACTTTAGTGTCATACCTCTCTACTTCAGGGTTATAGGAACATTTCTACTACAGTCTGGTATTTTTGTTGTTTCAGTTTTTACAAATCTAAACCTTTAATCTATTTGGTGGAACATATTTTGGTATAAAGTCTGACATAAAGCTCTAACTTCATTTTTTTCCCCACATAGTTATTTTCCCAATGTATTTATTGAACGGTCCGTACTTTCCCTCTTTGATTTTAAATGCCACCTTTATCTCCTGTTCAGTTCCCACATGTATTTTATTTGCTCCACAGTTTCTTTATTATGTTCCATACACTTACCTCTCTTCTCTTATATCAGTGACCCACACTCTTCCTTATGCATTTCGGTTTTAATATTGAATAAGACAGATTCCTTCATTTCTCCTTTGTTTCATACATTCTTCCAGGGTAAACTGTAAGTAAATTGTCATCTTTATAATTTTAAAACTTCCTTTACAGAAACACTATTTCTCACAAGTTACTGAAGTTATTAGTCCTTCAACCAATTATTTTTCCTGTATAGTTAATATTTTTGTAGCAGTTGTGTGTAGAATTTTTCAGTTATATTTTATTTACCATTTTTTATTGGTATAGAGAAAAGCTCTTTATTTTTGTCTATTTTTCTTATATCAAGCCACTATATCTTGTCCTTTTGATTCACAGCTGATTATCTTACACCTTATAGGTAGTTGCACATATTTTAATCCACTGGCAATAAGTGATAGATGGGTACGTAAACAAACTGTAAGGTCTAGTAGGTGTAGTCGAGTAAACGAAAATCCCCCAGCTCAAAGGCATCAGCCCTATGTATTCCACTACTTAAGGATACGTACTTGTTAACAAACTTTTTTTTATTTATTTGGCTACACCCGGTTATTTTTAAATGTAAATGCCCAAGGAAAATTGAACCATGTGTCCCCTTGTTCAGTGGCTCAGTTCCTAGTTAAGTGTTGATAACATTGAAATAACTGTTCCGTGAGGGTGGATTAGGGAAGAGAAATAAGGAATTGTGTGCCAATGGCAAGCTGGAATAATAGCACTTGTTAACACTGTGCTAAGCTTTTCACGCCTATGAAAGCACTTGATCTTCATAAACCCTGTAAGAGTGGAATTACCCTTGTTTCACAGTAAAGCAAGTCCAGACACAGATAGTTTAAGTAACTTGTTCAAGGTACAGGTGGCAGAGCCTGGGTTTGAACCCTTCAATTTGAGGTCAGAACCCAACTCTTAAGTACTGTGGAGAAAGGAGACATGTCCTATTGCAACACTCAACATTGCAACAATGTTTCTACCTTATATTTTTTCTAAAAAGAGAAATCCCAGGTAATTTGTTCTTTTTTTCTTAATTTTTAAATTTTTATGCAGTTTTTAAAGGTTACTTTCTACCTACAGTTATTACCAAATATTGGCTCTGTTCCCCGTTTTGTACAGTACATCCTTGAGCCTGTCTTAGACACAGTAGTTTGTGCCCACCCCCTCCCCCTACTGGTATCCAGTTTTTCGTTCTCTGTATCTGTGAGTCTGCTCCTTTTTGTTACCGTCACTAGTTTGTTGTATGTTTTAGATTCCACACATAAGTGATAGCGTACAGTATTTGTCTTTCTCTGCCTGACTGACTTCGCGTAGCATAGTGCCCTCCAGGTCCATCCATGTAGCTGCAAATGGCAAAATTTTGTTCTTTTTTATGGCTGAGTAGTATTTCATTGTCCAGGTAATTTGTTCTAATCAGAATTGCTTCTTACATCAGTGATATCTTGAACTTAAAGAAATGAAGTAGAACGTCTTGAATTGTAAAGTCAGGAAAGGAACAGCACAAGACAGTGACATGACATGGGAGAAGCCTTTAGAGGGGACATCTCGCAGATTTTGTTGTTGTTTTGCCTGGGACCTTTGTGCCAGCCACTCTGCCCTGAAAACCACCATCGTAGCTGTCCGTTTCTTCTTTAAAACTTAGTCAAAAGAACTACTAATATATTCGACAGCACAGTCACAGCCATTAGGCTGAACAAGTGAAACCATACCCAGAAAACTGGGAGTCCTGTGCTCATCAATTTGTACGAAATTCTAGAATAGGCAAAACTAATCAAAGGCTAAAAACAAGAAAGCCACAACAACGGTTGCCTCTGAGTGGGGAGGGGAGAAGGGGCAGGAACCAGGGAACTGTCTGCAGTGATGGAAATGTTCCGTCCAGAGACAGCAGGTGGGCTACATGGTGTGTCCACTTGTCTAAACTGGACAGATAAGATTTGCACATTTCCATGCATGCAAATTTTACCTTAAAAACTGTAAAAATAAATAATAATTGAGTGGAGTTCAGGCGAGAGTAGAATATGAGAATGTTGATAATTGTGGAAAGTGGGTGATGTTTCACAAGAGTTTATTATATTATTTTGTTTAGTTTAATATCTTTGAAATTTTTTATAATAAAAAAGTTTTAATGAAAAATAAACTAGTTTGTAGGGCTGCATAGTTCACCACTTCTCCCAGGTGAACTTGGCACCAGCATCAAGGCTAACCCATTCCATTCTGTCCAGTGTCCCCTCGCTCTGAGTTTCAAATCTCTACATTGAAGAAGGAAGGAGGAAATGAAAGAAACTGGCCTTGAAACGGACCTCAGGGCATTTCATAAACTTAGGTTTGTGAAGAGAGTGATCTGTTTGATCTGTTTCTTAGTGGGGAAAGGCATGGGTGATAAGGCCCAGGTAATGTAAACAAATAATTACTGTTGATTGAGTAGCTAAAGTGCCTGGATCAGATTCAAGCCTTCTGCATGCTTGTAGATTTATGCTGCCTTCAGAGATGGTCCTCTCGCTGGCTCCATCCCCAGGTGCCGACGCGTACTTCCTAATCACGGGAGTCCTCCGGGTGTCCTCTCCCTGAGAGCCACCTGTTGGATGACCAAGTGCTCAAGTTCTCCAGCAACCCCGGCCTCCGCTGCTTGCTGTGTCATGGAGAATCTGACTCAAAGGTGGACAGACTCACCCGCAGGTTGTTAGCCTGGAGCCTGATTCCCAGTGGCCTCACCCCTGCCAGGGCGGCCCTTACTTTTATAAGGACCCATGGCCAAAAAAAAAAAAGTTAAGTGGATTTCGGAGTGAAACTAGGTGACACAAAGGTAAGAAGCCACAGTTTTTATCCAGATGGACTCTACAAACGGGACTTTTTAATTTTTACTTGAAAATCGCTTTCTGGAGACACATGGGAATTTGGATAGTTAACAGTGGGGGCCAGCGGGGGAGGGGGACAGTGATCAGGACTGTGACACAAACCTGCAGAAGAAAGAGGTCACTCTCTAAGGAGGGTACCCCAATCCACTTGGCTTACTTTGGCCAAAGCAACCAAAAAACTGTGAAAAATGTACTCTTTCATTGGGAGAAAGGCCCTAAATGAAATACAGACAGCAGAATCCAGGAGTCTAGAGAAGAACTGAGCTCCTGGGGCAGGAAGACTTTCCGAAGGATACTTCTCTGAACTGGGCCCTTGAGAAAGAGCCCGCTAGCGAGGAATCAAAAGGAAGAAAATTGGGGGTGGGCGGGGTGGGCGGTGATGCCGACCTGAAGGCGCACCTGCCTGGATGCAGTGCTTGTGTCGCGGTTCGTAGGAGGTGAGGGGGCAAGATTCTTGCCTGCCTGAAATTGTTAAGCAAGGAAAGGATGGCAAGAAGGTCAACGTGACTTAAGTAAGTGATTGGTAAAAAGCAGTCTTCTTGAATCTCACTTCTAAGTTATCTGAACTAATTATAATCTTTGTGGCTAAAAGTTATAATTCAAGCCTGTTTGTTACCAAACACTTAGCTAGAGGTTTACTTGCATTTTTTTATTCCTTTCTAATTTAAGTGTATAAATTAGCCTTAATCTATAGCTGATGAGTTCATCTAGCAAACTGACACAAAATTACAATAAAATTAAAAATGTAGTGAGTGGAAATCTTGAAGAAGAAACAGTGACTTAAAATAGACCAAATTACCTTAAATCACTTTGTGGCAGTGTTTCTTGGACTTGTCGAGAGGCTCTAGTAATTGCAGTAGCCACGTTCCAGTCGTGGGGGACCAGAGACTCATGGGGGCTGTTAGTAGAACAGGTTAGGGTGATAACTCACTGAGAGCCGTGCGCACAGCCAAACTGACAGAGCCTACAACGGTCCTGTGTCACCAGAATAAGAAGTGGGTCCCTGGGGGTGACTTGCTAGCCCTTTAGTGCCTATCTATGCTCATGGAGTTGGGAACCTCGCTTCCAGAAAGTTTGCTGTGTTTACTTAGTGGGGAACGTTTGCTTTTTGTGTCCAGACAGCTGACATGATCAGATGTGATGAATCCTGCCTGCTGAAGGTCTCAGTCTCATTGGAATCAGCAGCAGTTGCGTGAACACAGCTGTATTTAAAGCACTGTGGATGCCCAGCTGCTCCAGCTTGCAGCCGTGGTGGACCCAGAAGGAACACTCTTGCCGCTCCCCGCATTCCACCTGAGATATAGGGAGGACTGTTGCTGCTTGCATCTCTCTCCTGGGCCCTGGGCTAATCTAGGTTCCACATGCCTCTCGTTTATGGAGCCATCTAAACGAATGTTTTCCTTAAGGAAAAGCACACGTTTGGATAGCAAACAAGTCTTAATGTCTATGAAACACTGCTCTTTCGTATAGCAAAGAATGGTCCCTTGTCAGGAGCAGTCAAATCCTCATAAAAGTAACAGAGCACTAGGCATCCCCAAATGGCCCAAAGGAAGCTTCATTTTATCTGCGTCAGGCTGTGAGTAGGAAACTTGGTGGGACATGAGCACCCTGAAAACCTGTGTGGAATAAAGGGTTAAAATCTGAGTCTCACTTGTTAAGCCACTCTTGGTTTGTGCTTAGTTTTGGTTTCCTTTATTTTAAATTAACGAAATAATTGACTTGTAACAAGTAAAACAACTTGTTACAATAAAGAAAAAGATCATCTCCTCACATACCCACAAATCACTGTTCACAGCTCAGAGTGTACCACCCTTCTGTGAATAAGAAGTTATGTCCCTTACTAATATTTTGGAAGGGGACGGGATACACGTAATTCTGTAATTTTCATTTTTCCTCCAGATCAATAAATATAGATCTAGTTATTCACTGGAATCAGTACATAACATATAATAGGGCAGGCACCATGGCTTAATCACCCTTCCCTTACACATGGACATACAGCAGTTTTCCTTTGCTACTGTAGACAGGGCTGTGTTAGTTATTATTGTACGCGAAAAACATCTTTGCTTACGAATGACGTGAATCCAAACGATAGAGAAAAACAGTAAGAAAATATTGATCCATTTAAATATTTTCTCTAAAGTCAGAAAATACTTGTAATTAGTAGTCAATGAATTTTTGTTAAATGAAAGAATATTGGATTCTTTCAATATTTTAAAAAAGTCAGATAGAATCTACTTCATTGGTACCATTTTTATAAACTGAACGGGTCTTAAACTTGCATCATACTTCCCCTTTGAAAAGGCTTATAAGAGATAAGTATAAATAGTGGGGCAGTCTGGCATATTATATTTGTTTGAAATAGTTTCTGTATGAATTTTGCCCGATGACAAAATTGACTTTTTCTGGCCAGTGTTTGGAAAGATTTTATAATAGCCAAATAAACTTACATAAATACCCACTGAGAATAGTGGAATTTAAATTCACATTTAGTGTTTAAATATTTATTATATGCTATATTAAAACGCTCTTTTAAACCTGCAAACACGAGTTTCCACCTGGTTTTTGATATATTTAAATGTTAAAGTCAATCGATAACGCTAACGCTGACAGTTTGCTGTGACAGTCGAGCCCTCACGTTCTGGAGCATCGTCAGTACCTCTGCGAATGGCGTCTTTGGGCACCTGCATCGTGAGTTGGCTGAGATGAACGTCGTTGCGCTTTGAAAGCACCATCAGAGCAAATAGGATGAAGTGGCAGGCTCTGGGGGAGTCTAGAGTGTATGATGCATAAATGAGCCGTAATCATTTTAACCCTCAACGTTTCGTTTTCAAGTGTTACTACACTTTGCAGCAGGCTCCTAGCAGTAACCTCAACTGAAAGCATTTCTCCAAAATTATTGAAATTATTAAGGAAAGGTTAGAAGCAAATCTCCCCCATAATCTCAACTGATTAAGCATCTGGGTAGAATTTGTCCTAAAAACCTCTGCAGTCAAACAAGAATGAAGGAAAAAACTCTTAACTTTGTTGTGAATTTGCTGGTTTGCAATTCAATTTGTTACAGAATTGTTAACCTAATTTCATAATAGCAAAGGAGGTATATAAATACTTTGTTTCATGAGTGGCTAGTTTCTTTCATTAAAATATACCTTTTTTCACTTTAGATACATGCTAGCTTCAGCTGCTAGCTCCATGGAGATTTTTTTTTCCCCCAGATTAACCCAGTATCTCTAATTACAGAAGGGGGTCATTTTCTTTTACAGCTCCTAGAAGGTTCGGCACAGCCTGTGCCACTGCCGTAGTTGACAGAGAGCACCTGATTCTGTGAGGGGGAAGGACACCAGCCCGGCGCCCTGGAGTTGGAAACTTTCTCCTTAATGTTTGCTATATTTATTTATCCTATAATTGAATACACAGTCATTTTGCTGTGCTGCAGATTGCCTACGTGGGAGTCAAGATTCATATTTAATGCCTGATTTAAAAAGAAAAATAGATGCAGTGACATGTCGGCAATTTTAGGAAAGTGTGTTCCTTGTAAATTCAAGTAAAGGTCTGGGAGAAACCCGTTTTTCTCTTTCTTAGTGAAGACGTGATGTTTCACAGCAGGAATTGTTGTAGATCCGTATTTATTAAGTGATGAGTAGTTGTTCTTTTCCTTTGCACTTTTAATGACAAATTCAGATGGCAGCAGAGAAGAGAACTCCCCCACCCCCGCGCTCTTTGGAGCACACCCCTTCCTTCCGCCTCTATCCCTCTCTAATAAAAAGCTCGAAAAGGCTTTGTCTAAAAGGGAAAAATATGTGGCTTAGTTACCAGAGGAAAGAAAGCCAGCAGGCATGCTCTCTGGATTCTTGCCGGTGAAGCAAGGTGAGAACAGAAGCGTTCACATGTAGTGCGATGTGTGTTAACTGGAGAGCGTCGGTGCCGTGGTTTGAGGGGGCGTCTTCGTCCCATTGAATGGGAAGGCTGGAGGTGCAGTGTACCCCTGGCCAGCCTGCGCTCAGGCTCTCTGCAGGACCACCAGGGACCCCTAAAAGCCCTGATGAGACAGTTCCTAAAGTGTGTATACTTTCTGAAAATAAATCAAGCAAGCGGATTGTTCACCTTATATTTTTTTCATGTTTTCTTGACTCTTGCCTTTTATAATCACAGGTAAACGACACCCAGAACGTTAGGTCACCGGCTGGGCTCTGTGCCCCAGTGTGTGAAGCACTGTTTCTCTTTAGCTGAAGTTCTTGAGGAAATGTGTTCAGTTCTCGACATTTCTATTGCCAGAAAGACTTCAGATCGCAGGCCAGATCCTATAGAGACTTGTGTGTTTTCTAAGAAAAAGCCCTGGACTTCATGTAAGTGCTACCAGATGAGCAGCCGTGCTGGTTTGGGTCGTCTGGTCCTGCTTAGTTAGCATGGAGGCCAGAGGGAACAGCAAGTTGAGACGGACTGGCATGTTCACCGGATGTTTCTCCGTGTTCAGGTTTTTAAACTTACCTTTTCTAAAGAAAGTAGCTAAAATTTTTCCTCTGAGATTCAGGGGGATTAAGAAGTGAAAACTTTGATTATCACTGAGTACCTGATCACCAATTTGAGTTTTATAACGTTTGGTGCTCCAGATATGCATAACCTGTTAGTGCTTCTTTCATTCCAAGGCGGTCCTTCGGCCTTTTCCCAGCTTCTGGCTCACACCAAATGCTGCCCCCATTTTAATTTCTTCGAACCTAAGTCATTTCTGCTACCTTTTTAAAGGTCAAGCCGTTTGCTTCTTTCTTTTTTTGTCCTTTTATCTTTCTCCAAGTAACTCTGAGTTGGCTCTCAATAAAGATGCACACAACTACACATTCTTAACCAAATCAGGGCTTTTCATTCCAGATAAATGATTCCTCTAATCTCACCACTTATGCTGTTAAGTGGTCAAATTCTTTTTTTTTTTTTTTTGATTTTTTAAAATAATTTGTATTGGAGTATAGTTGATTTACAATGTTGTGTTAGTTTCAGGTATACAGCAAAGTGAATCAGTTATACATATACAAATATCCACTCTTTTTTAGATTCTTTTCCCATACAGGTCATTACAGAGTATTGAGTAGAGTTCCCTGTGCTATACAGTAGGTCCTTTTTTTTTAACATCTTTATTGGAGTATAATTGCTTTACAATGTTGTGTTAGTTTCTGCTGTATAACAGAGTGAATCAGTTATATGTATACATATATCCCCATGTCCCCTCCCTCTTGTGTCTCCCTCCCACCCTCCCTATCCCACCCCTCTAGGTGGTCACAAAGCACCGAGCTGATCTTCCTGTGCTGTGCAGCTGCTTCCCGCTAGCTATCTGTTTTACATTTGGTAGTGTATATATGTCCATGCCACTCTCTCACTTCGTCCCAGCTTACCCTTCCCCCTCCCCGTGTCCTCAAGTCCATTCTCTACATCTGCATCTTTATTCCTGTCCTGCCCCTAGGTTCATCAGAACCTTTTTTTTTTTTAGATTCCATATATATGGGTTAGCACAAATTCTTATTTCTTTTGACCATTTTTTTAACATGTTTATTGGAGTGTAATTGCTTTATAATGGTGTGTTACTTTCTGTTTTATAAAAAAAGTGAATCAGCTATACATATCTTTTGACTATTTTTAAACCATCAGCCAAAACAAAATATGTGATAAAGAAGTTTAGTGTGTTGAGGTTAAGGGATATGAGTTACTTTATATTCATTAACCTTTTTCATTGACGTTTCAAGTACTTTTACTTGTTTTTTTCATCCAAGCTGAAAGTAAAACTTAAAAATAGTTTATCTGTATTGCTACTTTTTCTTCCTTTAAAACAGGTGAGAATTGAATAGGACTGTGCAGATGAACAGAAAGTTGGTTTAAGGTTGCTGTGTTCCAACAATAGTAGCTATTCCACACCAGTGAGTTGGAAATTTCATAGTAATTTAAGAAACATACATCCTGTTCCCTGGTTTCAAGAACTGATATAAGTCTATGATGGAAGATGATGGAGCCTAAATAGATTAATTGTTTTAATTGAAATAGTAAGTTACAGATTTCTTTCCCCTGTATATATAAGCAAGCTGAGTTGGGAGAGAATTGCTGACGTTTTGCTGTTAGTCAGGCTAATGTGAAAGGAGTATAACTTCCAGAATATTTCTGTGTGATCAGAAGAAATGCTAAAAAATAGACATTTAATACCACATGCTAACACATATATATGGAATCTTAAGGGGAAAAAAAAGGTTCTGAAGAACCTAAGGGCAGGACAGGAGTAAAGACACAGACATAGAGAATGGACTTGAGGACATGGGGAAGGGGAAGGGTAAGCTGGGACAAAGTGAGAGAGTGGCGTGGACATATATACACTACCAAACGTAAAATAGATAGCTAGTGGGAAGCAGCCACATAGCACAGGGAGATCAGCTCGGTGCTTTGTGACCACCTAGAGGGGTGGGATAGGGAGACGCAAGAGGGAGGGGATATGGGGATATATGTATATGTATAGCTGGTTCACTTTGTTATAAAGCAGAAACTAACACACCATTGTAAAGCAATTATACTCCAATGAAGATGTTAAAAAAAAAGGAATAGACATTTAAAGTAGAAATATAAGGCAATAAATATTTTAGCTGAAAAATCAATAACAAAATGGAGGTAACAGTTATTAGTAATTTAATTAAGGCTGTATCATGTGTAAAATTACTGTCAGCGGCCGAGGTATAGATGCTTGTACTTACTGAAATGTAACACTCATATACCATTTGGAAACAAGATGACATATAACGAGCAATAAAAAAATGAAATATTCCAAGATCTCCAATCTGCTTCTGAATAAATGAGCTGTGCTCCAGTACAGGAAAGAAAACAGCAGAGAGTTGTTGAAAGAATTACATGAAGATAATGGAGAGTTTATATATATTTTCTTTATTGATCATTCACAGAACTTGGGGCTTTCCAGCTGGACTGACAGCTGAGTTATTTGCCCATCCCTAGTGACTGACAACAAGTAATGGGGAGGCTTTTACCATGATATAACAGCACAGAATAGTTCCTAATCTACTGCTGTAGTTCTCATCAAAAGCACCCTGGCAAAAACACTAGATTTATCACTTCAATTACTGGAATTTCACATTTGGTTTAAGGAGACATGTTTCTATAATGTGACAGGCTTTACAGATCCTGAACTTCTTCAGACGTTGCAGTTATCAGGGTAATTGGAGAGCGATGTAAAGGAAAGCAATTGTTATAGTTTTATAACTTTTAACGGTGACTGCTGGCAAGAAATAAAACAGACCATAAACTGATGATCTTGGCTATGTGTATTTTAAAAAGCTTTTGTTTTTTAATCAGCTTAAAGTTATTTTCTAATCTGAAAATGGACAGCAACTACATTTAAACCATTGTAATATTATGCATAAACAGATTTGTTTGGTATTATGATTTTGAGTAGTGCCAGAAATCGCACGTAAGGACAAATATTAGAAGTCATATATTTATGAATGTTAACGTGGTGAATGTTGATTTGCTTCAAGATACAAAGCTAGAGATCTGTTCTGTGAGTCAAAAATTTATCTTTACCTGGCTCACCTACTTGATACCTGGAATCTTGGTTTTCTCATTTCCTCATTTGGGACTAATTTTTTTTTAATTGAAGTATAGTTGATTTACAGTGTTGTGTTAGTTTCTGATATAAGCGACTAATTTCTAACTTCTAAAAATTAGTTACTTAAATACATGGTAACAAGTACATGTTATTTTGAACTGAAAGCACTATGTATTATAGTTTCAACATATTTCAGTATTAGAATCATCACAGTTTTTACAACTGCTTCTGTTATGAATGAACCTTACTCCTGCTGTATAATGAGCTTATGATAGGGTACATTTCAGAGGCAAGGTATTATATTATACTGATGCCAAACGGAACTGAACTACCCCGACTCTGACTTATATTTGGGATGACTTTTCTTACGTGGCAGGTGAGGTTTAATGGCATGGTAAAATTAGCAATGTTGTACTATAGTAATTAACAACCTGTCCCACCAGAGATGAGGAATTTAGGATAAGGATATTGGTAATAATTAAGGTTCCACCAAATCTCTTATAATTGTGAGTAGTTTTCATCCTGTGAGTTTTCTCTTGATCCAGTTATAGTAAAATTACATGTTTGCCTTCTCTTTCTGATTTTTTGCCCTAGAATGGCATCAACTTTATTTCATCCTAGCATTTTTTTATCTAGTGCCACTACTGTTAATACCCCTGTATTTTATCAAAGTGTGTCAGAGTAGTTGAAGATAGAGAAGAAGCAGTGGCATTGTAGCCACTGTTAGCACAGTTGCCCTGAAGGCCATGCAAAAGGATTTTATTTTAACTTACCCATTCATTCACCAGGTTCCAGGCAAAGCACCTCTCTCCAACATATTTACCACCTGGAGACTTGGGGACTCAACAGTAATCCTAATATAAAACTGAGGCATAGTAGGAATCAATTCATTCGGTTTCTTTTTCTTTCCACAGGTATTTACTGAGCATCTGTCATGTTTTAGGAACAGAAAAGAAAATGTATAGCTCTATCTGAAATCTTGGTAAAATAATATGTTAAGTAATTTAACAGTACTAATTAAGACAAATAATAGCAAGCAGTTGTAAAGGACTTTGCAGTTGGCAAAGTGCTTTTCAATTACAGACTCACTCAATTAGGTGGATGTAATCACTTCACCTAGATTTTCTATACCTGGTAAAAGGATACTTTGTAACCTTGCCGGAGGTTAATTGCTCAGCTTTTTAAGGGTTAATAATTCATGTACCATGCGTCAACTTAAGGAAAGTTTGAAAGTTTTTTCGCATTGCCACATGACCCTGCTTTGTTAGAAGGATTAGAGATCCACTTATTTTAGGGAGGGAGAAAAAAAAATGATAGGGCTGAAATTTTCCATTTTTTGTATTGAGTAGCCAACATGCCAGTTCTGTTCAATAGCTACTCAATTTGTGCCATTCCTTGAAGTGATTACATGGTGGTTGATGGAATCCAGCTGATACGTAATACTTGATTTTTGAAGAACTGAGCAATAGCTCCACATCCAGACTGTCAGCAGATGCTCAAGGGCAGCCTTCAGCATCCATCTCAGATGAGGTCACTTCTCCCTCCTCCTCCATTCACTCTGGTCCAAGAGGCCACCGTCTCTCATCAGTAGCCTCCCAGCTGTTCTCCCTGCAGCCCCCCTTGCTCTGCTACCGTCGGCTTCCAGTATGGCAGCCAGAGTCATCTTCCTGAAAGAGGGCCGCCCAGGGGTGTGCTCTGTGATGGAGGAAATGCTCTGTATTTGCACCGTCCAGTAGCAGCCACTCACCACATGTGGCTTTTGAGCACTTAAATTGTGGCTTGTGCAACCGAGGACGTTTTTAAATTTTCAATTTCATTTTTATTTTAATGTAATTTTTATTAATTCAAATTAAAATAACCACAAGTGGCTAGTGGCTGTCATATTGGACAGTGCAGTCCTGAAACATAAGTCAATTCATGTTTCCTTTCTGCTGAAAACCGTCTATGGTGTAACTTTGCACTCACAATAAAAACCAAATTTTCCACAGTATGTAACATAGCTCCTAAGCATCATCTGCAGCTGTTCTCCCCTTGACCACTCTGCTCCAGCCACACTGGCCTCCTTGCTGTTGCTCAGACCTAACAGGAATGCTCCAACCTCAGGGCCTTTGCACTTACTGTTCCTCCCCTAATTCCTCTCTTTGCTCAATGTCAGCTTTTCATAAAGGCCATTTCTGGCTGTCCTATTTAAAACTGCGGCCCTCCCCTACCCCTGCATTGCCAGCATGTTCCAGATGATGCTGTTCCTCCAGGTGATTCCTCAGAGGTCAGTGCACACACTTCATTGGATCCATAATCAGGCTGTCAGCAAAGACTCTTAGCTAATCTTCGAAACATATCTGAAATCATCTAAAACACTTTTTTGTTTTACTTATTTACTTAATTTATATTATTTTCCTCTCCTTCTAGAGTAGAAGCCCCATAGGATGGGGTTGTTCACAGCTGCATCCCCAGATCCCAGAAATGTATCTGACACATCATATGTGTTTAACAAAGTTGTGATGATTAAATGAACAGACGAAGATATGGCATTATGAATAATCCAGCAAAAGTGTAATCCACTAGGCAAAGTATAATTGAATTGAAAAATAAAATGCTGTAAACAGTTGAGGTGGGAGCATTTAGTCCATAGCAGTCTATGGTAGATCAAAAAAGAAGAAAAATCAAACAGAACATTTGAAGAATATAATGAATAAGATGGAATTAATAAATATATGTATTTAACTTGGAATTGTTAAACACAGCATTAACTTTATGATCAAGTGTCTGTGGAAAATGTATGGAACTTATAATTAGCTTTAAAGGGAATTACAGTAAATTTTAAAAACCAGGAATTACCAAGTCATATTCTCTGATTGCAGTATGATAAATGATAAAAATTTAAATGGAAACACAGCCAATCACCTATAAATATTAAAGTACTTTTGGACAAAAAACAAGTAAATCAAATACAGTTACAAACTATTTAAAAGGTAATAAAAAATGTCATTAGAATCTACTGATGTTGAACTCAGAAATAAATGCACAGTTTTAAATGCTTTTATAAATGCAAAAGAAAGATGTAAATTAAATTACTTAGAACAGGGCTTCCCTGGTGGCGCAGTGGTTGAGAGTCTGCCTGCCGATGCAGGGGACACGGGTTCGTGCCCCGGTCCGGGAAGATCCCACATGCCACGGAGCGGCTGGGCCCATGAGCCATGGCCGCTGAGCCTGCACGTCTGGAGCCTGTGCTCCGCAACGGGAGAGGCCACAACAGTGAGAGGCCCGTGTACCCCCCCTCAAAAAAAAAAATTACTTAGAACAATTCAAAAATGTCAGAGCAAAAAAAGGAGTAATAAAATAATTGAATAAAAGCAGTAATAAGTGAGCTAGAAAAACAAAAATGAATAAATCAAGATAATTCAGATAGAAGTTCGGTAAACCTGAAAAACCAAGAAAAAACTCATTATAACAATTGATAAAAAGACAATGCCTTAAAGAAAATAAGGTATGTAATAATGTAAGGTTGACAGATTTTGAAAATGTCAACAAATTGGTTGGTACAATAGTAAATGGTGACTTTTTTTTTTTTAATTTTCTAGAAAGTTTTATGACATGGGAATTGTATGTTTTACAGGTTTGAAGACTTAGAGAGTAACTTTTGGAGCCCACAGTCTTGTACAACACACTCACGTCTAAACATCGTTAAACACGCCCCATCCCCTTCTCAGTTACCAGTCTCTTAAACCTCACTTAGAATATAGACCTGAACATCGTCAATGGAACATAGTAAATAAAATTAATCGTAATCCTTTCATGCACATTTAACAGTCTTGAGAGTATTAGAAAATCCCTCAGTTACATCATAGATTATATTAGAAAATCAAATCAAAGATGCCTTTGGGCATCTCAAAGGATGCCCAAAGGGGGCATTTAATATAAAATCATTTTCTAATGAATAAAAATTGAACAAAATGAATAGATTGTGTTTGTATATTTTTCTTATCCCACAGAAAATTGAGGTAGTTTACATAAAATATATAAATACCACAGAATACATAAAATAAAATCCAATAATATAAAATAAAGGTAAAATTTTTGTAAAGATAAGGAACCCAGCCAGGGATGAGAAAATGATTTCCTTTACTTAGTATAAACCGCCAACATCACTGAAAACTCTGTAATATGAAACATTCCATTTGAAAGCAAGAGCAAAACAAGGTTGCATTTGATGACAAAACCAGAATTCAAAGCTAAGTACATCTGATATCAAAGCTCTAAGAAAGGTATAAGAAAGCAAGAGATCAAATAGATTAATCAAAAGCTGAGTCTGTTTTATATAATTAATTAATATGTATTTGTGTGTGTGTGTGTGTGTGTACACATTCTTGGAGGACTCGCAAATCAACGTAGAAGGGATATATTATTTAATATTTAATAAATTGTGTGAGACTTATCAGGATGGCAGATGACCAGTGTAGAGCTTTATTGGACACAATTCACAAAGGCAAATGTTGATGCACTAAAAAGTTAAATATGATGCAAATAAAATCATAAAAGTTTATACAGGAATAGAATTGAAGAGACAGCAAAATCTCGATGAGAAAACTTTCCCAGAATTTTAACAAATAAAAGAAACAACAAAGGAACAGATTGATAGATTTAGCTATTTGATAAGCTAAAATTTTTATGTCCAAAGTTCCCAAAGGAAAACGGCAACTAGAGGACTAAGAAAAAATCTTTTCATCAAATAACACATCAAAGTTTTATATCCCTTTATATAAAGACCTCATACAAATCAATAGGAAAAACACTGCAAACTCAATAAATAGGTAGGCAAAAAAGATGACGGAACAAGCATTGGGAAAGGTGTTTGCCATCGCTAGTAGTTAAACAAATCCAAAGTTCTGTTTTAAAAGAAAGCAACTGTTAGATACCTTTTCTTTATCAAATTAACAAAAGAAAAACATAGTTTGGTGTAATGTACATCTACTGCAGGTGATAGATTAATTGGTTCTGATTTTTTAGAAAATAACTTGATGATATGAAACAGGTGCCTTAAAATTCTTCTTATCCTTTGATGTAAGAAGGCCGGGGAAGAGGGCTGGAAACATTTCAACAGTGCATTTGTTAAACGTAGCCTAGATGTCAGGATACGTGAACCTCATACAGTCACTTCGGGGACTGTACCACGGGGCAGTTTGCAGCACTTGTCTGGAGTCAGACCAGGGTTTACAGTCTGTATATATCATGAGTAGCTACATGGCCCAGGACAGCAGCCTAACCTCTCTAAACTTGAATTTACTCATCTGTCAGATGGGGATAATACTCGATGTACCACCTATGAGCATGTGAATAAAATAATCCCTGTAAAAGTTAGCTTACATCACATAACGAGCCTTGAATTGTTAACTGTTACTTTGCTATCATTAATTATTATAATTAACAGATACTAATTATTATGCTTAACTTATATTAATTATATTTTTCATTATCGTTAATAATAGTATATAACATAATTAATAATGTATCATATAGGTATAATTAATAATGAAAAGTGGCAAATTTTAGTAACCCCTTGGCTAGTAATTGAAGGAGTAAAGCGGTGAAGTGAACCAACTGCATTCTTTGGGTCCGCCTCTTC
This sequence comes from Delphinus delphis, assembly GCF_949987515.2. NCBI lineage: Eukaryota > Metazoa > Chordata > Mammalia > Artiodactyla > Delphinidae > Delphinus > Delphinus delphis. The sequence goes on from NC_082695.1 coordinate 85,301,673, forward strand.
AGAGCCACCTCTGACTCTAACCTCTGACAGCTGACCACTTGCTCCGGCTTCATCTTCTTCCCCCCAGAGCAAGCAGAAGTCGACTTTCTCAGGTTAATAATCACTTCTAGTCTGAGAGCTGTCTGCAATGGCGGAGCTTTCGAGGTGCTCCCAGCCAAGGCGTCCTCGTTGTGAAATGTCATCAGCTGCTCTAGCTACCTGAGCACCTGTGAATGCAGGTATTGGTGGTAGAGTAGTTCATCTCATCAGTCTCCACATTGAATAGAACCTACTGTCAAATGGGAAACTATTGGGTTGCCTTATTTAGCTCATTTGATGGACTCCTGTTGCGGTGGGATTAGTTAACAGCTGTGAGGCACTAGTGTTTTGATGGTTGGTTTTGGTCAGTGTGCAGCATACATTGAGCGCCTGTTTGGAAAGCATTGTTCTCAATCATTCAGCCAGTTTTGTTTCAGAGGCCTGGGTTTGAGGAAGAAGAAGAAAAGAAAAAGGGGAGGGGGATTAGGAATCACAAACCTTCCCTCGAAATTTATTATCGAACCTAGAACTGAAGACTGTTACCCAAATGCAGTCTGTTCTATAAAAGAAGATGTGAATTTATGATTAAGTTTGAAAATAAGGTTTTGTCTGTGGGCTTTAGTGCGATTGTTACCTTGAAGAAGTACCGTAAGCCACTTGGAGGGTTTTTCTGTTTAAATTGTGTTTGCAGCCACTCCTCTTTGGGTCTCTGAAAAACGACCTAAAACCGGTGTGCTGGTTTCAGGTATGTTTGAAGCTCTGTTCGCTTGTTGATGGGACCAAGCACTTGAGCAGTAGTGCTTAGGAAGAATTCAATTAGGGATGATCAACTCTCTTGCAGGTAACATTCCTTTATCACCTGCATCTTTTGATTAATTCATCATGTATCTGTGTCTTTAATTGCATCCCATAGAGAATTTACCTGAAGGATACAGAAAGAAATGTAGTTAATTTTTCTGTGTGAAGTTGCAGTTGTGAAAAAGTATAGTGTGGAATTCCACTGTGGTATCTCCAAAGGAGCCAACACTTCTTGTGAACTGTTACCCGTGTTCATTTTCACATGTGCCATCTCATCCTCATTTTGCTTTTTATTAAACGTTCAGACTAGTAATTCTAAAGATTTAATTTAAAGGGTGATAAGTTAAAAGCTGTGTCATCGTGTGTATTTTTAAAGGAATAATCTCAATTTCATTTCATAGGCATGTACTGTAGCAGATGTTTGCAAATCTTGGTTTAAAACTGATTGAAGTATTTTAAGAAAACTGAAATAATGTCAGTGGTAAAATTTACTTTACCAAGTGCAGATGTAAGGCATCAAGTTCTCAGACTGATGGCAGAATTAACGAAAAACACCATCTGCTTCAATAATTATCTGAAAATACCCATATTCTTGGATTTGTTTAATACCACTTAGTTCCCAGCTTTATTTTATCTGGGTTTGCACACCAACCAGACTAGGTTGTACAAAATGGAGACTATTTCCATCTGATCATTTTTGAAAATGTGTGTTTGCATGAATAATGAATCTTTGAATTGTTACTAAACAAGCAAATTATTTGCGTATGTGTCACATCGGTTATCAAGTTTGCACGTGTGACAGCTTCAACAGCCGTCACGTAAAATGCATAAAGCTTGTAACCATATGTTTTTGCTTGACAGAAAGCTAAAACTCAAGATCAATTTTCAGTATGGAATGCACAAATTAACACTTTAAAATGCACCACAATATGTACAGCTTGGCAAAATTTGCAGAAGTAGCACGTTTCTAGATATTAACTGATATCTTTGGATTCGACCTTAAGGTATTCAATCATTTTGATTAAAAGACTGATTTCTCATAAAACCACAGTCTGTTGGAGGCACAAAGCCAATGACATTTGAGCATTCATATATTTTCATAAACTTTGAACAATGTCAGTGAGACACCTCTTCAATCTTGGCCACACAACAGCAAGGTATTCAATCTTTCTTTAGCTTAAGACAGAAAATTTGAATATCAGCATAGGGTTATAAATGTGGCCGTCCGTGTGGCGTGCTCCGTGTGGATTGGAAGGGGCAGCCTGTGCAGCGCGTCACGTAGCACGGCTCGCTCTGCGCCCCTGACCACTGGTCTCCCTCCCCTTTCCCACCACTGCCCCTCCCCCTACCCAGAGGCATTCTGGGAAGGGGTTTGAGTTTGGTTCTATAAAACAATTCCTTTGAAGGTTTTCTTTGGGGTGGGGGGTGGTGGGGGGCTTTTAAAAATGGCTTCTCCTAGTATCAAATATGGCTTGTGATAATTACTCAGAGCGCCGTGAGGATACAGACTCCCCAGTATTTCTTCGGTACTTTTCCATGTTTTGAACACAACAGTGGTGACACTGCCAAGGTTATCTGCTTCCCTTTGGCCTCCTAAACGAGGTCGTAGTGAAAATTGGATGCTCGTCAGATACTGCCTCTTTCGATGGTGTTGCTCAGTGCAGAGTGATTATCCTATATGGTAGGTGAGATGTGTAAGGTTTCAGTTTGTTGTCAGTAACACTGCGTTAAGTGTATTAACATCTACTACAAGTAGCACGTCTCTCTCTTTAGTGTTGTCTCACAAGCAGCTTGGGCAGAAACCAGATGGGCCGCGAGGAGAGATGAGCAGTTGTTTCTTGCCCAAACAGAAAATGCAGCAATATTCTGTGAAGTAAAGAGACAGTGAAGGCACATTTTAATACGTTGTAATATGCGACAGATGTCTAAAATTTTTTACCTAAAATCCCTTTAATCTTGCTAATCTTTGCATTCAGCACGTGCTTTAATATTAGAATGAAAAGCATTACTACTACTTTTGACAAAGGTTGCCATAATCCCACAGAATTACTGCTTTATAACTAAGTCTCCTGAGTCATTGCTAACAGTCCAGGTTTTTGTGTTTCTGGTTATTACCTGATTACACATCCCCCATCCCTAACGAAGATCAAATGACAGTCTTACATTGGTGAAGGAAGACTCCATTAGTAATGCCATGTTAGGAGAGATGGTCATTAATTGTGTCCATTTTAATAAAATTTGCCATGTGAAACAAAGGAGTAAATTGTTGACAAGTCAATTTGCATCTCTTCTAGACTGCCACAGCTTGACTCAATAACTCATGGATCTAAGATAGTTTAGGGATGTGCAGCTCTTGCAAACCAGTTTGAAGTGTAGTTCAAGAGGGAGTGATGTTGATTCCGCTGCTGTGTTTTCCAAGTGACTGCAGCGTGTCCCAATCATACGTGACTGGCCACATGCACGCCCCCGGGAGGTATTTTGAGTGCAGATCGTCTCTGGTGATAAAAGAATCCTCTCGCCTGGGTAGATGGCTGTCTCTGCAGAGACTCCTGTTCCTCGCTGGCAGCTCTGATTTAGTGGGGCTACATTGCTTCATTCATTAATTCGCAAGTGTTTATCGAGCATCTACTGGGAGTCAGGCACTGTGCTGTGTGCAGGGCTGCATCAGGAAGCACCCGGGGCTCGCATTCTAGATCTAAATAAGTAACAACATAACTGCAGGTTAGGATAAAACGCCATGAGTGAAAGAGTGGGTGGTGTGTGATGCAGAGTAACAGACACTTGAGCAGGCCTGCATTGTGCCTTCACTGGGGAACAGAAGGGACCAGCTCTTCAGGGAGACGAGGGCTTGAAAGCACCCTAGGCCTGCGGAGGGAGCGAGCCGAGCAGCGCAGGCCCATCAGGGCACCGAGAGACCAGCCACTGGGGCTGCGTGTGCTGAGGACTTGTGGCGTGTGGCTGGTCAGGAGACCTGATGCTCCAGGGAAGGGCTTTGGATTTTCATCACAGGAATCCCAGGATCAAATTTCGATTTAAGAATTCATCTTTCCTCCTTTGTGGAGGGTGGGTGGAGAGACCAAGGGGGAATTAGGAGAGTAGTTTAGGGGACATGTGGCTTAAGGTTGCAACCATGGAGACAGAAGATACCTTTGGACGTAGAACTGAAGGAACTTGCCCACGGACCGAATATGGGAGGTGGGGCAGGTTTCCAGCTTGGATTTTTCTGATCCGGAGCAGACAGTAGATTTAGGAGAAGACCACCTCGGAGTGGGGCGCAGGGAGACAAGAAGTGGCGCCAGGGTGGAACTCTGGAAGGCCAGTGAGCCAGCACAGGAAGTCAAGTGGTCAGGAACAGGAGGGGTGACAAGGAGCTGTTGACTGAAGCCAGGAAGACAGCGGGCGGAGAAACAGTCCTCTGCACCTACTGCTCATGAGATCGAGGAAGAATGTCCTCGTGGGGCTTGTCTTTGGACCCTGCCCACAGCCCTGTCCTGTGGGACCCACAGTGGGACACGCATTGCGCACAGTTCCAGAGGCCAGAAGATGAGGTCAGGGTGTCGGGAGGGTGCTTTCTCCTCGGGCCTCTCTCCTTGGCTTACAGATGGCCATCTTCCCCCGTGTCCTTACATGCTTTTCCCAGTGCCTGTGTCTGTGTCCCAGTTGTCTCTTCTTGTAAGGACCGCAGCCAGGTTGGATTAGGGCCCACCTGGATGACCTCATTTGACCTTGATTACCTCTTTAAAGGGCCTGTTTCCAAGTGCAGCCACGTTCTGAGACCCTGGGAGTTAGGATTTCAACATGAATTTGGGTATACTCGGCCCAGAACAGGCCCCAAATATGCATTTTTAGCAAATGCCCCAATGCCTCTGATGCCATTGGGCCTCAACCCACCCTTCCAGAAACACTGCTAAGCTGCAGTGTGCAGGACACTCCACCAGGCACTGAGCTGGGAGGACCCCCTGACCCCTGCCCTTAAGGGGCTGATGTTTTCACAGGAGAACGATGAAAATGGAGAGACATGGCCCTGCATCCCTTTGAGAACTTATTCTTCTGTGTCACATGTTCAGATCGTTAAGTCACATCTTTACCTTCGTATCCATCACCCAAAGTGGGCAAAACAGAAAGTGCTACATCTGTGAGCACAAGTGCACGCGGAAGGTTAGACAGCTCATTCTGCAGAACAACTGGAAATCTGTATCAGGATGTTTTGCCCACAAAAAGATGACTCGGTCAGTTTGTTTCTGCTGCTGTATTCTCCGGTGTATTTGTTGCAGTTTGACTAATAATATTAGCACAGCTCGCACCTCAAACAGCAGAATAAAGATGGGCCCTTTTAATCTAAATACGCATAATATAGACGTCCTTTCAGTTTGATGCATAAAATCCGTTGCTAAAATTTTATTCTTGCCATGTTCTGGTTTGCTCCCATGGACACATGTATACGTACACATATGTGAGTAAGGTAGAGGAAAGTTCAGAAGATGTTTCATTAAACTGTTACCCTGCAAAGATAAAAGTTCTGAAGCAGTATATTATTATATCTCAAACACAGTGTATTATTAATGTTTTGTACAGCCTTGTTAACTTCCTTTTAAATTAGCCCAAAAGCAGTGGCACGTCCGTTTGTTTGTGGAGGGCAAATGTTGTCAGTACCCATACTATTATACTCATGGGTCTGTTCCGTGCGTCTGGGGAGCGCAGGGAGCTTGTAACCATTCATCTGGGCAGAGTGGTGGCCCTTCTCACTGCTCAGATTTCATGCTGTGCTAAGGGTGGGTGTGGGAACACGCTGCCACCTTAATTTAGGATACTGTGTGTGCAGGCACGTGTGTGAGTGTGCAGAGGCTGTGTGTGTGTGTGTGTGTGTCCATCCTTCATGTTTCCATCATCTCCGTGTTCTCTGCCTGTGTTTTCCTGTTTCAGCACGTGGTTTATTGCCTGGTTCTGTGATTTGTTACATTTTTGTGTGAACTGTTGTCAGATACTTTAAAATGTCATAGAGCTGCAATTGTCATAACAAGAAATAGCTTTGAACTCAAAGTAGGCAAAATGTAAAAGTTAAGGATGAATTCTTGCCACAAAGACTGCCTCCGAAACAGGAAGAATATATGTGACCTCCAAGTCGTGAGGAGAACGTTAAAAAATACACAGTGTCAGTGTAAACAAAAGGCAGCAATGAAATATTGAAAGTATTTCTAAAAGTACGTATGTCAGATAGTTTTGCAAAACAAGTATTTCTGGGGGAAAAGTTAATTTTGAAAGTCATGTGATCTTTGGGGGGGGTCAGTCGTAGACTTGAAAGAGAAATGGTCTGAATGTGAGCCTGCCAGGTTCATTAGCACACCTGCACGGTGACTCTCCGAGGTGGAAATGTACAAGTTTTAACTGTGAGCCCCACTGGATTCAATAGCTCCCAGCAAGAGCAGTCTGAGCTTACACAAGATTTCACTTCTGTCCTTGGGAAGGTATTATACGTTATTATCATACGTTATTATCTAAAGGATTGAGGTTATATCTCCACACATCACATTGCGGATTAAATTAAGGCTTTCACAGATTCTGTCTGAAATAGAATTGGGAATTATCTGCATAATTTGGATTGCTTTCAAAATGTGAATTATTGAAAACATGAACTGTTAGCTTGGCATTTAGAATATACGCTACATCTCTCTAACTTCTGTAGCCTGACGAGCTATTGAAAGGAAATGCTTTAGAAATAGATTGAAGTCTGCACGCCTTCATACGTGTGTCCTTCTGGCCGGGGAACATACTAGATGCCAGGTTAACAGTGAAGTGAGTGCGAGCCAGGAGCTCCCATGGGGGTGGTGACCCCAGAAGAGGGTCTGCGTGGAGGACCCCCAGGCCTCACCCTTCTCCTGGTGAGGGGGTTGGGGAGGAGCCTCTCAGAAGACAGTGTGGGGCGGGCACGGGAGCCGCCCAGTGAGCCCCAGGCCTCGCGCTGCTGCTCCCGGGGAGACCTGGCCACCCAGCTCAGTCCTCTGCCCTGTCCTTCCATGTGTGTCCCTGCTCCCGCTAAGCCACAGGGACTTGTCTTCTCTTTAGCAATTTGCCATCATTAATAAACACTCATTAATCCAAGGTCAGCTTGACCTTCTGGAATTACGGGTTTGCCGACCTGAAAGCTGTCATTCCTTCATACAGATAGCAGTTCACTCAGCTGCGAGGCCCCAGCGCATGTCCCAACAACACAGATTGTAGGTCTCATATATCACCTGTTAAGGGCCAGCTTGGACCAATTAATAAAGGAAGTTCAGCTTTCCATGCTATTAAATAATGTAATGGTCGTTATTTTAAAAAATAGCTTTAAGTAATATGAAAACAATCATTATATTGAATAGTGCAGTGAGGTAATAAAATCAATGGATTCTAATAATATTTTCTATTCTTTAACTAATTTTTGCATAACCTAATTTTACAATGATTCTGTACTTTTCTCTTCCTTACCTATTTCCCATGGAATAGAAAATAGATCAAAAAAAATTTTAAGGATATCGATAGTCTTTGGAGTGTGGAGAAAATTGATCAAAATATTAATTAGACTTTTGTCTTTTGCTAGTTTGCATCAGACAGATGAGGTTCTGATCTTTAACAACACCATGACTTATGAAACTGCTTGTGTACTAACATGCCATTATTAACACAACAGTAGTTTTCAGCAGTTGGTAATTATTGGCGTAATTAAACATTTATCAAGAAACGAGTATTTATCATTCATTAAACTTTCATTAAAAATCCATCTTAGCACAGGCTAGATTAGCCAGTGATTTTCAAGTGATAACTTCTTAACTTCTGGCAGGAATCTAGAACATTTTCATAATAACTGAAGTTGTACACAAGGTAACGTGCCAGGAATGGTGGGCGATTATAGGATTTCAGATTCATTTTGTATTAAGTGTTTTTTAAGACTTGGACCCAGAATGAGAAGGTACTTGGCATATCCTTTAGGGTTTACAGCATTTGGCACTTTTTAGCAGCCTATCTAGCAAAACATGTCACCCTTGGCAGAGAAAAGCTACTGGTAAGCAAGGTCTGTAATGATCTTTACATAATTTAAGTTTCCCCAAACATGGAGTGTTTACATATTTTAAGACATGAAAGTTTCTGTTGGACACGGAAGCCGGAAGAGAGGTAGATACGGACAGAATCACACTAATGCCTGCCTCGGAAGTCGTGCCAGACCAACGGGCCATCTTCCTGTTCACAGGCCACTTTCCGAGCTTCCAAAGGCTGTGTTGTCAAACAAGGGCTTTGTCACATAGCACCTGTCACTTGGGAGCAAACTGCAATCCAGGGGTCATGTTCAGATCTATTGACTTATTTAGACCACATGCTCCTTCCCAGAACTGGCAACGAGGAACTAAATAGTACAGAATTTGATGTGTAGAGAACTGCATCTGACGGTTGCTCTCAACTCCCTTATTCTAATTTTACTTGTTTTTCTGTATTGACTACATACTGCTGTCACCTCTCCAGTCTGATTCTCCACGGAGCCATGCTTTTGTTCACAAGTTGGAATCTGATCGCATCGTAACTCTATAGCCTTCCAACCTTCTCTCCTCTCGCCATTACGATAGGTGTAGGTGTCCCAGCCTATGGTTTCCACAGTCTCAGATTTACCCCAGACACTAATTGGACAGCTTCACGTGCATTTGCATGCTGGGTGTCCTCGTGAGACTGCACACACAGGAAGAAAATGGCAGTAGATAACTAAGACTGCCCAGAAAGCTTCTTCACCTATATGCTAGGGCCTCAAATCTTATTTGATATTCAGCTACTTTGTTTTTGTTTTCTCTTGGGCAAAAAATTTACTGTATCAGTGCTTTTGTGTCACAAGAATGAATTGAATTTGTACCCTTTAGTGCAAACAACAATAGACAGAGTGGTAACCTAGTGGAAAACAAATAGACACCCCGTCCCTTTTGGGGATTCAGAGAGGTTCAGAAAGATGGAGCTGACGGTGGAGAGGTGGCAGATAAAAAGAGGCCAAAGCAGGAAAGAATCCGGCAGTCATTTATTACCGTGCCATCTTCATAGTGTTTGCTGAACCAAGGTGGAGAGTAATGATTCAGACAAATGACGTTAATCATAATAGCTGGCCCTTTGGCAAAAACGGAATACCTAGCATTGCAGCAGGAGACCTAATCAGATTCTCTAAAACTTGCTTCAGAAGGAGAGAATTTTCTGCCTTTAGTTTTTCTGTCAGTGGCTTCCCGTGGGAGATATCATCCTTAAAAGAAGCAGAGGGATAAGAAATTGTGCCCGCTTCCCTTTTCCTTTCCCTGACCCCCTTGGAGATAATCACATTAAACTTGATGATTAATATTTATAGTGAAACCATATTATTTTTATGTCTTCTTCATACTTATCTAATGTGATAAGATGGCAGGAGCTGTAATGACCAGTCAAGTCATATTTTCCATAATCCTGATAATCAGAGTTTAGCTGTACTTCCTTAGAAGTGATTTTAAATGGCCTTGTGCATCGTGAAACCAAGCCATGTCACCCACATGGTTGCGCCTTCTCTGATGCTGTGTGGAAAGGTTTGTGGATCTCTTTAGACGTCGACTGATCGTTCAGCATACCTAAGTGCACTTGCGAACCATCCACTCAGAGAGTGGGCTTAATGTCCTTGATCTTTAATATATGTTAAAAGCTAGGGAAGTAATTTCATTGTTTTGCCCTGTGTTGGATTTTTAAAAATTAGCCTCAGAATATATTAGTTATTTTTTGTATATACAGTTTCATTAACAACAAAACCAAAATTCCTTTGGTCCTAAATACTTTCAGAGGTATTAATTAGGTACATTTTGTCATCACTACATCACACATACTTTGGCACCTGGACCCTCGGATCATAATGCTATTGTGTAGAAGGAAAAACAATTTAGAAACTCAGTTATATATCATCTCTAGGGGAAAATTATGTTGACACGTGGGAGGTTAATGTACACACTGTAGATTTCTTTGCTTGATTTGCTATTTTCTTCTTCGTAACTCTAGGTGTACAGTTCGTGCTGCCATTTAATGCACAGGTTGAGTGTAGTTGCAGGCTGTCACACATCATTAAAGTAAGTGATACACAGCCACAGAAGAAAGATGGAAGCTTTTCACTTGTGGCTGCTTGGACATTTCATTTGTCATCTAGTACAGCAGCACAAAAATTAGCTGTGGCCACCTTTGTGTAATTTATAGCCTGGTGCCGTGAAATTAAGCAACGAGTCGCACCATTTGGGCTGATTGGTGTTAATGTGTTTTGCATCCGCCTGCCCCCCACCCCCATGTCAGTGACAAATCTGGTAAAAAAGAAAAGACGGTGCTGTTCAATCAAAACTTTCTTTCTGGTGCCCTGTTGTTGTTATCCAGTTCAATCAAATACTGGATTCCTCTTTGAACACAGAGGTTCTTTCGACAGTTATGGAAAAGGCAGACATCTGATATATTAAGTGGCATCTTGCATTCCGCCATCATTTTATTATAATACTTCCGGCCCTCAAATAAGGAAACAAAGCTAATAATGGTTTAGTTCTTTTGACTGAAGTATGATGTGGCCGATGGAACAGATAGAAACCAATAGATAGCGCCTCAGACCCCAGCCCTCTATATCTGATCAGTAATCAATTTATTACTAATCACAACCAACAGATAGAATGCTGTAGACATTTGTTTCATCTGGCAGCCAGCAGGCGTGGAATAATTTTTTTAGAAATAAACCACGCACAAGAAGGTACATGACTGATGCGTCCTGCACATAAAGCTGCTGTGCTGTGCATTGTAGCCAGAGAGCTCTTCCCAGGCAAATCTTGCGCGTATCTGATTACCAATGGGCATCGCATCCCACTCACCTCTGGAATACATTACAAGTGCCGGCTCTTGACTTCTGAGGATTCTGTTAGCTGAGATATCTTGTGATAGGGAGAGGTATCACACCAGAATAGGATCTATAGGTATTAGTGTCAAGAAGAATAATGTCTTCCCTGCCCTTTCTCCTGGGTTATTGCATGGGTTATACAAAGATTGGGATGAGTTAATAGAAAACAAAGAAACTAGAGGCGGCAGGAAGGGGTGAGGGGCGGGGGAAGAAGCAACAGTACCGCAGAAATACATGACTTTTGCTGGTGCCAAAAGTAACGTGGCCCTTTTTTCTCCCAAAGCAGCAGCTTGCGTGGGAGTGCCTGACATAATCATTATAGGCATCTTACACTATGTAAAACTGAGGCTAAACAGACCACACCTAATGCAGAGGTGATGATGAGAGTTCCAAAAACGCATTCTAAGTTTCAGCAAGAGCATATCAGCCTTCGCAGCTGGATTACAGTGGTGATGAGAAAAATACTGTAATTCTTGGATTTCACTTTCATTGTGATTTCCGTAGAAGAAAACAATGTTAATAAGGAAAAATAAATAAATAAAGACGTGTGATATGAAAGGAGGTAGTATCACGTAGCACTTCCTTTCCGAGTGAGGGGCCTTTATTGTTCCACCGGAGAGAATTTATGCCACTTGCCGTTAAAAGGACATACCTGAATGAATCGGATCTACCTTGTTCACGCCCAGGATGAGGAAAATGATTTACTATCTGTCCTTTGAATTTCTCTGAGCATTCTGTCTAAACTTTAAAAGAGGATTTCATTTGCGATGAAATCGTAACAAATGTTGTTTTAACTAGACTGCGAAATATGTTATTGACAACAAGCGACTTTTCTTCTCAAAATAACATTGGTGCTTAGGCACGCAATTTACAAAAATGACAAGAAAGGGTGGTACTTTTCCCAAGGTGAATGTGAGTTGACTGATTAGCTGGTATTTTAACTTAGATTCTTGCAAATTACAGACATCAGAAACCCTGCAATTTATATGTACTTTAGAAGTGAAAGCTTTAATCCCGTGATTCATGAAAGTAAAGTGGTAATAATTTAAGTACCATATTTTATTTATCCCTTAGACTTGTCAGCTGATAGCAGAAGTATTCCTACTATTTTGGGGTTGCTGCCTTTGGCCACCTAATTGCTTCTTAGGAAATAAGAGGGAAATTGCTTATATAACTACACGGATTGTCTTTGGCAACATGGAGCCAAGGCATCAATCAGTCCATCTGGGTAAAATCACAAGCTGACTCCGATATCGCTAAATATTTATACTGTCAAGTACACACAGACATCCACATGAAAGGAGGCATTCATTAGGAATTCCCCAGCTTGTCAGCTTAAAGATGGAGATGAGAGCAAAACCTCCCACTATGGTACTGAGTGCTCAAGAAAAGTCTATATTTAGCCATTCCGAGCAATAAATATCATCGTATTGCCTCATTTAGGTAAATAGAGAATAAATATTGTCAAGATGGTCTGGAGATAATATAAACAGATCCCTGTTCAGAGAACGTGTTTCGGGGGAAATTCCAGGACAGGGATGTGCCAATGATGCTTTTTGATTTAACCCTTTTCCTTGATCACATTGCCCTCCCCTTTTTGGTAACAGAGATGGTGTTGCTGACAGATGAGGGGGAAAAGATGAAGAGGAAAAAAAAATTTTTTAACCACCAAGGTGATTTAAAGTTATGTGAATTAGAACACTAATTAGTGCTTGCGCCACAATATTTTCTTGACAGTTGCAAAAGCTGCTGCTGCTGCTGCGGAAAGTAAAGCTATCTGCAGCAACGGTGAGGTTCACTCAGGGTTCGAGAGCGCGGACGGAGCCCGTCCATCTCAAGGGCAGGTTGCTGGTCGAAGGCTAAGGCATGATCGTCAAGGCAGTGCTCGGGCTGGATTTCTCTTGTAGCACGTTGTTCTGAGACAAGGTCTTTCACACTGTGAGAACCTACCATGAAGACGGAGATCTGCAGCCTGACACACACGGTTCAGCTCTGCGCTGGGGCCTGGCAAAGCTGTCCGCGACAGTGTGGGTCCAGCACGTTCTCCGGGAGCAGAGGACGTGTCCCGCTGCAGGGCACGTGCTCCTTGCCCTTCCCGGTAATTGATAATCTTAGAAGTTATACTCACTGGGAATTTTAACTGATGTCAAAGTTTTAGTTAATTACACTAGATGATTTTTTTGAGATTAATAATTAACATCTGTCTTTATAACTAAATATCCATAATTAATCAGCAAATCATAACGTGAAGACTAATTAACTTCCAACTCAAATCTTAACAGAAAATCCATATTACTCTCCGACATCATTAATTACCAGAGTAATCAAAGTTATCCCTCGTGGGATAAAACATAAAGCTTTGTGGGTTTATCAGCTAAATTGTTAGCGTAGAAGAATTTGCAGAGTAACTTCAGATGGCATTACCGGTGACAGAATTACCAGGTTGTCCCAGCGCATCTTCATTGGCCGCATGCGCCATCACCAGTAAGCCGCCCCGGCAGCTGGCTGGGCGGCCAGCAGAGCAGAAGCTTCTCCACAGCGTCTGGGTTTCCCCCCAGGAGGTTGGTTCAGCCTTTTCTGGCAAGCGGGTAATCTGGTTGACTGTCTCCACAACTGCACTGTGCCCCTTTATTTCTTTTCCTCCGCCCCCCAGAACGCTAGTTAGCTGGTTTCAAATGATTAGTAACAAGCCAAAGTATACACCCAACATTGTTCACAAATGGGGAATTTTTTTTCAATAATAAAAAATTGAAATGTTGTCTCTGTCAGTTAAGTGTTAAAGAGAACTTAAGAATTAAAGGGATATTGCGTAAAAGAAGGAAGTACTGTGCAAGACAAAAGAAAAAAATTAACATGGACATGGCAGGAACTGAAATGGGGCCATTCTCCTTTCTAAGAAACAGAGTAGCACTGCTGTTAAAATCTGAAAGTGTCTTTTCAGGTTTTCACTTAGGTACTTAGGAGTTAAAAGTGTATTTAAAATCCAAGTTTCAATTATTGTATCACCTGATCTTCCAGGTACACACATCGAATACCGTTCTTTTGTGTGGCAGCTGTAAAACCCTAAGCAAATTTACTGTCAAGAAAACTCTGGATAAATAGGGGCTGTTCACTTAGGCAGATATCTGAGGTTATTTGGTGGCAATCAAAAACTCACAGCACTTCAACTAATGGGTTATGATCAGAAACTGTTCCTAATAGCCAGCTAGAGGGTTCTGAATATGAAGATTTCTATAATTTTGTTGTCAGCTTGTGATGTACTCTAGTGCTAATTATTTGGAACAATTATGTTTTTCTAATAACAAAAGAAGCAGCAGTGAATTAAGCAGACTTACCTTCAGATCTTTAGATAACAGTTTAAATACACTTGCCATTAAGAAATAACATTTCTTTTTGCTTTAGGGAGCCCTAATTATTGAAGATGCTTGTCTTTTAAAATCTACTGCTTCCACTTCTTTTAAACCTGTTCAATGCGTCAGTTTACACTGATGATTCAGTAACTAGTATTTTCTCAGTCTTAGGTTTATGCCTGTACCTCCCATAGGCTGCTTACTTCAGTTAGTTATTCAAAAAACCATAATTAGTGCAGTAATTAACGCGTGGATCCTTCAAAGGAAGACTGCTGGAATCATGGGATGCCTCTCATCACTCTTACTGATGTGCAGATGATGAAGAGACTTAGGGCGGTATGACGACGGGATTTGTATTACTGCACAGGAACTGTGCTGCAGGGACCTTCAGACAGGACCTTGGTCCACAGAGCCCTACGTTTGAAAAAAGTAATTATCCACACTGTTTCTATAATTCAGCTAGGTGTTATCCTGCATTTGCAGCTGTCAAATCATTTGTTTTAAATGTTTTTTTTTAAATCTTATGAATACTTGAAGTTTTGAGTTTCGCACATTATCTCTTAACCAGTTTCCAAACAGAGGTGCCAAGGTTTCTTCCTGTTTCTTTTCTTTTTTTTTCATTTTTCTTTTTAATGCATTATGGAGAGAGTCTTTCTTGACAATTGATTTCAGGCATTTGATGGTAGCTTGAGTTGATGCAGGTTACAGTTTCAAAATCATAGTCATAAAGAAAAGGCTCGATTTCCTACATTTCCCCAGGGAAATTTTTTTGGTTAAATCTCAGTTTTCTCATAAACTGAATCAGTTGTTTCAAGCCACAGTGAATGAGTTGTGTACAATTAAATTTGGGGGCCACGACTCAGAGGCTCAGGCACGGTTTTCTGTGTTCACAGCCATCCAGTTGGCCTCCTCTCTGTGGTTACTTCAGTTGGAACGTTTGCCCTTTAACTTCCTGTAAGCAATGGCCCCTTTTCCACACTTGTCATTCATTGACCTCTGCTCCCCAAATTCCATACTGTGTTTCATCCCTCAGGTAGCTCACGTGAACTGGGGTGAAGCAGCTGTTGTACCGGGGGGCTGCCCTTACCAACCAGAGGGAGGCCCGAGCACCGTGCTGTGTGTTGCCTGCCTCAAAACCTGAAGTCCAGGCTGGAGTGGGAGTAGGGTGTTGGATCCTGGATCCTGGACATTGGATATTCATTGGTAGGGAACAATCACATTTTTTAAAAAACCTTATTTAAACTGAATGGTTATGAATTGATTCCCCGTGTTTAGTATGTTAAGAAAAAAAGATTATGGGTATTGATCTTTACCCAAAATAGGGTGAAAGACTACATAACTTTAAATCTCATCAGTTGGGTTTACATCAAAGGTAGGTATATCCTTCCTACCTTGTCAGTTGTTCTGAGTTCACAGTACCACTTCACATGTTACCTTAGTTTCGGGGTCAGGAGTTGCTTGTACTTGGTTTCAACCCCAAGATAAACCATTAAATATCATAAACTCATCAGTAACTTGTAGCTGAGTACGTGCATTTAATAGTCTGCAAATAGACCCTCTTTGCCAATCAGAACACAAAGTTCTGCTGCATAATGCTTCTCCCAAAACATGCACTGTTTAAATCAACCAGTATTGATGCTGCTGCAATTAACTGTAAATTCATTAAATTTTTTACGCTCTTTCTAACACACAGCCTTCTGAACACCATCCTAACTTGTGAAAAGCAGCTTTGAAAGCTGCCGTGGCAGAGCATGTGGGGAGCAGCTTAGCTCCATGTGTGATACCACCAAGCACTGTTATAAATATTGGGTCAGACTCATGGTATAGGAGGTTTTTTTCAGAAGCAATAGTGACTTCTGAAGTCAGCAGTTCTGGAAGGAATCAGGAACAAGGGTGTCCGCCATGTATGAAGCACTGCAGGCCCAGCATGTGCTGCCTGGTGCTTTGCACACTGTTCCCAATACTTAAAATACCCTGCAAGCTGCTGTTACCCCATCCTGAAGACAGAAACAGAAGCTTAGAAAGGTTAAATAAGCTGTCTCGGCACATATAGCTAGTTAGTAGCCAAGCTTGGATTTTAATCTGTAGCTACCTGAGTCTTGAAGTCTACCTAAAATCACGTTATTAAGGAAAAGAGAGCAGTGTGGCCAGATTTAAAAAAAGCCTTATCATGTTTGTAAGTGGTCATCAGTATTATTAGTATAAAAGAGAAGCCCCTAATGACCATTGGAACAGCTGTGGGATTTCCCCCCTTTCTGTAGCAGTATTGGAGCACACTCACTCTCATGCTTTCTACGCACACACAGATCCATCTAAACTAGCAACAGCTTGACATTCTTCTCACACTGTCACTGTAACCATGAGATCACTCAGGGCTGGTGAGGGAGCACCGTGGGTCTCTCACATACGGCTTCCACTGGAGCATACCAAAAACAAACAAGCAAAACAACAACGAAACGAAGCAGAAAGCCAATGTTCAGTACAAGTATAACTAAATAAAGGATAAATGGAAAATAAAAAACAATGTTAATTGACCACAGTTACAGCCATATGGTAGATAGTCACATCCCCATTTTTATATAAAGCCACATTCACTTAAGATATGGCCTTTCCTTAATTAAATAGAGTGTAACGTACATTCACAAATGTCAATACAAATAGCAGGGAAAACTTCCTGGTATCTCCTACAGACATAACACTAAGCCTTCCTGATAAGAGTCCACCTTCAGCCTTAGATAATTTGCATCTCCTCTTTTTAGGTATCTAATTTATACATATTTGGCTTCTGTGTATATTCATTGCCCTTTGAATTAGCCTTGCCCATTTCTGTATCATCGATAAGATAAAAAAAAAGTAAATGATAATTCAGCCTAATGATTTTTGTAATTGTTAGACTTCAGAAGGTTATAGGAACCATAGGATTTGCATTGTCTGTAGAAAATAAATATGACACTGGACAGAGCAGATTTGTTTTCAGCTGCTAAAAGTAAGTCTTTGAGTTGCTCTAAACAACTGGAGATGTTTGAGGAAAAGAAAAGTCATGGTGAAAAGAAAAGAAAGGAAAAGAAAGTCATGGTGCTGTATAACTTTCAGCTCCTAAGTTCCTTAGATGCAAAAGGATCAATTGGCCACTGAATGCAGGAACATGACCCGTAACCCCTGTGACGGGAAGTCATCTAGATGCTGCTCAAGAACTTTTCGTGACAAGGAACTCAAGTGTCTCTATGTAGAGCATTGACTTTAAAAAGAACACTGAGGTTCAGTTTACAAACAGTAAATTTAATCCTTTTTAGGTTTGCAGCTGGATGAGTTTTGACCAATGTGTGCAGTCATGTAACCATTGCCACAGTCAAGTTACAGAGCTTTTCCATCACCCCTGATGTCTCCTGGTGTCCCTTCACCCGACCCCCAGTTCTTGGCTGTCCCTGTAGTAGTGTCTTTTCCAGAATGTCACATAAATGAGATTGTACAGTGTGTAGCCTTTTTTTCCACCTAATGCCTTTGAGATTCGTTCCTGTTGTTGCGCCCAGCAGCCATTTGTTTTATTACTGAGCATTACTCCATTGCATGGATGTACCACAGTGTGCTTTTCGGTTTTCCTGTTGATGACATTTGGATTGTTTCCAGTTGTGGGTGATAATGAGTACAGGTACTGTAAACATTTGGGCACAGGTCTTTGTGTGGACATACGCTTTCATTTCCTTAGGAACGGGATTTCGAGGTCATGTGTTGAGAGATTGCCTAACTGGTTCCCACAGTGGCTGTACCATTTCGCATTCCCACTAACAACGCACGAGAGTTCCCGGTGCTCCACGTCCTCCCAGCACTTGGCGTTATCAGTCTTTTTAACTTTAACCCTTCTAGTCAGTGTGTAGTGGTATCTTGTGTGGTTTTAATTGGCATTTTCCTAGTGACTAATGACGTTGAGCATCTTTCCACGTGTGTATCCATGAGTGAATTGCTCTAATTTTTAGAAAATTCTCCTGGTGAGAGAGCTACACGGGGATGTGCAATCCCTCTTCTCCATGGCAGCTTGCCAGATACTTGCAGACTGTTTTTATGTCCGTAATTCCACCCACCAAATCTAGATTTGCCAAGGCAGCCTGCTCAGTCCCTCCCTCCCTCCTTTGTTCCTATGGTGAGGTTTCTGGACAGGGAGCCTTTGCCTCCTGCGTCACCTCCATGTGGACGTGTTGCAGTCTGTGCCCCTCCATTAAAACACAGTTCCTGGCACTGAATGCAGTTCTCTCCTTTGCAAGTACTGTGTTTTCTTAAAGTGGCCAAAGATGGGGTTCCCTTCCATGGCAGCCGTAACATTCTATTGTGGTCAGGTTTGATAAGCTGCCCCTGTGGCTCTATCTAAGCTGTTGGTTAAAATGAGTAACTTGCCAGGTCAAGTGCCCTGCATCTTGATGTGAGTCCAACCTCCGACTAAGTATATATATACTTGAAGATTAGTACAGAGAAATATTTGCAGGGAGCCAGCTGATTTAATAATCAATGACAAAAGTTTTAAATTTGCTAAACTGCTAGGTTTATTTTGGGCATTAAGAGGTGCTAAGCAGTTGTGAATTATTTTGATTACTTTCAACCTTTGGTGTCTGTGCTCTGTGCTTCTGTAAAAAGGTACTGAGAGATATGGAAATATGGTCAGCATAAGATTTTGATCTTTGGGGCCAAAATATAAAACGCTACTGAAAATGTTCTAGTCGATGAGAGCAGTTGGCCTTTTCTGACATCCTTAGAACATCCTTAGAAATTATGAAAACTTCTGTAAAAAGTTTTCATAATTCACAGAAGTGGCATTAGATCAGTTTTTAGGAATATATAGTAGCATTTTAGGGAAAATATGTCTTGCCCTTTGAACAAGCGCACAAAATTAACCTGTTTACATAAAATTTCATGAAAGGGTATTTTGTTTTTATAAGGAGACAAAGCCTCTACAACTAGATTCCTTGATAGCTCTGGCTTTGACTTCAAGAAGCCACTAGAAGATTCCATATTGTTCACGGATCCTGTTACCTTAGACTTTGTTCAGACTGGTTTGGGTTGTTTGGCTTAGAGTTTGCTGGTGGTGTGTCTTCCTTTCCTATTCTTCCAGTATTAGGAACAACCCTCAGTAATCCTTCTGATGGGGGGGTGGGTCTGAGTTTAAAATAGCCTTGTTCCTATCTCATATATATGGCCTTTTTCTAAAACGTGACAGTTGGTAGTGACAAATGAGATTTTCGTTGATATGTTTAAGCTAGGTGGCATGAAATAAATATATTAGTTGTATATTAATTTTATTGTGAGTAAATCATATAAATATGCCAGATATGACTAAAACCATATGATATTTGATTGGTTTTGGGGGGAAAAAAGCTATCACTTATTGAACCTGTGGTGTTGTTTAAAATTTCTTACTTTCTACTAAAGATCACCACATACCTAATGTTTTGGGCTAAGACTAAAGATGTTTTTGTATATCAGAGTCTTCTGGGTTCTTACCCTAGCTACTGCTGCAGTCAACTCAGGCTAAACATACTGGTGCACATTCCATTGTAGCCAAGACTTTCTTCTAGGATATCATTGTAAAGTAAAAGAATGCAGTATCAGCAATATGTGTCTGAATGAGGACTGTTTTTTTCAGCTAGATTAGGAAAAAAGTATGTATGCATGTAAAATGTATAGCTGTGATCATCTCAACAGAAAGTTTTATGTCTAACTGGGAATTAAAAGTTACTCATTTTAATTAAAATGCATGTTAATAACTAAATCATTCAGTTTACATTGTTAGATAGGATTATCAGTACTCAACCTATCTGAGTGTTTAAATTCCTTTTTCTGGCTTAAGTTGGGGCATTCAGCAAAATCATTGGCAAGCCATTGGCCTCCTGCACAGGGACCCTTTGCCTGCAAACAGTGGAAATGTTGCCCTGGAAATGTGGCTGAAGTTTCATGAAAATGAAACATGAAGGCTGCCAGGCCCGTCTGTGCCAGCCTTATAAAACAAAAGCACCAATTTTATCGTCATCGTCTTCTGTTCTCCGCGGTGCTATTCACGTGGCTGTTTCATGAGCGCCAGAGTCGGGGGGCATCCATTGATCTGCTGCTTTCTTTGCTGCACTGTTTGTTCTCGGCTATTATACTTGTCACCCCTGCACCCTCTTCTTTTTAAAAAATGGAAACTTGAATGTCGAGAATCTTGAGTCATTTTATAAGGTTTTGTGCTAACAGACCACAGGGCTTTGTTTTTGGACTGCAGATCAAATATGAATTGGGGTGGGGTTGGATGAACATGCTTTTAAGTAGAAGGAGCAAATCTACTGCTTAGGTAGGTCTCAGAGTCTGTAAACCGGGTATTTTATTATATTCATGTCCATTTTCATTATCTTCATGAATGGGTATTTCCCATCTTAATGTGCAGTACTTGCATGTGATGAACCAGCCAGTTTTAACATGGCTTCTTTTCATGTTTCTGAATTTCCACTCAAACAATCAGAAGTAATTCTTATTTGAAATCACACTGGGCCAAATACGATGACTGTAAATCCACGTGAGCTGTAATGCTACCATCAGCCCATTAATTTCCAAATCTAAATAACACAGTCAGCTACTGTATTGTGGAGGTGGAGGTGTGTTAAGATATTTAAGAGAATGTTTATTATTCATATATTAACAGGAAAGGATCTGGCTACACCACCTCATTTTTTAAAGGTAACAATATGAGACCCATGATTAGATGATGTTTTCTGTAGACTAGACAGTGGCGAGGGTCAGGTTGGTCAGCTATCCCCGAGAGTACCGGCATTATCCTGGACTCGCAGAACTCTCCAGCGACGAGAAGCTGAGAGCACCTGACCCGATGGGTCTTAAACGAGGTACCGAGAGGCCTGGGCCTTCTCAGGGAGGCGGATGGGACGCCGGGCAGCTCTGGAGCTCTCTGCCCACCCAGCCCGCACTGCTTCCCTTCCCGTCTGTCTCGTATTTGGGTGTTCCGGGAAAGGTTTCATCATTCTGATACGTAAGGTGAATGCACTCATCATCCAATAGATAGAAAGCCGAGCCGGTCCACGGCAAGACCGTGGCCATCAGCACCGCGGAGGCCTGTCCCCACCGGTCCAGTCTCGGGATCTGTCACGGGCAGAACCAGGAGCACGGCTCAGCCCCTTTCAGTGGCCGTGCAAAGAATCCGTGCGCTAATGGCCTCTCTTCCTTGATATTCTCTTTTCATAGTGTTGAATTTAAGCCTAATAATAATAAAAAAAAAACTTCCTCTCTCTAGATCCACATGTTCTGTGAAGGTTCAAGCCGAAAAGTCTCTTATCGGGATTTGGTGTTTTCCTCCCAAATGCCCCTTGCCCTCTGACCTTCAGTATGACCAAGCTAAGTTTGGGCCAGATAAGTTATGTTCGTGACATTTTCTTTGTAGATTGAAAAGGAATGAAGCCTTCTCTATTAATAATGCTGTGTCCAAAATTCAAGCTAATTTTGAGTATATCAGTTAGAATGTTTAGTATTCTGATTCTACACATAAATAAATTCAAAAAGTGGGACAGTAAAACCAAAAATTGAATAATAAAAGTGTATTTTTAAGAAAGAACCAAGCTCAGTGAGGTGGGCTGGCTAAGTTATAATTTTCAGGGTTGTTTGTCTGTTGGATAGGGAAAACTGGCATACAAGGTTGATCTGTGGTTGTTTAATCACCAGCCAGGACAGTGTCAAAAATAAGAGCAGAAAAAGCAAACAGTGTTTATTCCAGCCAGTAGGAGTCACTAGTCAGAGGGAGGCCCAGACGACAGAAGTTACTCAAAGCACCTGAAAAAAAAGCAGGTGAGGCTGGATTTTCCACCGCTGGAGGCACAGCGCAGGAGGTCCAGGGGAGGCTCCTGTGGGAGCACCCTGGCCCCTGGGCGGGCTGCAGTCCCAGGCCAGCTTTTCTAAGGCGCATTTAGTGGAACCTTTCCTAGGAGGTATTTTTTCCTTCCTTTTATGTCTGTGATTTATCCACTGGACTTCCTGGAATTTCTATTAAGAATTCCAGTTATTTAGTAATACTTTTCACAGCTTAGTTACTACTAATAGATACCTTGGCACTCTGTAAATGAAGTAAGACAACAGCTGTTAGACCAGCAAGATAATACAGACATACAAGCGCAGTAATCAAATGGACATATATAAAAGCTGAGATGTATGGTGTCACTCTCTCTAGTCTGCCCTTTGGCAATTCAGCTTCGAGTTTCTTTCAGCCAGCAAATGAGGAATTAATTCAGTACTGTCATTCTGATTGTCTTGCTACTCCAAGAAAGAGTGGGACATTTTTGTTCAGAAAAACACTTGATGACATTTAATAGTGAATAGAGGTGAAGGAAAACATATGAATTTCCATATTTCTGTAAATGTTATTCCAAGTTTTGAATACCTTCCTTTTCTCCTTTCTATTAATGAAGCCACTAATCAGGTAGTGTTGTATTCTGATTAATGCCGTGTGTGGGTGTTCATACTCAGTACCAATGTGCTCTAAAGGAAAAACGCCAGGATCGTTGTACCATGTTAGTCGTGGAACCTAGGCCAACATATGTCCTGGTTTATCTACAACGGTGTGTGGTCTGCGCCCCCTGTTTCATGTTCTGACCAATCACTGCCCTTGCTTCTCTCAACAGTATTCAGGTTGGGGGATAAATGCCGTGGTCTTCCTGGTAACACATTACCTATTCGAGACCTACTTCCAGTCTTGATGTTGTTTCTTTCTGACCTTTCACACGGTCGATCACCCTCTTCTTTCACGCCTTCCGCCAGGGTCTTGACTGCCTAGTCATCTCTCCGGCTCTGACTCTTCTCCAGTCACCAGTGTGCCCTCGGTCTCTTTCCCTAACTGAGATCTCCTTTCAGCCTCCCACGCACTGCCTGGGGGAGGTCACCCCTCGTTATTTGGGGCCCCCATCTCAATGCTGGTAGCAGCAAACGTGCAGTTGCCTGCCAAGCCCAACCTTTCCCTTGGCCCAAAGCACGATGCCAAAAGATAAGCAACTAGGTACTTGGTTCTCGCACAGGAATCTGATTCTCAGCTTGACTTCTAAACTGAGAGCTGCACTCTTGAGCGATGCTGGAATCCTTGACATTTTCTGCCTTTAAAAAAAACTCAACTGGAGTATTTTCATACATTTTTATAATTACGTTTAAAATGTTTGCTTTGCTTTGAAATGACAAGATAAGAGAGCCTGCTATTTGCAAGCACTCATTTGCAAATAACATATTTTGCCTGTGCAGCGTCATTATTCTTGAAAAATTAAATTGATATGTTTTCTTTCTCTTCGGGATATGATATTGTACGTATATGGATGTAATATTCCCCCTTTCTAATTGGCTTTTAAAGTAGCAGAGATAACTTTATGTGCTATATAAGAAGCTTGACCAGATGAATACAAGGATCATTCTGGAAGTCCATCTGAGGCAGATTTGCAGAATTCGTATCATAGCACGTTCCCCCTTGACTTACATTTTACTGATCGCTGCTCTGACGCTCCCAGTCATTAAGCTGCAGTCTAAGGGGGTACGTTAACTAGTACATGGCCGAGGACAGAAACACGTTCAAATTCTATAATGGGCAGAGCCGCCAGGCCAGTGTCACACTGACAGCCCCGCGGCTGTGTGTCCTGAGCAGCCTCCGTCCAGGCTCACGGAGCAGAAACTGGAGTCTCAGGCTTTTCTCCTGTTACAGGAGAAAATGTTTAAATTCTTGCTTGACTGATTTCCTTGAAGTCAGAGTGGAAACAGTTGCTCCTGCTGTCCCAAATGCCCCGCGTCCCCCATAGCACCGCCGTGCACCGCTTGCTGGAGGGTCAGAAGGCACCCGGGACCTCGTCCTTGTCCGGGGACCTTGCAGCCCAGACAGTGGCGAGGGGAGGGGGAGCGGCTCAGGACGTGAACTAAAGCAGAGGGGTGCTGTGCTCCGTTCGAGGGCAGAGTCCACAGGGAAAGCCCGGGGCTGTTCCACGTGAATCTTTCACCTCTGCCTCCGCCTGGGCCCGGGACCTCTGCCCCACGGGCACTGCTTCCTTCTCTTCCTTGTGTGGAAACCCCTGGTGCCGTCGGGCTAGGCGCTGGCGCAACACGGAGCCTCGAGGTCCCTTCCCACGCTAGGTGGATGTTTTGGGGGAGGAAGCAGAGCTGAACAGGAAAGGAACAGGGGAGCGAGCACAGGGTCACAGTGCGCGTGCGGGAACGAGCAACAGAGGCGTGCAGAGTGCGTGTGCGGGAACGAGCGGCAGAGGCGTGCAGAGCGCGTGTGCGGGAACGAGCAGCAGAGGCGGTGTGCGGGAACGAGTGGCAGAGGCGTGCAGAGCGCGTGTGTGGGAACGAGCGGCAGAGGCGTGCAGGGAGCACGTGTGCTGGAACGAGCGGCAGAGGCGTGCAGAGAGCGCGTGTGCGGGAACGAGCAGCAGAGGCGTGCAAGCTGCAGTTCCCTTTGACAGGTCTGTCCAGGCC
Organism: Delphinus delphis; assembly: GCF_949987515.2. NCBI lineage: Eukaryota > Metazoa > Chordata > Mammalia > Artiodactyla > Delphinidae > Delphinus > Delphinus delphis. Next base: position 85,326,198 of record NC_082695.1, read on the forward strand.
CCCGCAGCATCCCCCAGGCCCTCCCCATTTTTTGTCCCCACTGAAACCACGCACGTGCCCTGCCCTCACCTCTTAGTCTCCTGCACCTCGGCCCCTGCGAGGCCTCCAGGTGAGGCTCCTTGCATTGAACACCTTTGCCAGAGACAGTCCTGCAGCCTCACCACAATTCGTTCCCAAGAATGCAAATGTGAACATGTCATTTCCTTGCTTCACTGGCTTCAGTGCCTTCCTGTCACTATCCGATACCCAGATTCACGCGCTTGGGCCTCGCGGGATCTGACGAGTCCCGCCTTTTCACTCTGTCCCTCTGCCGTCCTGCCATGCTAGGATTTTGTAGCCAAGCCACACCACTTGCTGGCTTTGCCGTATGCTTAGAATGGCGTGGGGTCCTCACCACTCTTTTCTTCACTTCCTGACAAATTCCTACTCAGCCTTCAAGGCCCGGGTGTCAGTGAGTACTTTCCTGATCCCTAGCCTAGACCAAGGGAGTTCTTTCTTCGAAGGCATAGCTATTCGTATGTTATCTAGTTACTTTATATTTTATTTATTGTAATTATTATTATTGTAATTATCTGTCATACCAGTATCTTCAAATAGATTATTCATTCCTTAAAAAGTTCACGTTTGCCTTACTGATGTAAGGGATTAAATACAGGAATTTAGCCTCAATGTTAATATTTATATTAATAGTATTGTTGCATAAATAATTAAGAAAATGATCTGAAATACCCAAGTTCCTGAATTGGAGCATCCAGCAAATTTAAGTTAGTAATATAAGTGGAACTAAAACCTTAGAACACCTAGAGATTTAAGGATTAGTCTTACTGGGTAAGTGAGAATTTACCACGAAACACTTTGTTTCTTCGCTGGTTTTGAATTCTCTTGAAGGGTTTCACCTGCTCTGCTGTGCCTTTCTGTCCTGGTCAAATCAAGGGTAAGTAATCGCCCGTCTTCCTTTGATGACTCAGCATCTTTCAATGCCCAGGTCTGTTATTTGGGAGATGATTTCTTGCTGTCCAATTCAGTTCGTAATGATGTGGAAGTTGTGCTGAAAGTATGTCGCCCTAGAGCTTTTTGAGAAATGCCTGTTAGGGATTGGTGTTAGGTCCCCGACATCGTTTGTCTGGTGGCTGTGTGTCTGCCCATCGGAGAGCAACCTCGAACTCTCCTTAACAGGGCTGCCCACTTAAAGCCTTTCAACCCCTTAGCGAACCAGTAATATTTCAGAGAGATGGTTTTCAGGTTCTCCTCTGGATGCAGCCCAAAGGAATCGTGTAATGCTGTGTGCATCCCTGTCCCCCTGGCTGGACTCTCGCCTCACTGGATATTGAATCCTGGTTCAGAACCTGCACCACGGAGATTTGCTGGAGGACTTTACAGGTGGCGTGCGCCACTGCTGAGACCCCGGGGCACAAAGCGCTACCTCTAGACACGTGACAGCAGCTACGTGTCCTGCTGCGGTGCTGGCGTCCCACCGTGCACGCATCCGCTCAGCTGTCCTGTGCTTTCAAAGGGTCCCTGACCCCTCCCTGCCCCTCGGGAGCACCGCCCGGCAGGAGCGGGGCAGCTGCTGGCGCCTGGCATGTCCATGTCATGGACCTGAGATTTCAATGGCTGGCGTTTCAGCCAGTGTTTCAATTTGTAAGTTTATTTTCATTCATTCCACTCATTTCAAAGCGAGGGTTCAAGCCTCAAAATTTGTCTTTTGTTTGATATTTTTAAATCAGTTTTAGCGTTTCTTATCCCAGGCATATAAATATTCTGCAATTTTAACAGAGGAGTTTAACTTAGGTATTTAGGAAGATGTTCAAAATAAAGATGGTGGAATTCACTGGCTCAGAAGAAAATAAATCATTGTTTTCCACCTTGACCAGTAGTCTCCCCAACCCCGACCTGCCCTGCCTCTGTCCTGTCCTCACTGCAGAGAAGGCCGAGTGCCGGGCGGACCAGCCTTAGATCAGGACAGCACCCAGCGCCCCCCGAGTCAGCCTGGTGGACCCCGGGAAGGACAGGCCAACAACCACTACTCCCTCGAACTTTCACGGACTCGAGTCAGCGTTGACTCTGCTTGTCTTAGAGCTCAGTGGTCAGGTCCTCACTGCCGGACCTTCCTCGGCACCTGCCGCCCACACCTGGGCACCGGCGCCCCGTGTTCTCACTCTCCAGACTCAGGGTGTCTGCTGTCGTCAGAGCCCATCCTCGGGGGCAGGTCCCAGCCACGAGATGCTCAGGGCACCCTCACCCACAGCAGCCTAACAGGAAGGCAGCAGCCGCGTGCCCAGAGCGGATGATTCGTGTAGTACGCGGAGAAGAAGCGCGCGTCGTTCTGAGTGTACCAGTGCTGCCGCCACTCGGCCATGAATGATGCGGGACCTCCGAAAGCCCTGCAAATGATTAAAATACTAACAGTGAGCTCTGCCCAGCTGCATGTCCCGCATACTGTAAATTTGATTTTAATGGTGCCTCTGTGCTGTGACTGAGGAGTGGTTTGCTTTTTACCTTCATACAAAAGTGTCTACGATGGAGACAGACGTCAGCCTGCTCTCATTGCCTCAGCAAAGATAGGAAGGGACTATGAAACACGGGAAATCTGAACCTGCCTCCAAAAGTGAATGTGATTTTTTTGTAGGGTTTGCCAGAGAAACAAAGGAGGCCAGTTCAATCTGCTGCTGGCCTGTGAAGTCAGCCTGTTAGCAGAGGCCCCCTAACGGCTTGGCTGGGCTCCTTAGTTGCGTAATTTTACCTTTTAAGTGCGCGTAACAGTTACAACTTTTGCAAGCTAGGCCTTGTCTCCTAATATTGCATTATCTGTATGGGGAGTTTTATAAGTGGTCAGAGCACATTTAGGAGAAGATCGTCGGGCTTCCTAACTTTCCGATTCCATAACTCCCAAAAGAATGTCAGTGCTAGTCTAAGTTAACATCTTTAAGTCAAACGGAGGCAGCCTTGCAGTAAACAGACAGGGCTGCTGTTTATCTGGAGTCTTCGAAGGCCTTCAGAAATGCTGCTGGCCTAAAACTCCACTGCTTGTTCAAGCCCCCAAGCTCCCCAAATGCAAGCATGTGGGGCGCAGTTTACTTTTCATCAGCTGGTACCACGAGCACGAGACAGGTGAGGTCGGAGGTGCAGGGTGAGAGCTGCACTGGGGAAGCACACGAGTGTCCCAGATGGGCTCCCCCATGGTGGCCAGGGCCCACCGTGACCCCCAGAATGAATGCAGGATGCCAAGTGCACTGACACACACAGCCCCCACCCTCCCTACCTTGTTCAAGGCATCTGAGCGCTTTCTGCTAGTAAACCACCTGGCTGTTTTAAGAAGTGCTCTTTGAGGGTAAATGACGAGATCAGGGCACCTTACCTTCTAATTTTAGTCCCGTTTTGTCACATTCGTGAAGCATGATGACACTATTTCTGTCACGAGTCAAATTTCCAAAGTTCTGTGGTCACATCCTGACGGACAGGCCTCGGCAGGAGCAGAGAAGCAGTTAACATGCCCTCCCGCAGCATCCGTGCCCAGAAGCCTGTCAGGATGACCTTAAAGGACTCATCTTCCTGAGGGAGATTTGTGTGTGTGATTCCCATTAGATCTTCATGCAGGGGAGTGATAGTATATACCTAAGGGTCTGATATAATACAAAATTGCTTAGGGTTTGTGACTTTAAAGGTAAAATATTGTCTTTTACTCTTTGTCACTCTTCAGTGCCCATGGAAGTACCGAGGCCTGTGGAGACCCTCCACGCAAAGTTAGAAACCTGGCCGGTTCTGCATTTCCAACTTAACATTAAATTTATTCTTGGTTTTTCCCGGATATCTTAGAAGTTCTTTCAGGGGTCTTATCTGGTTACCTTTGGTCGCTGCCAGTCCTAAGGGTGCTACTAGTGATAATTGAGGAAAAAAGGACTAAGGCTTTTGTTACCTAAATCTGGCTCCTGCCTTCTTGTACATCTTCCTTCAGTAAAACTCGCACGGCGTGTCTTATAAAACTGTATGTTTGAACCTATGTGAAAGCTTCTCAGAAATGATGTGGACTTCAGTTAATTTTTCACAGAAAAATAATTTTCCTCATCTCTTCCTAGAACATAATGGCCTTCATGAAATTAAGGACAGAGCGATGACTTTAACTATAACTCTCTAACACAGACCGCTGTGCTTATTTGTGGCATAAAGCAGATAATTACCAAAATTATTTATCGGGTTGTCGTGTATTTAACACATCCTTAGGCCAGTGCACAGCAGTGTAGGTTTCAGAATGACCAGCACAAGCCCTGTGCTCTGAAATAAATCTCACTGTATAGCCATCACATTCAACAAGCATGGCAGAATCTGAAGAGCATTTTAATTTTGTTCTCCAGTAACCTCAGTATTTCTAATTTGTGTGTGAATTTTATTAACATTGGCCAGAAAGCATTTCTAACCCTTGAAAATAATAGACATAAGGTACTGACCGTCCTTTGTTACCTCTCAAAAAAAAAAGAAAAAGATGGTGAAATTGTCATTTTGGTCCACAGCCCACTACGATCCTGGACCACACTGGCTGTGATCGTCTTTCCTGAACGACTTGGTCGGGGTTTTCTGCAGGGATGCCAGGATGCAGAGCATTCTGTGCGGGGAGCATCCGGCACTTATTCAAGCCTGGGCTGCAGGGGGCGCTCGTGGGGGGCTTCCTGCAGGAATACCGGAATACCGGTTATTTTTATTGTCCAAAAAAATAAATACATTATAGAGCAGTTATTGATATCAATTTGACTGGCTGTACTATTGGTGACTGCCATTATAAGAATACTTTATTACCTGCTTTGAAATTTCTAAAAGATTATATTTCATTGAATTTTAATTTGTCATTTTTCCTGCTTTCACTTGAGAAACGTAGAAGCTTTTTTGACGTTAAAATACGGCTCTAATTTATTAGCCTAATCTGTTAATATTATTTCATTTTAATAGACATTAAGTGTGATTTCGTAACATTCTTGTTAAAGTTACATCTTAAAACTGAAGTTGAGGAAAATTGTATGTGGCCTAAGAAGCACAGTGTCATGCGTGCCCCAAATTTTTATATAAAAGGCATTACTTTTTTACTTGCGTCATATTTGAGGTGCTTTAATTATGACGGTGAGGCAGCCTAGCGTTTTCAAGCTTAGGGCGCTCCCTAAATATAAAATCTAAAACACACACGGCGTCTGAGACGTAACCTAGCAGTGTATAAACATGTAACACCGTTTCAGAAGTAGCTTAGAAATGTAAAATAAATGCTGGCTGCTGGCAGCAAAGTGGCTCACGTCGGATATTAGCACAGGCTTCCCTGGTGCGGTCGACATTTCAGCCACACAAGTCCTTTTAATGCCATCTTTATCTGCTAGGCGATGCATGAAATCTACTTTCGGTTTTAGAACTGCTCATGACCTTTGACCCCTTTAGTGGAGACACAATGTGACCTTTCTATTGTCATCAGCTTTCATTCTCCTGAAAACTCTATGAATTTTTATTACAAGTTTTTTTTTAAGCCAAGCTGAGTCTTCAACAAATTACTTGACACAGATGAGATGAAGCCGTTGAGGTGAGCCAAGGTTTGCAGCCCGCGTGCGAGCCCAGCCTCTGTCCTGCGGTGCCGTACACCAGTAACTGCTGAGCCTACTACTGGATAAATACATCATTTTATGGAACATTGATTGTTCTATAAACCCAATGGAGTATTATGCTCTATGAGCAAACCATTTAGATTGTGTATAGAGCACAGAAAATGCCATATTCAGGATGGCGCTAAAGTGCCGTTTGTGTATTTTATGGATGTCATTACGGGGAAACTTCTCTCTGCAGGCCCTGTTTACTGCAAAATTTTTTAGTCTGTAATGACATTTTTCATTCACAACGTATGCCTTCAAGAGAGGGGGCCTTGTTTTATTTGTTTCATTTGAGTTTACTGCACAAATTCTGTACGTTTTAATTAAATGTAAGCTTAACAAAAGCATAAGGTATTTATTCTGCGAGAAAAAATGATGACAGTAACGAAAGAATAACACACACACACAAAAAGGAAGTAGTCAGGTAGTAAACCCTATTTGTAGCTTCCCAGCAGCTCGGCAGACAGCAGAACAGAGCCATTAGCACGGTTCCGGGGAGCATGAGTCTGCAGCCTAACCCCTCTGCTCCTGCGTGACGGAGCTTGTGTTTTCAGCTCTGGAGATGTCCTCTTCAAAGGGGATAGGTGAGAAGGCACTGAGCTCCACAATAATCTTCTGGAGAAGGGAGCCTAATTAGAAAGCACCTCCCTGAAAACAGCTCCTCAAACCACGCCCCCCCCCAAAAGAACTCTTTTCATTTCAACCGACTTGTAAACTTTCAATACGTTGAGCTATGGGAAGGCAGTAAAATACCTCTGTACTCATGAAAGAAAGCAAACAAGCAGTGAGTTGGGATTTCATACACAGGCATAAGGCTGCATTTCACCTGCATTTGCACCTTCTACACAAAGCTACTTATTGTCCTATTGGAAACAGATCCAAAAAAGACTGATTTAGACACATTATTAGATTAGCTACTATTAGCATACTGAAATCCTACGTTGTCTTTGAAAACTGTCAAGTGTAATGTAAATAATATGTTGATTATCGTGCTTCATTAAAGATTTACGCAGTTTTGGAGCAATAACAGTGACTAAGCGGTTAAGGATAAAATCTGTACAAACTTGCTGTGTTCCAGATACTGTATCCATCTGGCCATTTGCATTAGTGAGCGTTACAGTTCATAGTTACTAGCAAGATCTCAAAAATTGAAGTTGATGTGCCCAGTAAATTCTTGGTCATAGCCCGGTCAGAATGTAAAGTTACAGAAGAGATTCACATTAGTTTAAATGACACTTGAACTTCTACATAGCTCAACATTAATTCATTATGGGCGAAATGGAAGAGTCTTCAGTGGGTGAATCTTTTTCAATCTGATTGAGGCTGTTACATTTTATAGGTGCTATTTTTCAAAGCAGTACTGACAGCACTCGAAGTTATTAAATTGCTGAATCAAAGATAGACCTGCACTCACGTTTATGAACTGCGATGGGCTCCCTGGGCTCGGGCTGAGCTGAGGTGAAGATGTTGATGATGAGCTTTGTCACACCCCATAGTGACAGCAGTATTTACCCACGTAGTTCACTTAATGGTCTGGACGTGGCTTAACCCACCTCCGGATTCAGATACAGTCAGTAAGTAGTTCAGAATGGCATAATTATCAGTGCCGCACGGGATTCAGAGGATAATTCTGCACCCAAGAGGTTTCGCATCCAGTTGCAGACTGAAGAAGGGAATTGCCTGGACTCAAGCCTGTAGCATTTCCCTCAGAGAATACCAAAGAGCAGGGTATCTGTTCTCTCCCAGCTACAGTAGTTCCTCCTCTTTTAATGTAAGGGCAGTAATCAGGTAGGGACGGGGGAGGGTGATTTGAAGGATGCCTTATTTATGTTTTGTATCCATATTTCTTTTTTTCTCCCAAACTCTAAACTGAAAATGACCTTCGATTTAGAGAATGGGCAGAAACAAACTGGATCAGGTTCAGAGTGTAAGGAAGGCACGGGCAGTGTTCCATCCACGGTAGAAACGTAGAGGCAAGGGGAGGAGTTGCAGGCCTAGCAGAGGAAGACGTTGACAAGTATGGTAGACAGGAGATCTTGGGGTCTTAGCAGGTGGCAACTTGAGCAGAGATGGCGATACCCACCAGGTGAGACCCAGGCCTACGTGGAGGGGTGAACTCAGAGCCCATGGGGTGCCTCACCCATCGGGCAGGCCTTCTGCTCCTACGCTGAGCCCCGTTCTGACCTCTTTGACGAGAGATAGTTCAGGAAGATTAAAGTTCAGAAAATGCCCACACGATTAGATTAAAGCATATGGACCACAGGTGATTCAGCCCTTTTCTTCTAGGGTCTGAGTGGTTTAACCTGATCTCATGCTTATCTTCTGAACTCTAATCCTCCTGAGGGTCCCATGGTGAAGGGTGTGTTTTCCTTTTGTAAAGCAGAGGGTCACGGGGAGGTGGAGGGGATATCTCTAAGGCAGGCACATCCCTGGGCAGGTGAGTTTAGACACACTGGGCTGATTCCCTAGAACTCTCCATCTGCTCACATAATCTTGGGCCAGCCTGCAGAGCCCCCGGGGTAGGATTCCCAGTGTGGGGACTGCTGCCCTGTGCTGTGACCGCCTGGCACCCCGCAGTGGGTGCTCGGTGGCTGCCTGCCACTGAACACCTCAGTCAGAGCTGGCTGGGAGCCTGCTTGTGTGGTCCCCATTGTCCCCCCCTTTCCTAGGAGGGTAAACAAGAGAAAGCCATAGTTAGGGAGATCATTTAGCTGGAATCGGCGACATTTGGGACCGTCCTCTGGGAAGGTTTGAACAGCTTTTAAGATGTGATGGTAGGGACTTCCCTGGTGGTCCAGTGGTTAAGACTCCGAGCTTCCACTGCAGGGCGCATGGGTTCGATCCCTGGATGGGGAACTAAGATCCCACATGCTGCAGCCAGAAAAAAAAAAGATGGTTTATGTTGGCCTGGTTGGTGCGGGCACGGCTGGGCCTGGTTCACCCGCCGCTGATGGCCCAGCCCCGAGCAGCGTCCGCTGGGCCCAGTGTTCCGCATTCTCTGAATGAGCAAACAGGATTTTCTGCTCCTGGGGATGGTCCCATTGACCCACAGGTCTTTTCCTGACCACGGAGTCTATGGTTCCATGAGCTTTCTAAGATTCGCACTATAGAGAGTTCTCTGAGAAAGAATAAATGTTAATCGTTCCTAATCTTTGCTTACAAAAATGGATTACTTACACATTTCACTTCCTCACTAGGAATCAGAGCCTCGGAGGCTGAAAGTACATGGTGTACAGAAAATCAGTCCCGAGGACGCACCCCAAGCTTTGCCCCCACTGACCCCGCAGCACAGGGCCCCGGGAGACCCCGTGGCTCCCTCACCCTGACCCAGTGGGAGGCTCCCTCTGGCCTCAAGAGTTAAGGGGGATGCAGTGGCTTGACTTCCTGAGACTTCTGACCTGTGAACCTGTGGACGCAGAACATGAAACGTCCCAGCACACACAGAATGGGCCAGGAGTTTGCATTTTTATAACTTCACACATGATTCGCAATCCGGGACTATTGCCTACAGTCTGGATGTGAGCCTGCTATGTCCTCTTGGTAAATATGATTTAACAGCTTCTGTGGTTCCTGCCTGAGATGCTGTACCTGCTGAAAGGCAGGCCTTGTCTGGGTCTTTGCTTAAAGTGGACTCTGTATTGAAAGAAATGCTTTCATACGGACTGGCACCAACGCAGTAAGCAAAATTGTTGTCTTATGTTTAAGGGATGTTAGCAATAATAATCTAATAAGTCTTAATCCTTTTTTCTCCTTTGGTAAGGGTAAAGTGTGCTTTTCTTTAAAAAAGGACCTACATGAGGGAGACTAAAGTGAAATATTTTTAAAAAGTGGTTTGCCATTGAGATAAAGAAATACTATAGATCATTTAGAGATCATTCTCTTACTTAGGAGGGAAGGAGGCTGTAATAAAAAACTGATAGAAAATTAAGGACTTAAGGGAGAAAATAGGAACTCTGTTTAAACTCTTTTTTATGAAGACAGAGACAACAATTTTCACTCATACTTTCCCCGTCGAGTTATTAAACAAGTGTCGCCTGTGTCACAGGTGGCACTGGGGGCCGGGTGTGCACACACCCTGCAGTCCTCAGCACCCGCCCCTGCCTCTCACCCTCCCCGCATCCTTCCTCTTCCACCCTCGGTTCTGCGGCCAGAGCCTCCTTTTTGTAACAGGAGACCAGCTCAGGCCTGCAGCCCCGGGATCTGTTAGACGGGCTTGAAACTCTCAGTCTGGCGGCAGCCGCAGGCCTCTCAGGGCTGCTGTGCCTTCCTGGGCGGGCAGATGTCCAGACTTCAGATGCAGACTGAGAGGGACAGTTGCTGTCTGATGGGACCGACCATCGGGCTGAGGCCAGCAGCCTGCAGGCACTCTCTCCCCAGTCCTGCCCTCCTCTGGGCTCTCCTGACCCCTGCATTTTGCATATGCCTTTGTCCCAAGGGCTTATCTCTGCATTTTCTGAAACAGTCACAGTGTTTTCACTAAGAGGAATTTGGGGCTAGTATTTATGATAATAAATGCTGTACCCTCTGTCACAATTCTAAAACAGATGCACTCGTTTTACTTTCCTGCTTAAAAACATTCAACAGGTGTCTTCTCTCCACAGACTGTGGTCCAGATGTCTTAGTGCCTCCTGTCAGAAGAGGCCCGGAGAGCCTGGCGGGGGCCGAGCTATCTAATCCCCTAAAAGCCAGCCCAGCCCAAGACCCCGGCCCCCCAGACTCACCTCTGCTTGGCCCTGGGCTGCTCTGTCTCCAGGCTCTTCCCCTTCCCAGCCCCAAGGGAGAGCTTGAATATTCCTTTCCCTCCGGCTGGCTGTGAGCCTGAGTGTGTTTATTCTCTGCTGTAGTGCTTCTCACCTTACACGATATTTAAGTCATTCAACAAACGCATCTTTGCTGAATGGTGGCTGCATGCCAGGCACTTGGCCAGACGTCAGAGCGACAGAGTGGCATCGGCTCTCGTGGCTGACACGGCTGTGCACTCAGTTCTGGCCTGTCCACCGCCCCTGAGCCCCGGAAGCAGAGCCCCTGCATCTGGGCTGGGCGCCCGGGTCTCCGCCCACAGGCCTCCGGGGAAGGGGTGGGGGGGCGCGCCTGGCGGGCCAGCCGCCTTTGCCCCCAGCTTAGCACCCGACACAGAAGGTGAAACTCATAGAGCTGTGTTTATCCAGGGCTCATTTATAAATTTAATATGCAGAGCTTTCATTCTTTTTGTTGAAGAAACAAATATACTGTAGCTAATATTTGGACATTAAAAAAAAGATTTTTCCTTTGGGTTAGGAGATACTGCTACTGACTGTTACTGGTCTGCACTCACCACCACCGACTGAGTATTTTGTTAGAAATGACCGTAATTGAGAGGACTCGACCGTATCCCTTCCCCAGGAGCTGAAAAGCGAAGAGAGGCCGATGAGATTGTATCCGGACAGTAGACCAGAGGTGTGGGCATCGCTCACTTACAGCACAGATGTCCTCTGTGACCGCTCTTAGCCGGGAGCACCCGTGTCAGATTCCTCCGAGCGCCCAGCGCCGGGCCGAGGCCCTGAGGCTGGGAGCCGGCTGCTCTGAGCAGCTGAGGTTCTAAAGCTTCTATGGAAGAACTGTCTTACTTTTAAGGCTGAAAGTCATTTTTCTGGACTCTAACTGGTCCCTGTCTCCCCTAGGCATTGTGTCCAAGTCCTACGAATGCCGTCTGAAGGGCCAGGGGGCCACGTTCGTGGAGACGGACAGCCCCTTCACGGCGGCCGCACTGGCGGAGGAGTCTCCGGTCAAGGACAGGCCCCTGCGGGGCAGCAGGAGGCCGGCGGCGCCGCCGGAGCCGGTGCAGCAGGTCATCATCATCCAGGGCTACGACGGGGACTTCGCCCTGGACGCCTCCGTGGAGGAGACGGCCGCGGCCACGCTGCAGACGCTGGCACTGGCCGGCCAGGTGGCCCGGGTGGTGCACATCACGGAGGACGGGCAGGTCATTGCCGCGGGGCAGAGCGGGGCGCCCGTGGGCGGCGGGGCGCCCGGGCCTGGGGTGCCGGAACAGCTGGCAGACGGAGCCACGCAGGTGGTGGTCGTGGGGGCCCCGATGGAAGGCCATGGCATGGACGCGCCCCTCAGCCCCAGCGGGCCTGCAATTCAGCAGGTGACCAAGCAGGGGATTCTAGACCTGGCCGAGGCTGGCATCCCCCCGCCGGACACGGCCTCGGCCTTGGACGCCCTGCTGTGCGCGGTCACCGAGCTGGGAGGGGCGGAGGGCCGGGCCGCGGCCGAGGAGAAGGGCAGGGCCGGCCCCAGAGACGTGCTGGTCCCGCTGCCAGGGCAGGCGGCGGACCCCGCCGCAGCCCCGGCCGAGGCCCACGAGATCCACGTGTGCCACGACGTGCAGGACGGTGGCACCGCCCTGGAGCCCGCGGGGGCGCTGAGCCGCGCCGTCCGGCCCGCGGCCCTGATCGCGTCGCAGGAGCGCGCCCAGCTGGCCTTCAGGAAGGTGGTGCAGGGCGTGCTGCAGTTCGCAGTCTGCGACCCGGCCGCGGCCGGCCAGCTCATGAAGGACGGTGTCACGCAGGTCATCGTGAACGAGGAGGGCACCGTGCATATGCTGGCCCGGGAGGGCTCCCAGATCATCATGCAGGAGGCCCAGGCCCACGGCCAGCGCGTGGACCTGGCCGAGTCGGACGGCGAGATCTCGCAGATCATCGTGACCGAGGAGCTGGTCCAGGCCATGGTCCAGGAGTCCGGCGGCGGCTTTCCCGAGGGGGCGACTCATTACATCGTGACAGAACTGCCCCCGGGGGCTCAGGACGAGACGGGCGTGTACTCGCACACCGTGATAGAGACGGCCGGCTCTCAGGAGATCCTGCAGGCCGGGGCCGCACTCAGCGCCGAGGCTGTGGTCCCCGGCGAAACAGAGCAGCTGACGAGCATGGTCATATACACCCAGGAGGACTCCCCGGCGGCCGCGGTAATCCAGAGCCATAGAGAGAGCAGCGAGCTTCACGAGGCCTGAGCCCGGAGCCTTGCCCCACCCCCGGCACCGGGCGGACGCGGAGCGACCAGCACCCAAGGCGCGTGCTCCCTGCGCTCCGTTTGCGAAGCCTTCGCGACAGTGACGGCTGCTGCCCGGGAGCGCGCACAGGCTCTGGGCCGGGTGACGTCCCTGCCGACCGCGCGCACGGGGCACGTGGACGCGCAGGGCGGGAGCCCGGCGCGCGTGTGGGGCGGGGCCGCCGGAGGCAGGTCTGTCTACAGTTTGGTTCTTCTCTGGATGCTCTTCCCTCTGTTCTGTCCGCTGTGCTGACGAGAAGCTAAGTTGTTTTCTCTTTCGTTCCCCCCACAAATGTTTTCCCGTTTCAGTTGTGGAAGGACTGTGCCCCAGCAGTAGAAGAGTGACAACAGTGTGTCTCATGGCTTGAGACACAGCTGCCCTTGCAGTCCAGCATGTCGCTGTTTTAACATTTTATTACACGTTTGGTTAAAAATTGCAGCTACACGTATTACCATGTCGAAGCGGTCGGCTCCTCTTCATTTTTCTGGAAATTTTAGGATCGCAGCGTCCCCAAACCAAAGGCAGCCTGTTCGTTTCATGTATGGATTTCCTCCCTTCAGGCATCGTAGGTGTGGTCATCGCCCTGGTTGCTTCTGCTTAAAAGATTCCTTCTTAAGACTACGGTTAAGAAAAGCCTTGGCGTTTATATTCAGTTAAAATAAACCTTGGTTAAGAAAACCCAATGCTTCTAATTTTGACTTAGTTTCATACAATAAAGTCTATATGAAATGTGCACTCTGGAAAATATTGTTTGTATCAATATTTTGCTTTTATAACAAATGTTTCTTAGTGTCGATATCATATTCGCAGGATTTCTCTGCGGTTTCTGTCCACGTGAAAGAGCTGACATCAAACATTAGTGGTAGAGAGCCGTGCCCCGCAGCCTCGGCCCCGGCAGGACTGTCTGTGCTTCGCTGTGGGATCATCGCAACTGTGGATGCGAGTCCATAGCCGGCTGACTCGTGTCTTGATACGACTGCTCCTTTTCCTTTTCCAAAATTGTAAAATCATCCCCTCCCCCAAATGCAAAGGTTGTTTCTGTTCTGTTTCTCTTTTCTTTGAAATAAAATTATAGCATTAAAAGATAATGATGACATTTTTTTCCAGCAGCCAGCCAATCAATGGGCAGCTATAAAAACTGAAGAGAACTGGCCTGCGTCTGACACTCATTTCCCTTCCTCATCTGCCCACGTCGAGTGTGCTGGGTTCCGCCCGCCATCTCTGCAGCCCAGGGCCGTTTTCTCAGTGTTTGGCACGTGGCCCAGTTAGATTCTGGTGACAGTAACGTAGTCTGTCATGCTTAGTATCTAAAAATTGAGAAGATCAGAAGGGAGGGAAGGAAGAGAAAACGGCACCGTTTTGGTCTAAATGAAAGTCCCGTTTACACCTTCCCTGAGAGGTGAGCTTGGAAACGAGCCTGGCTGGGTTGCTCAGCCGGCTACCCCTCCCCTGACCTCGTCCTCAGAGCCCTGAGTCCCGCCCATCCGAGGGCACCTCCCTTGATACAGCTGCCCCTCCAAAAAAATAAAAGGGAAAATTTCAGGTTTGACACCGTGATTCAGAACTAGCTGGGTACGACTTGCTCCAGAGGCTTAAAAACGGCCGGGCAGTTCCGCTGCTGTTCAACACCGTCTTAGACAAACAGTGACAGCAGCAACTCCCGCGTGCTGTCGGAATGAAGGTGACCTTTACAAAATGATGCCCCTCGCCAAGCTTCTCATACACGTTTAAAAAAAGGGGGGGGGGCGCGTATGTTTTTCAGTGAGAATATTTCTTCTTGATCATTCCTCCCTTAGCTGTAGCCTGCGGCCCTTGGCTTGGACGCTAATCCCTAGCTGCGCTGAGTGCTGTACGGCTAACCTTTCTGCCGCAGTCCTGGGTGTTGACACTGACATGCTGCAGTTTACCGTTTGTGATTTATTTAGGGTAAATATGTCTCGGGTGGCATTTAATCCTTCATGAAACCAGTGTAGCCTGCAGTGTCAAACCAGCAATCACGTTGTATGCACAATGAAAGGAGCAGGCCTTTGCAAAGGAAAATTGGACCGAAGGTGTTTCAAGGCTCCGAAGGACTGCAGAGGATTCACTAAGCTCTTGTGTCCTGTAATTACCTGTAGAGCCGGGTTAACGTGGGCTCCCCTTTCTCTCTCCCTGCATAGCTGCTGGAATGTGAGGGGATTGAAGAAGCACATACACAACTGTGGGCCTCGGAATGATGAGGCGCAGCCGAGGGCGATGCGGGCGCTCTCCCCGCAGCTCAATCGTCTGCAAGGGACACACGGCGAGCCTTAGCCTTCTTGGAGGTTGGGCTGGAGAAGACAGTAGAACCTTAAAGAAGTAAAAAAAGCAAAGCAACAGAAATATTCACTTGGAGACTGTAATCCAAAAGGAACACCTTTTTATTAAACTACAGCCAATTAAACGATTGCGCCTCCAGGACCCGTGGCGAGGAAGCCGGGACTCCCTGCCCGGATGAATCAGCCTACGGACGTGGACAATGCCGCTTGCATGGTGGAGGAGAGTCGCCGCAGCGCCGTCTCCGTACGAAGAAAGCTCTAGCCGCATAAGGTCACAAGGGAAGTGCGTGGCTCAGAGAGGCATCCTTCTGGATGCCTCTGGCCTCACTGAACAGTAGGAGCCGAGCGGGGGAGGCTTCTCCAAATCAAGTCCTACCCCACACAACACCCAAGCAGACAGACCCACATCACCTGAGAGGCAAAGCACACTCCTCTTGTTTCCTGATTTGCTTTGAAGAACCCAGTAAATGTGATAAGATGCTGTCAGCGTAGCACTGAAAGTTCCATTCATTTATCAACTCAACCCAGACACGTGGACCCCAAGCCCTAGAAGACAGCCCAGAGGAGCCTCAGTGGATCTTTGCTCAGTCACCTAACAGGTCATGCAGAAGACCCCGCGGAGGTCCAGGCCTGGCCCTGGCCACGCCCACCTGCGCCGCTCAGACCCACCACCCCGCTGAGCAGCAAGGGCCCCGCTGCCTAGTAGCACCGCGTCTAGGAAATCCTGTGACCAATGGGCAGAATTTGTATCTCTCGGTTCTATCGAATCTTTTGTTACCCCGAACATGAAACAATGGCATAAGGAAGGAACTGAAGTACCAGCTTAGACTCCTAACCCAGAGTAGGTTCTAGGAAGAAAATTAGGAAAGAAGAAAGGCCCTTCATTGAGCAAACTACAAAAAGAGCTGTTAAGTTCTCACTCCTTTTACTGTTTAAGATTAGCCCATCATTTAAGAGAGCGCCCAGCGCACGTAAGCAACCGCCTCCTATTCCATCTTGCTGAAGAATACAATCCGTTTTCTGCTCCTCTAGGGTGATATCATTTTACATGAAGAAAAAAGTTCGCTCAGATGGCAGTTATACGTTTCGGAAGCACCTTCTAATCAGGCTTTGGTGATTCATTATTAGCTTCAGCGGGCGATCCATCTGACATGTAAGGGGAAAAAATTAGCAGCTGTCACTGCGTGATGAGTTAATTTCCTGATAGGCCTGACACTGAAAAGCCATTTGGAGACGTGGCAGCGGCTGACGGGAAAACCTGGCGCCGCTTTCCAATTGGAGAGAGAAAGCACGGCCGGGCCTGGGCGGCAGCGGCGACGGCGGCAGCGGAGCGCGGGCAGAGTGTGGCCAGTGCGCAGGCGCCCTGCGCCCTCGCCCCGGGGCGGTCCCCGCATGCGCCCGCGAGCCCGCGGAAGGACCCGGCGCCGGTCGTCTTCACGCAGAGGGGAGAGCGTGATGGTCTCCTCTTGGTGGTCCCCTTGGCAGTTTTCATAATTGGAGGTCGGGCTTTCAACTGTGGGATAATGGTTTGTCGCCATGAAAAGTAGCCCCGTGAAATAAATATTGTGGAGACTCTGGAGGAGGGAATGAAGGTGAGGTGGCAACGGGCGGCCCAGGTGGCTCGCGGTCAGTGAACCCGGGACCCGGCCTCCCTCCAGTCCTGCTCGTGAACTGCGCTTCCCCAGGGGCCCCCATTTCCGGCCAACAAGTTGGGAGAAAACCCCGAACATTTTCTAATACAGGGAAGATGGAAATTAGGAACAGAGAACTCAGTATAAGACCAACTTGTCACCAGGAGGGACGCGCATGGTCTTCGTGGAGGCAGGTACTTGATGAAGAATTCGCGTGCAGGATTCTAGGATGGGGACCAGAGCTGTTGGCACCTGCGCCCGTCTGCGTGCCGGCAAGGCGACAAGTGCACAACGTTATGGAAATAAGGGGAAGTCACTTAAGCACTGTTTTGCCTTCTTGGATTCTGGTCTGTAAAATCACTGAAGCAGAGGCCTCGTGAGGAATCTTCGCCTCGAGAAATAAGCATGAGATAGAGAACCTGGTGGCTCCAGCTCAGCCCAGGATTCCGGTGTCTCCAGCGCAGTTGGACGCGGAGGGTGTGGGACAGCGCAAGCCCGGCCAGGAGACGGACAGAACCACCTGTTCAGTCACGTGGTCACAAAGGCCCATTAGGAGAATTAAGTAAATCCATTATAAATCTCTCAGTCAAGGAATCTTTTACTTACTCCATGGCTCTGCGTTTTCAATACCTTTTAATAAATTCTTTTAAAATGACCTAATTTCAACATGACTTTCAGCATCATGAGAAGGTAATTTATCACCGGGATAAACAAGAGCACATGGAGCAGTCCACACTGTCGCTGCATTTCCAGTTCGCTCCAGAATGCCTCGCGTTACTCTTCAAATGACTTTTTAAGTAGAGGGATAAAAGCAACACGAAGTAAACGTTTGTGTTTTAATTTCCAAACTGGGTTCGTGTTTGGAGATGAGGAGCTTTGTTCAGGCTTATCTGGGGCTGCCAGCAGCTCCAGGCATGGGAAGCGGTCAGGGCAGTGTTGGCTGGGAAGGGATCCCCTTAGCAGGATGGCCTTTGTCCTCTGGCCCTGCTGCTCCCCAAAGCCTCAGCGGACCTTCAGAGCCACCCTGACCCATCTGAAAAGGGGGCCAGAGCCCTAAAGGAAATGCAGCCGCCTGGCTGGGTTCGCCTTCCGCCTCTGCCCCTGTTGCAGGTCACCGAGGTGAGGATGCTTCCGCGTCAGAGCTGCCCGGTGTGGCCTGTTACGGAGCCTGGCTTTACAGCGAGGCACTTTCCTGCTAACAGTGGTGCAGTCACAGGCATCTTGCAAGCCGGTTTCTCGCCCTCATGGAGAAGAAGGCCCCGAGAGGCGAGGCTGGGCTCTGGCCACGACACGAGATGTTAACTGGAGTACACCCCGTCCCCGAGGATGTGATTTCTGGGCAGGTGCGAAGTGAGGGCTGTCCACCTGCTCCCTGCTCTGTGCGCTTCACGGAGCTCAGATGGCTTATCCTTTGTCTCTGCTTCCCCAACAGAGCGTCAGTTCAAGGGCAGTGTCACCTTTGCCCTCAGCTATGAGCGTAGACTGGGACGCCGTGGGCCCTCAGCTGGTCATCGTGAGTGAGTGGGTAAATACATGAGATCTCTATTCTGCAGTTTTCCTCATTTTTATCTTCGCCTTCCTTTCTGTTATTTTTAGTCATAATTTTCTCAAATAACAAAAATCTTTGGCGTGAATTGAGCAGCAGATGCCGTGTGAACAGAATTCTTATTGGTCAAGTGGCTCAACACACATTTCTCTACTTATTTCCACCTTTTGCTGGGATTTCTTGATGAGGAAGGTCCTGAGACCAAACCTCATGACAAATACTGAGTTGAGTTCACGCATGGTCGTGTCGTACATGTCAAGGTGACTTTTGAGCTTTTTGTCAGCGGGAGTAGATGGCAGAAGATTTCCTCTTGGTTCGTGATTACCATAATCTTAAGGGAAGCATAACGGTCTGTGCCTGTGGACCCCCGGCTAATTGTGCTCTGTTCTTTTAAAATTAGAATTCTGTGCGCTTATCCCCATTTCTTGCTAGTAGCCCTGAGGTCCTGGGCCAGTGCTATTTATTCCACCCATTATTCCTTCCTTGACGCCAGGAGAAGAAATCCTGGTGTTCTTGGTGGTCTTGAATGATCATGACTTTTCCTTTTCTGGAGGGGGATCTTTGTGGCAGCAGGACATGCAGCCTCGACCGTGAGCCTGCTGTTACACACAGCTGCATCCCTGATGCGGCCTGAGATGAAGCTGGTCCCTTAGAGACCAGAGAGAAGCACCAACAGGAGGAAAGTAATACCAGGTTTCTCTGATTCCAGAAAGGCACACGCTCATGCCTCAGTACCTCTGAAATCGGGAAGCTTCGATAGTGGCGTAGATCCAGCCACATGTCTTTACGGAGCAGGTCTTAGGGGGAGAAGTCTTGGGGGATCCCTTGGAAAGAACAACAGGTATCCAGCAACCCCTGACGCTGAATTTCCAGTCACTTTTCATGGTCTAAGGAAGAAGGCTTACGCTCACAGCCGCGGATGCATCCGGATGGGGTGGGACACATCTGGGTGGGTCCCTTTGCCAGGGACCTGAGGGGTCCCACAGTGCAGTCCTAAGTGGGACAGCTCCAGTGTGGGTGGTGTCACAACTAGGGGTACGGGGTGCTACTGGCATCTAGTGAGTGGAGGCCAGGGATGCTGCCGGAGCCCTGCGGTGCCGGGACAGCCCCCCTCAGACCGCCAGCAGGGCGCTGCCGTGGCTGGGAGGGCGACCCTGCTCCGCGTGCACGTGCTCTCTGCCGCTCTCTGCCCGCCAGGCCCTTGGTGTGGACCTTGGGGTAGCCTTGCCTGTAGCAGGAAGGCCTGCACTGAGCTCGCCGGCCTGCTGGGTGAGTGTGTTCACAGGCTGGCCTGAGTCCTCCGAGGGGACAGGAGACCTGGGGTTGGACCCCTCACCACCCCCACCGCCCTCGGGCCAGCCTCTCCTCTCCCTCTTCCTGCCGCACTTTCCTGTTCCGCTGGAGCGTTCCCGGCCTTTCCTGCCCTGTGCACCTGCACACGTCCAGGCCCCCGGCAGCAGGCTCCCTCGCCCCGCCCACAGTCTGGTGGATGGGAGCAGGCAGCAGAAGCCCTGGGTCCCGCCCCACCATCTGAAGGCAGACAGTGACTTGCTGCTTCTTCCCTGAGCAGCTCCTGGGCAGCAGGTCTTCGAGGGTTCCCTGCCCTGCATCCAGGATGCTGACGAGAGGCACAATGCTGTGTCCTGGTCCCTGAGGTCAGCGTACTGGTGTCCCTCTTGGCACGCGGCAGCAGCGAGCGGCTCTCAGGTGCTGTGTGATCCAGACGCTGACCCAGGCAGGTTTCCGCTGAAGGGACAGGAGGCAGGGGACTGCTGGCTCATCTCGGCGTTCCCTGGGTGCTTCTCTCCTCCATTTACTTCTCCACTTGTGAGAGCTGGGATCTGCTCACTGATGCGTGTTCCTGTGTTTTCCTCTCGTGAATGTGATTTGGGTTTTCCAGGCCCCGAGCCCACCCTGGGCCCCTCAATCCCAGAAGAAGGCCAGCCCCGGGATGCCGTGGTGGGGACTCCCCCGAGGGAGATGCAGGTGGAGCCAGTCCGGCCGGAGGCCTGGGCCCCTGGGATGGGGGTGAGGGCTGTCCAGGCTCAGGCCTGGGGAGGGCAGCTGGAGAAGCGACCCAGACACCAGCGTCTCTCCTGAAACGGCCTCCTCTCCCTGACCCCTCCCCTGCGGACCCTGTGGAGGGCAGGACTCCCACTGGGAGGCGGCACCCCCTAACCCGCATGCCCCTTGAGGGCTGGGTTCTGCGCAAGCCATCTTTGCAAAGGTCGCCATCGCTTTTCAGGCCCAGCAGCTGTGCCTCTGAAAGTGGAACAGCACTCTTGGGGGTCTTGGGTTCTGATGGAGGGGTCGTCCCGGGGGGGTCCCTGGGAAGATGCAGCAACGGCCCAGGAGCAGTTCTGGGGCCACCACGTGGCCTGTGAGTGGCCGTTGTGCTCCGTCCCGCCCCCTGCTCCCTTCCTCATTGTTCTGCACAGGAAGCTGGGCCCTCGCTCCTTCGGAGGCACAGCCAACCCTACACCGAGCCCCGGCGTGTGGGACCTGTGGCAGGAGGGCTCCCCAGGCGCCAGCACCCCTCGGGGGACAGCCTCGCGGGCAGGCGCGGGCAGAGGCCCGGGGCGGCGGGCTGTGTGCCTCAGGCTGTCCCCCCCGACGTGTGCAAGTATACACGTTATCTACGTGTGTTATGCACCAGTAGTGTGGCTGCACAGACACGAAAATAGAGCCAGGAGCGAAGGTCAACTGTGTCATTGCTTGGCTGACGGAAAAGGCTATATACTATCGGTACATATTAGGGCAGAACTCCCCTTTTCAAAAAGTGAGTGTCAACGGATATTCGATAAATTGGCCAGACCTCGAGCTACAGCGGTGTCGGCTGGCACGGAGCTCGCAGCGCGAGGAGGAAGAGGGTGGGCTCAGCCCCTGGGCCCGCGTCTCTGGGACCGTCTCCAGCCCCTGGTCTGCAGCACAGCTTGCGAGGCTTAGCTTGGTGAAGACCACGACCCCTGATCTGGAGGCCACCGGGCCAGGCACGGGGGAGCTGCGTCGTGAGGCACTGCGCCGTCTGCTCTGTGGGCCTGGCTCTGCCCTCGGCACCTGTGACCGCAGGTGACAAGCTGCCCCAGTGAGGCAGCGTCCCCGTCCACGGGTTCTCTTTAATTTTTTAATAACAACACGTATCAGTAGACGTTCTGGTGTTTTCTTTCTGTACCCAGTGGATCGTGGGCACTCACTCTGGTGACCCCCCCCCCCCAGAGCGCCCCCAGGTCCAGCGCCTCCCCTTCCGCTCTCGCCGCCCTTTGACCCTCAGAAGGTGCTGAGCCAGGAGCCTCAGTCGCGCTGAACGTTCGCGGGCAGGAGAGGAGCCGGGCCTGGCGGCCTGTGGTCTTCCCCTGGCTCGCCCCGCCGCGCCACCCCACCGCCAGGCAGCCGAGTGGGGCTCATCGGCAGGGGTCACGGTGTACGCAGACTCCGTGAGGGGACCTGCCAGCCTGGACTTCTTGGACTCGGCTGGGCATGAGGACTGAACACAGACCTGCGTGTGTCCCCTGACCCAGACCCGCAAAAGAAAGCCAAGGGATAGCAAGGTGAGATCCTACGAAGACGCAGGGAGTGAGGGCGGCGGGCGAGAGCAGCGGCAAAGATGGGCTTGGGGAAGGTGGGGGTGGGAGGGTGGAGCTAACGGAGGGACATGGAGAAAGCAGGTCCTCGGCGCCAGCAGTCAGGGCTCCCAGTCAGCAGGGGGCCGCTTGTGTTCCAGAATCAGGAGACGCTGGGGCATCCGTGCTGCAGGTGGAGTGGCCTGACCTCCACAGCCAGGCGGCGCGCCTCCCCCACTTCCTAATCCAAGGGTCGTCTGGAAGCTTTTTCTGCCAGAGGAATCCAACCGGGGAAGCTCTGGAGCTGGGCGCACAGCAAGGACTGGGGGTGCCGTGCGAAAAGTGGGGTCAGGGGACAGTCTGTATACTGAGAACCACCTTCCCAGTCTCGCCCGTGCTGGGCTCCGGTGCAGTGGAGACCAAATAAGTGACCCCTGCTAGAAGACCAGAGGATTCTTTTCTGGAGAAACAGAATCGCCCCAGAGGGAAGACCTCCATGGACAGATGTGGACAGATTTCCCAGTGAAGAAACCAACCACTGTCAGATCACTGCAGCCTCCGTGCAGCACTCCAATATCGGCGAAAGACCAAGGAGCAACGTGAATCAAAAAGAAAAAAAATAAGAAGGGGGAAAAGGAAGAAATTCAGCAGAAACATATTTAAAGGGGACGTCCAAAGCTGCAATTTGATAATAAGGGAATGCATGTTTCCATGAAATAATAACAAATGTCTGTATTTTTAAAAAGTAACAAGAAAGAACTCCAGGAACTTAAAAGCAAAGTAGATGCCATTTTTAAAGGCTCGTCAAAAGGTTGGAAGGTAACATCAAGGAAAGCTCTCAGAAAGTGAGACCAAAAGACACAGGAATTGAATATAGAGGAGATCCAACAAATCAGAAAATTAAAATATCAATACGGGGGAATCTGAAACAAAAAGAAGTTCTAGAAAGGGAAAATGGGGGAAAGGAAAAGAAAGAAATTATCAAAGAATTAATCCAAGAAAATTTACCAGACTGAGGGATACGAGCTTTCAGCTTGAAAGACCCATTAAGTGCTTAGCAAAATGAATGAAGAGGACCATACTAGGCATATCAACATGGAAATTCAGAAGCCCAGAATATGCAATACTGAAAGCTGTCAGAAAAAAGTGACAGATCACACAAAGGAAGTCAAAAGAACGTCATCAGACTTCTGAAAACAGTTCTGAATACTGGAAATCAAAAAAGGGATATCTTCAAACTCTTTAGGGAAAATTTTATTATCCAAGAATTGTATATCCAACTGAACTATCAATCAAGTAGAATGGTACAATAAAGACGTGTCAGATGTGTAATCTCTCCAAAGGTTTGCCTCCCGTGTGCCTTTTTGCATGAAGCTGCTGAAACACATGCTCTTGCAGAAGGCAGATTCGTCTTGAGATTCAGGGACAGAAGATCAACCTAGGAGCAGCAAAGGGAATTTCCAGGATTCGTATTAGAGCAGGTAAAAGGAGGGCTCTACGAGAAGAAGAACAGGAGGGATGGATGACTTGGTGTATTCATTTGTATGGAAAATATGTTCAGAAAGTTTGGATAGTTTGGAAAGAATGAGTGACGGCATATTAAAAATCTAAGCTGGTAAAAACGATGAGGTAATATTAACGCCGGTAAAAACTAAACAAGTGTATAAGAAAGAAAATCGAATCACCTGGTTCATCAGCGAACAATATTTACATAGTCACAATGCTGATACTGAAGATGAGTGTAATAAAAATGCTACTATAATTAAGCTGGGAGGATAGAGGGAAGGAGGTGTTTAAGATGAGGGTACGAAATCCTCTGTCCTAACGGGAAGTTAACAGACTGGTGTCTCCAGCCTGCGCATCAGTTTGACTGTCAACAGACTGCAACAGACTTCTCCCCGAGAAGGCAAACTAGCACAGTTACTGGCTCCCTCCTCAAGATCAGCCCTGGAGAAACCGGGAAGGGCCTGAGGAGGTGGCAGCAGCCCTTCGTTGGGCTGTTTTTTGTTTATTTATTTATTTATTTATTTTAGCATCTTTATTGGAGTATAATTGCTTTACAGTGGCGTGTTAGTTTCTGCTTTATAACAAAGTGAATCAGTTATACACATACATATGTTCCCATATCTCTTCCCTCTTGCGTCTCCCTCCCTCCCACCCTCCCTATCCCACCCCTCTAGGTGGTCACAAAGCACCAAGCTGATCTCCCTGTGCTTTGCGGCTGCTTCCCACTAGCGATCTATTTTATGTTTGGTAGTGTATATCTGTCCATGCCACTCTCTCACTTTGTCCCAGCTTACCCTTCCCCCTCCCCGTGCCCTCAAGTCCATGCTGTAGTAGGTCTGTGTCTTATTCCTGTCTTACCCCTAGGTTCTTCATGACCTTTTTTTTTCTTAGATTCCATACATATGTGTTAGCATACGGTATCTGTTTTTCTCTTGAGCTGGCTGTTTGCGTGGAGAGGGCTGAGCTCGGGGTCACAGGGCCGCCACCGCCGTCACTTAAGGAAAACTTGGAGAAGCAGTGAAAGCCGCCTCTTGCGCTGCACGCGCCTCTGACCCCTCACTGCAGGACCCCGGGGCTGACCTCACACTGTGGGTGCAGAGGTGCTCAGGACGGAGGGCCCAACCTCAGGGCCCTGCGGCTTAAACCCAGCACTTCCTGCTTCAGGGCTGCTGCTTCCTTTAGTATTTGAAGAGCTGTAGTTGTCTGAATATTAAAAAAAAAAAATAATAAGTAAATACACTTAATGATGATGTAGGAAGGGAATAGTTCTGTGTTAAAAAAAAAAGAAAAACTGACCCTTCCTCCATCCAAGAAGCCAAGCACACTGAATTGATTCCCATTTGACTTGACGTCTGCCCTGCTGCCCCTCGGGATGAGCCCAGCGAGGCCTGACGGCAGCGGGGAAGTGCCAGGTCACCGGCCATGGAGCGGGATGTGTCCAAACAAAGAGAGTTCTTCGGTCCACAGGCTGTGGGATGAAAGCATGTCGTTTCCCCAGTTTCTGGTGTACATGTTGGAAATCCTGCCCTCCCACCCCCCTTGGCTATTGGAAAACAATTGAGTCTGTTGCTTCAAGTGGACTGATGATAATTCCTACCAATTAACCGTATAATAATCATCTCGGCCATGTCTAGTTATCTGAGCAAGAGACTAAATTACATACTATTGCACACCAAGTAACTTTTAGAATATGTATTTAAATAGTCAGAAACGGCCAGAAGCCACCAGTAGACTATTCACATCTCAAATGGTTTTACTGACGTACTCTGCCATCTTGAGTCTATTTACACAACTCAATTAGAGGGTGTAAAACAGGGGGAAGATGGAAAATGTATATGTGCTGTAACCAAGAAAGGAAGGAATGATTCTCAGGAGGGGAGAGCTACGTGGAATGGAAGATTTCATCCGTGTCCTGACGTTGGTCAGCAGCGCTCAGGTAGCAAAATGGCGTTAGGCTCGGTCTTAAGTCTCCCGAATGCTTTGGCGTCTGACAGTGTTGTTATTGTTGCTTGTTCCTGGCTGAGTGTAGGCTGGCTTCACGTGTGACCCATCTCTGAATTTTGTTCAGTAGCCGGTGGCCGTGCTGTTGACCTTTGGGACTCCCCAGGGCTCTGATTCGGGTTCTGGATCCGCAGAAACATGTTGTATCAGGCGTGTGGCCTTTCGGGTCATAGTCTCCTTCTCTAGATGCAATGTGCTAACAGCAGCTTCCAGCAGCTGGCGGACCTGGCGGAGTTGGGGCGACGGCCCTGCTGATGGGCCAGCAGGGTCAGGGCGTGGGTGGGAGGCTCTGTTTCCTTGGCGTCGTGCTTCATGGGAAGGGACCTGCACTGGCATAAGATCCTGGTCTCCCTTCCGCCACAGTGTTGTGGCGCACAGTGCTGTGACGCACGTCGGGGGGAAGTTTGGAGGAACTGGCGATTCACTTTCTTCTCGAACCTCTTCTATCCTAAGTAACTGTCTGCTCTGCTGCGCCAGACTTTCCCCACGTGGGTGGGCTGCCCAAGGCCTACACTGCTTGGGAGGGGTGGGTGGGCAGGGGGCAGGCCGTCGGGCAGGCTAGTAACCCTTGTCAGCCTCGGATCCAAAGCCCAGCCCTTCAATCCGCGTGTTAGTGATAAAGCGGACTCGTCTTTGGCATCTTACTTCTCAGCTGGTTCTGAACTCGGAAGAAAAAGAAAAGGACATTAATTTTTTTTTTTTTTTTTTTTGCGGTACGCAGGCCTCTCACTGTTGCGGCCCCTCCCGTTGCGGAGCACAGGCTGCGGACGCGCAGGCTCAGCGGCCATGGCTCACGGGCCCAGCCGCTCCGCGGCATGTGGGATCCTCCCGGACCGGGGCAAGAACCCGCGTCCCCTGCATTGGCAGGCGGACTCTCAACCACTGCGCCACCAGGGAAGCCCAGGGCATTAATTTTTGACGCTTTAAGTCCCCAGAGTGTAGACTTCTATTATGGACCTGAGCATTTGATTTCCTCCCCACGATAACAGCAGTAAGTGACAGGGACAGTCCTCCGATTTCCACCCCGAAGACCTGGGTCCCAACGCTGAGAAGAGTTGAGAGACGTGGAGAGAATCCCAGTGCCACCCAGACGCACCACCTGAGAGCAGACCGGCTGGGCCTGCTGGGACTCGGAGCAGGTTCAGGGAGCGTCTCTGGGTGCGCATTAACCTGTCTTAAGAGAACAAATGCCGAGAGCCAGTAGCGCAGCCTCGATAGGACGGCAGCACAGGAAGCTTGCGTTCCGACCAGCAAATCCCAAGCTTAGACTCTCGGCTCTGCCCACGACAGTAGGATTCCGTCTGTCTGGAATGAGACCTGAATGCTGAATATTTAAAACTATCCACCGATGAGCCATATCCACGATCAGACTCAACAACCGACTAGTCAGCCAGCTGTCCCCGCGTTTCCCAGCTTTTACCACAAGACTAAGACTGGGCCAGGTGCTCTTCTGAATTCAAAGGGGATTGAGGCCTTGTCCTGTCCTGGGCCCCCGCATAAGATTACGTTGAACAGAGATACACATAGATGCTAACATTTGCATTCAGCAACTTCACGTGCGCAAATGGACCGTCACTCCAACTGAGTCACCAAGAAATCACGTGAGACCTCGAGGTTTGCTTTTCCCATCTCTCAGCGATGGCCTGGGCGCCTGAAGGCCCTGAAGGCCCCTTCCGGCTCCGATCTTCCTGGGTCCTTGAAGGAGAAGGGGAGCATCTGGCTTGATGGCGGTCCACCTGTGAAGAAAGGTCGCACCTCTGCGATCCCCGCCCCCATGGGTGCTGACTACTAGAAGCTCACCCATTAGCAGGGGTGCACACACCTCCCCACCCACAGTGCACGGGCTCAGACGTGGCCCCAGCATCCACTTCCCTCCTGGGAACAAGATTGACCACAGGGCACCTGCTGGGGTAGACGAGGTTGTCCCGTGGCCAGAGGTTCAGGAACCAGGTCAGAGGGGAAACAGTTGAATGAACTTACCCATAACGGTGAACCCAGAGGAAAGAAGACCAAGAAGAGACTGCCTTGAGATGGGTGGAATCAAAGGTGCACGCGGGGGGTGGGGGTGGCGCGGAGTAGACACCCTCGGACTCACTGAGTTGCTGGAGAGAGCACGCTGCCCGGGTTTTCTGTTAGGCCTGTGGTCTGGAGGGCGTCTGGGAGCCCGTTCAGCCCAGGCGTGAGGCGGGTGAGCTCTTCCACTCGGATGGCTGCTAAGGTCGCCCCGTAGGGTCTGGGAGTTGATTCAGTCTAGTTGAGGAGACGAGGAGAGCGTTTAGTGGAAGGAAGCCATCCCCATCTCTTGCCTGGATCAATGGAATCACCGCGCAGCCAGTGGCAGCATCTCTTCTCACCCTGCTCCGTCCCACTGGCTCCACTACGGCCAGTCTTCTTAACGTAGGTGACCTGACTCCTCTGCTCAAGCCCTACGCGGGATCCCGTTACCTACCTGAGAAAATGTGAATTCCTTAATGCGCTTCACACATCCCGGGACCATGTCCACCTGGCCAGCCTCCTCTGTGTGTCCCTGCGTCAAGCCTTGGAAGGAGTGGCACCTCCATCCACCACCTGCCCGCGTCCCTCCCTTCCCTCTGCCCAGGGGCCTGGCGACCCGCAGCGCCCTCCCACCCTGCTGGTCCAGCGCTCTCTTCGCAGGGAAGCTGCCCTCTCTCCCCGAGTGGTGATGACTCCACTCCAAGGCAGCCTGCAGGCCTCTCCCGGGCGGGGACTGTGTGCGTCATCTGACTCTTGAAGCCATCGTGCCTGCGGGAGGCCCGCTACATGTAAATACTCAGCGCTGGACCATTCGATGGAGGAAGAAAGATGTGAGAGTCAGGGCCAGGGCTGTGGGCAGAACCATCTGAGGGATGTAGGAGATGCGCTGGATGGAGGGGTGGGGGGCGGCGGAAGGCCAGCCGGGAGAGTCAAGCATGCTTCGTTCAGGATGGAAACCACAGAGCCTCCTCAGTGGAGGGCACGTGCGCACAGACAAGAGCTGCTTGCGGCTGGGCCGGCGCAGAGCAGGGAGGGAGCGTGTGGGGTGAGGAGGGAGGACACAGCGCAGCCACGTGGGCCCCAAGGCAGACCGGGGACTCTGGGTCAGAGGGGCTCCCCTGCACCGGCTGATGTCAGTGCCATCCGCCAGGTGGCCGCAGCCCTCCTGCAGCGCCTGTGTCGAACAAGTTGTGCCGAACAGCTCTCGGGCACCTTTCTCAAAGCGTGTCCCCTTGGCCAGCGGTTTCAAACCTTTTGACGGTGAGCTACAGAGAAGAACGTGTTTCTTAGGGCACCCTCATGCCCACATACATGAACGTAGATGTAGCTGAGAGAAAAGCTTCACAAAGCAGGTCTTACCCTTACTGCTGTGATGTGCCCTGATGTTTCCTAATCTATTCCACTGTATTTTTATAAAATTGCTTGTCATACCCCCTCAGTTGATTTCAAGATACCCCAGTAAGTCACCAGCCTGCATTTGGAAGTCACGGCCTTGGACCATTAGCCTCAGAAGTACTTGGTGGGGGATTGTTAAAATACAGATTTCTGGGGCTTCCCTGGTGGCACAGTGGTTGAGAGTCCGCCTGCCGATGCAGGGGACATGGGTTCGTGCCCCGGTCCAGGAGGATCCCACATGCCGCAGAGCGGCTGGGCCCATGGGCCGTGGCCGCTGGACCTGCGTGTCCGGAGCCTGTGCTCCGCAACGGGAGAGGCCACAACAGTGAGAGACCCGCGTACCGCAAAAAAAAAAAAAAATACAGATTTCTGGGACTCGCCCCAGAAGGACCCAGGAATCCACATTTTAGTTGGTGCAGGGGAATTTTTTTGTTTGTTTGAAAACTGATGTTTTGGGTAATACTGAAGTCTTTGCACTGGAAACCATTCATTAACTTCAATGGGATTTTGTTTATTTAGACGTGTCTTCTAACTTCTCTTTCCTATGTTCATCCTTACAATGCTGGTAAGGTTGCAAGTAAAGCACTTTTAAGAGTGCCTGGCAAAGAATAAGCACTCCAGAATGTGAGCCATCATCATCTCCATCATCATCATCAACCCCGTCACCGTCATCATTATCATTATCTCCATCACCATCATCATCCCCATCTCCATCACCATCATCATCATCATCCCCATCTCCATCACCATCATCATCATCATCCCCATCTCCATCACCATCATCATCATCATCTCCATCTCTATCACCATCATCATCCCCATCTCCATCACCATCGTCACCGTCATCTCCATCTCTATCACCATCATCATCCCCATCTCCATCACCATCATCATCATCATCTCCATCTCTATCACCATCATCATCCCCATCACCATCATCATCATCATCTCCATCTCTATCACCATCATCATCCCCATCTCCATCACCATCATCATCATCTCCATCCCCATCCCCATCGTCATCTCCATCATCATCATCCCCATCATCATCCTCATCCCCATCATCATGTCCCCTTCTAAACAAAACTGTTGATCCACACGCAACCTGCTCTTTCCAGAAGTTTCCACATCCCACCCCAGTAAATGGAACCATGTTCCCTCAGTTGCTCAATCCAAAAGCTAGGAGCCATCCTTGACCTCTTTTCCCTACACTCATTTGGTGACTCAGGCTTTTGATCCCAGATGGCCCTCTTCTCTACCTACCTTGTTCCAGCCACCATTTCTTGCCTGAACCACTGCAGCAGCCTCTCTGCTTCAGCTGTTTCTTTTCCACAGTCCAGGATGGCCTTCTACAAAAATCAGTCGGACCATGTCACCTCCCACCTGCATCAGTTATTTATTGCTGCATAACAAATTACCCCCAAATTTAGTGGCTTAGCCCAATAAATATTTATTCTCTCCCAGTTGCTGTGGGTCAGGAATTCTGGAGCAGCTTAAGCTGGTGGTCCTGGCTCAGGGTCTCTGATGAGCTTGAGGTCAGTGGGTAGGCAGGGGCTGCCGTCACTGGAAGGCTTGACTGAGGCTGGGGTACCCACTTCCAAGATGGCGCACTTGCCCAGCTTCACCCCATGGGCTATTTGGGCGTCCTCATGACATGGCAGCATCTTTCCCCAGAGCATGTGATCCAAGAGAGGCTGAAGGCGCAGTGTCTTCGCCAGCTGCACACTGGCGCTTCCACCGTATTCTGCTTGGCGGGAGTGACTCACTAAGTCCACTCGGGGAGGGGAATTTGCCTCCACCTTTTGGAGTGAATGTCAAAGAATTCGTGGACACGTTTTAAGCCACCCCACCACCCTGCTTGGAAGTCCTGAGGTCCACACCCACCTCCTGGCTGGAGGCATTTTGTCTGATTCCCAAACACAACAGCAAGCCCCCTGAGCAGTCCTACCCCCAGGTTACTCAAGGCCTATGCGCTGGAAGCTTCAGAAGGTACCCTCAAGCAGGGCCCATCCCTCCTCACCTATCAGTCAGCCCCAGTCCCTCTTGCTGCGAGGTGTTTCCTAACCATTGACTGGAAAGTAGCCCCCTCATCTCTGAGTGTCAGGAAGTAACTTGCTTCTTGTTGCTGGTCAGCTGTGTGTCCACCCTGGACTGATCTCCTGGAGAGCAGGCCACTCACACCATCACCACCAGGCCACCAGGCTGTGAGTGAACACTGCCTTCCAAGAATGGACTGGAGGGTCTCCTCCAGGACTGTCGCGAGTTACCGTGGCAACCTGAGAATTAATATCTGGAATCTTCAGCCAGTCTTGCCTCACTGGAAGTCTGGGAGAGGTGAATGAGGAAGGTGCTGTCTTTCTAACAAAGAAGCTGCGGCGGGAAACTTTCCTTTCATCCTGGCTTAGAGTCGCACCACTGTGACATCTTATGGTCTTAACCGTATGATAAAGGAGCTCACACGAACCCCACAGGACAGACCTGTGCACTTTTCCATTTCTTAATTTGAGTCCAAAGTGATGTTTTTCAGCTTTTCTTTAAATTTACCAAAAAGATTTTAGAAAATGCCTCATGCCCCCCAAAGCAAGGCATTAAAACCCTGTTGAAAATTCTGGGCGTTGCCAGAGTAATGTAAGGGCAGGAAATCATGACGGTTGTTTTTAAAGTGAGCTGAAAGAGGTAGAAATACATTCTTTTCCAGAGGAGGCACTTTGGCTGAAAAGATGCGCATTTCCTTGAAAAGTTTATCAAGAGTAGACCCGGGCAGCTGGGCCAGAGCAACGTCTAGTTTACAAAGCTCTGAGCTTCCCTCCCAAGAGACCCTGTCACACTGTGTCTACAGGCACATCTACATGCGTGTTCGTTCCAGACGTTTCCGGCAACACGCACATAAATCACGTCTATTATCGTCAGGTTCAGCACAGCCTCCTTCCTCTCCTTTAAGGAGCGTTTTAATATGAGAACGTCCCTGATATTCTCTTATTATCAAGAAGGGAACGTCTTTTGCCTCTGCTACTGGTTCTCACCTTCTGCGCACACACACACACACACACACACACACGCACACAGGATGCCTTCTCCAGGCTCAGCTTCCCTTTCACATCTCACTCTTCCCTCCGCACCTGTCATTTCTCACTTTTCAAGCCACAAAGCGGACTTCAGTCTGTTGAATTTCAGCTCCTTCTTCCAGCCTTGGATTGCCTATTACCCATTGCAAAGGTCATTTTAAGTGTAATTCAGCTTAAATCACTTTATTTTCTGATGGACACGTTTTTTCTCCCTCAAGGTCCCTTCCTCCTCCAGGTCTCCTCCCACCCCAGGCCCCCCCCCCACCAGCAAACCCGACTTCAAGGGCCTTCTCGCTTCTTAACAGCTCCCCGTGGAACTGGATGAAAGTGAGTCCTCAGACCTGCTGTTTTAAAGGATAAGATTTATATGTTCACGGCTTGGCCATGGAGGCTGGGGGCAGGGGAGCATATTTCTAGGATAAAGTGAAAGCAACTGAGGCCAAATATAAAATCCAGCGCCTTCTCCCAGTATTAGGAGCGGAGGCAGTGGTGCCGGATTCTAAACAGAACAACTTTCAGAGCCACAGGGTGTCAAAGGGTGGAGGAGGTGCATCAAGATGAGCCCAACCCCACGGGGCCTCGGGACACGTGTGCCTGTGTGTGTGCATGACTGTGAGTGTGTGCACAAGTGTGTGTGTGAGTGTGCAAGTGTGCACGAGTGTGTGTAAGTGCGTGTGTGTTGGGAGAAGCAGCGAGCCAGTGAGCTTCCTGGCTTTGGTGGGTCTGCCTCTCAGCTCCTGGGACATCACCCCTCTGGCTGGCTCTTTCCGGAAGGTTCTGCCACCAGCTTCTTCCTGGAGCAGAGAGAGTGGTGTCCCAGAGCTGGGAAGTCAGCCCTTGGTCAGTCTCCAGGGAGGGACGGCGTGTCTGGGCCTTCTGAGCTGTGGCGGGTCTTTCAAAAGGAAGCTGGGGGCCTGATCCTGTTGCCACGTTCATCCTGACCAGGCCAGCAAGACCCCCACACACACCCAAAATAGGCAAACCTGAAGTGTTTGAGGTCAGGGCAGCCTCGGGCAGAAGACATGGACCTCACAGACAGGCTCTGACCCGGTCCTCCAGCCTTTGTACTGGCCGTGCTGGATGGTTCTCAGCAGGGCGCTTCCTCTGTGCTTTGCTAGCTCTCCAGCCCTACTTCTCTGTGAACGGGTGGTTTTGAGGATAAATAGGAAACATGTTGTGTTCCTTGGAGGGAAAATGTTCTACAAAGTTTGAAAATTATATTTTGTGTTATACCCATCGCCGTGGGATGGTGTTAGGAAGTTGAAAACGACAGTAACAACAACTGTAAACATGCACTGAATCAGCCAGAAATCGCTCTCAGGGGCTCCCAGGTTGAAGGACGCGCGCCTGGTCCGTGGTCTCCCCTGAGGGTTGGATGGAGCCTTGAGAGGGCCCTGCGGCCTCCCCACTGCCCCCCATCGGAAAGAGGAACCCATATGTCCCGCTGGAGACACAGCAGGTGGGGTCACGCCGCCCAGCCCAGAATGTGCTTTCTGTTCTGGCCCCTGGGGGCACGCGGGAGGGACCAGGGCCAGGCTCCGTCCTCAGTCAGGGTGCGAACATCGCCGAGGGGGGAGACATCGTGGGCGGTGAGCTCAATAATGAGGAATGTCAGAGCGGTGGGGCGCTTCAGGTGGACTTGGAGGACGGTTCCGATTCAGGAGGTGGGACAGGAGCACGTCCAAGTGCAGGAAGCTGGTGACAAAAGGAGCGGGACCGTGTGCAACAGCAACTCCTCAAACCCGAACGCACACAGAGGACGTGGGCTCAGGTGCTGGCCGCCCCCCCTTGAGGATCTTTGGGAGGGTACCAGTTTCTCTCAGAAAGAATTCCGTCTGAAAGCACAGCTGTCCCAGGATGCCCACCCAGGGCTCTTCTCTCTCTTCCTGGGGGACTCCTGTCACGGCCTCTGCCCACCATGCCATTGTTTGCCCATTGTGTACACAGCCCCAGTGGAATGCAAATCCCACCATTACCAAAACTACTGGAGTTATCGTCGCTGCTATTAATAGTTTTGACTGTCAAGGGAAGATAACTCTCCTAGGTCAGTTGGACACTTTAAACACCACCCATGTTTAGCAAAATACTCCATAAAAGAAGCAACCCATGGAGTTCCTGTGTAACATCTTGGGAACCTTGCCACTGGAGCTCCATGGCTCTCTCTCCGCACTGACTTTTTCTGATGTTTTGTTGAAGTACAGTTGTACACAGCAAAGTGCACACACTGCAAGTGGATAGCTCCGTGCCTTTTCACAGACTCAGTCCAGCTTTGTAACCTAAAAACAGGCCACGACCTCTCCTGTCCTCATGAGGCACGGTCCCCATGGCCTCACTCACCTTGCCCCCAGTACCATGGGTTCATCTTGCCTGTTCTGTGCTTTGTGTGGTGGAACCATGCGGGGCAGACGGTGTGTGTTACATCTGTGAGGCTTATCCACGTTGTGTGTGCACCTCGCTCACATCATTACATTGATGTGTCTGAGAGACTGCATTTGCAAATGGACAGTGGCCAGGCCACGTATACAGTAGGGCTCCGACCCACACCTGCAGCACCCTGCCCAGGAAGCCAACTCCCTTATCTGAAATAAACAGCCCAGAAAGCCGGACCGCTCTCTCCAGGGACAGTCCCGGAAGCTGTTCAGTAACGTCTGTGACGGTCGGCCCCAAACGCCTAGGATTTGATTAATAACTGACAGCATCCCTAAGTTTGGTCTCTACTTAGAGACCAAATACAGACACAAAGACTGCTTCTGTGAACAGTCTTGGACGTGTCCTTCGGTGAACACATGCACGTGCTTCTGTTGAGTAGGAAGGTGGGATCGGATCGTTGGTGTGGTCCTACTGACCTCCTCCTCCACCATTGGCGAGGGTTACGTCTATTCTGCGTCTCTGCCAGCACTTGGTGTTGTGTCTTTTTCATTTTAGCTGCTCAGGTAGGTGTGTGGTACAATCGCAATGTGGTTTTAATTTGCATTCACCTCAGAACTAAAGCTGACCAGCTTTTCATTTGTTTATTGACTACTCAGCTATCCTTTTTTCTTAAAAGATTGCAATCTTTTTTTTAATGTTGAAATCTTTTTTTAAAATTTATAGATTTTTTTTTAGAGCAGTTTTAGGTTTAAAAACTTGAGAGGAAGGTACAGAGTTTTCCTATATAACCCCTGCCCGCACACACGCTAGCCTCCCCCATTATCAACATCACTCACCAGTAAAGTACTTTTTTTCTTTTTTTAACCAAGGATGAACCTACATTGACACATCATAATCACCCAAAGCCCATAGTTTACCTTAGGGTTCACTCTTGGTGTTGTTCATCCTTTGAGTTTGCACAAACGTATAATGACATGTATCCATCATTATAATATCATGCAGAGTAGTTTCACTGCCTAAAAGCCTCTGTGTTCTGCCTGTTCATCTCTCCCTGCCCACACCACCAACAAATTCCCTGTTTTTGTTTATCTGGGAATGTCTTTATGTTACATTCCCTTGTAAAAGATAGTTTTGCTGGGTGTAAGAATCTTGGTTGGCAGTTTTTCCTTTTCTCACTTTGAATACTTCATCTCACCGCCTCTGGCCGCCACTGTTTCTAATGTTGTGAATATTACTGGGGTTCCCTTGTACATGATGAGTGGTTTTTCTCTTGCAACTTCCAAGATTTCCTCTTTGTCTTTGAATGTATGTCTGAGTGCGGATCTCCTTTCATTTCTCCTACTTGGAATTTATTGTTCTTCTTAGATGCGCAGAGTAGGTCAGCTTAATGGTGTTGCACATTTCTCTGAGGCCCTGTTCGTTTTTCCTCATTTCCTCTGTTCTTCAGATTGCTTAATGTCTATTGATCTCTCTTCAGGTTTTCCCTTTCTTCTGCTAGCTCAAATCTACTGTTAATAGATTTTAGTGAAATTTTCACTTCTTTTGTACTTTTCAACTTCAGAATTTTCACTTGATTCTTTTCTATAATTTCTGTCTCTTCATGAAATTCTCTGTTTGGTGAGTAATTGTCATAATACCTTACTTGCATTCTTTAAAGGTGGTTTCCTTTAATTCTTTGAACATATGTATTATGCTGCTTTGAAATCTGTGAAGTCCAACATCTGGGTCCTCTCACAGGCAAGTTCTACTGCTTGCTTTTTAAAAACTTATTTATTTATTTTTTATTGTGTATGAGTCACACTTTCTTGGGTTTTTTCCCCGTGTCTTGTACCTTTTTGTTAAAAACTTGATATTTGAGATAATAGATTGTAGCAACTCTGGGTAGTGATACGAGCCTCTGAAATTTCTAGTTGTCTTCATTTTTTATTGTTTCTTAGTTTATTTGTATACTAATACGGCTGGACTAATTCAGTGAAACCTATTTCCCCTGAATTGTGCAGCCTCTGATGTTCCTGCTCATGTTTTTTCTTCATTTTTTAGTTTAGAGCCTGGCTTGTGAGTTGTTACCCTTGGTCAGCACAGATTTGGGGTCAGCCCCTGATTGGTCAGAGGTTGTGCCTGAGCCCCTGAGCCATTAAGTTTTTCACTCTTTACCTTTGGATCTGTGTGTGGCCTGGAGACAGATAGCAGGTTTGCAGGTCTGTCCCCTGCTCAGCCAGGGACTCATGGCCAAGAAGTTTCCTCTCCTGGGTCTCAGAGGCCACTACTTGGGCGTATACACAGCCTTCTTGAGCATCAGTGGACGGTCTGATTTTAGCAGAGCTCTCTCTGACCGTCTCCTGCCCTGATTTTCCCGTTAAACTGCTGGCTCCACTGGTATCACGCCCACCTGTCAGCCTTCACCGACTGCTAACTGATTGCGCCACTGTTTTCAACAATGCCCTCTGGCAAGAGTTTCTCCACAGTCTGATCCAAATGCAGTTGGGCCTGTTGGCAGGAGCAGGGACTTGCCGAGCTTTGGGACTTTGCTCTGACCCTCCCCTGGGCAGCACCTCTGTGCTCTGGAGCAGAAGCTGGGGTATGGGGTGTGGGGGGAGGTAGCATGGGAACTTGTGCCACTGCCCAGCTGCGACCACTGCCTAGTGTAGCTGTTCCTCGGTGCAGAGCCACGGATGGTGGGGACTGGCCTTTGTACACTGGCTGCCAGATCCGCTCGGAATCCCTCTTGCACCCCAGGAATATGGGGGATACAGGTGCCGTCGCTCAGCTGCCGTGCCCACCAGAGCTGTGCTTCTGCAACACGGGGCCATGGGGGATGGGGGACACCCTCTCCGCCCTCGGCCCCATGTGACCCTTCCTATAACAGGGGCTGGGCACGTGGGAAGGGGGGCTGCCTGGCTTCTGCCACCTTCTCAGTGTAAGGTTTTTGCAGCACGGAGCTGGATCTGCCAGCGTTCAGCCACTACTTTATTGGCCTAGAATAGCTCTTTTCACCCCAAGTAGCTGAGGGAGTAGAAACTGCCTTGCCTTCCGAAACTTCCGGAATAGCTCTTCCCCAATAAGGAACTGGTAAGGGGGGCGCTGGGTGCAGCCCATAGCTTGAATGCCATGCCTTCTCATTGTTCTTACCAAGTTTCCATATATTTTGTTCAATGTATGGTTCTCAAGTTATTTTAAGCCTTTTGATCAATCTCTAGAGAGTTTGAATGACTGTCTTTGCTAATTTTGACCAGTTTTATAGATGTCTTTCTGGGGAAGAAGCTTCCTTAATCTCCTCATATCACATTCAGGAAGTTCTGCCTCTGGCTCTACTCTGTTTGTGAAGTATTTGTTCATTGCTTTCACACATATTTCTATTGGGCTGTTTTTCTTATTGATTTGTAGGAGGCGATGTGTATATTCTGTAAATGCACTTTGTTGAAAATATCTATTGCAAAACATTCTCTTTGTCGGTTGCATTTTTTATTTCTTAACGGTGTCTTTGATGAATGGAAGTTCTAAATTTTAATATAGTCAATATAGTAATGCTTTCTTTGATGACTGCTTTTCTTTTTTTTTTTTTTGCGGTACGCGGGCCTCTTACTGTTGTGGCCTCTCCCGTCACGGAGCACAGGCTCCAGACGCGCAGGCTCAGCAGCCATGGCTCACGGGCCCAGCCGCTCCGCGGCATGTGGGTTCTTCCCAGACTGGGGCACGAATCCGTGTCCCCTGCGTCGGCAGGCAGACTCTCAACCACTGCGCCACCAGGGAAGCCCTGATGACTGCTTTTTAAAAAATATTTTCTATTCTGTTTAAAAAAGTCTTCTCCCTCTCAAAGCTCAAAGAGATATTCTCTTGTGCTTTCTTCTAAAAGTTCTTTTATCTTTCACATATAGATCTGCAGCCCTCTGGAGCTGATTTTTGATTAGGCAGTCAGATTCCTTATTTTCTCATGTGTATATTCAATTGGCCTAGCATTGTTATTGAAGATACCATCCTTCCTTCACCACACCACAGTACCACCTTTATCCAAATCGGATTGTATTTGTGTAGGCCTGTTTCTGGACATTTTGTCCTGTTCCCCTGGAAAATTTGTCTGCCTTTTCCCCAATACCACACTGTCTTATTTACTATAGCTTCATAAAAGTTCTTAATATCAGGTAGTATAAGTTCCCTAGCTCATCATTCTTTTCAAGATGCTTTGATTATTCTCAGCCTCTTGGGCATATACATATGAATTTTGGAATTAGCTTCTCAATTTCCACAGGGAAAGCAAAACAGCTGGGAGTTTGATTGGGATTGTATTTACCCTATACATCAATTTGAGGAAAATTAGCATCATTAAAATATTGAGTCTTCCAATCCATGAACACAGTATGTCCCTTTATTTTTATCTCTAAGTTTTTCTTTTTCTTTTAAAAGTGTTTTATACTGTTTGGTGCAAAGGATTTGCATATGTTTTATTAGATTATTTCTTGATATCTATTAGATTATTTTTAGATGTTTATTAGATAATTTCTAGCTAGTTGGTGACCTTAATACTATTGTAAATAATATCATCTTAAATTTCCATTTTCTGTTTATTGCTGGTATATAGAATACCAGCAGTATTGAATATTAACCTGGTGTTCAACAATCTCTCCCCTCCTTCGGCTGTTTTAGTTATTATTTTCAGTCTGTTTATCTACTTCTGGTGAAAAGGGTTGTTTGTCACACTCCTCACAGGACATTGCTGTTACTGGTCTCTGCAAGGCCCTCTCTGGTTTGGTTTGTCCTTTCTTCCCTTTGATCTCATTTCCTCCTGTTTCCTGATAAACCACTGCGTTCACGTGTCTTGTGTCCATCTTTCTGTTTGCTCTCTGGTTACTAGTGGGTCCGAGAGTTTCTTCACATCCTTTTGGACTTAACGGAGTTTCCCACTCGGCAGAGTTACCGTTCATGAACTTTGCCCATCGATCTGCGTTACTCTTTACCTCATTGATGTTTAGTATTCTTGACGTTTTCTACTTGCCTTTATCTCAAAACATGAGACCGGAGCTGAAAACATGGGTCTTTCTGGCTTCTACCCACCCATTGGCTCATGGAGACTGAAACAGTGGTACGTCTGCCACCACCATATATGAGCAAGAAAAGCCCCCAAGTTCAAGTTCATGGTCGCGTGGTCCTGCACGCGAACGGTGTTATGGGCATGCTCTTTCTTCTTAGCCACAGAAGAACTGGCCTAATACTATAGCTGTGGGAGGGGCTTCCTAGGGACGGTAATAAAAACGTGGAAGTGTGGTCGTAACAGCACTAGCGGGTCTCTGTGAGCATCATTCTGTGCCGTGTCCCTAACGGAATCTGTAACTGGTGTTGTGATGTTGACACGCACCTGATTTACAAACGGTGGTTAAGAATCTAATAATGGCCGTCACCATATTAGGCTTTCTACAACAAAAGTGACAGAGTCCTTATCGCGGTGCTTTACTTATGCGTCCTGTAAGGCCAGCGCAGGCCTCGATACGCATGTACCGAACTTGTAAGTCTGGGGATAAAAACGTAAACCCCAATGCACATGCATGAAAGCACGTGCAAACTGGGGGTATGAGGGCATTAAGGCGTCATCTCTGGGTGGGGTTCTTTTCCCATTTTCTCTCCACCTCATTTGCCTTTTTATGTCGGCGTTTAGTTTGTCCTCCCCAACTCCCGCCCCGTACATCTGCTTCAAAAACCTCTGAGTTTTCCTTTCTTAGCTCGAGGTTACAACTTAAGGCACAAATACCCCCAGCCTTTCGTCCCTGGAGCAAACAAGTGCTGGAAGTGCCACATTCCGGGCACAGTCTGGCCTCCACAAGGCAGGATTCCGTGGGGGACATACCACCTCCTGTGAGTGACTGCTTTGGACTCTTTCCTAAGAGTCCGTTTCAAGAGCAGAGATGAGGGAAGAGGCTGGATGACCAGGGGCCCATGAGGAAGTGGGAGCCTCAGAGCGGGGGGAAGCCACAGAAAGGAGAGTCTGCGGGCGCCAGACAGAAGCCACATGCTACGTGATTTCCCATTTTCCCCCGAGCCCGGCCAGAATCTTCCCAAATCATTAGACACCTGGCTGCGAAAATTCCAAATCAGATACCAGTTTTGTATTACATTCAACCAAGTCACATTTATTTTTATGTCTGACGTACCTGACATCAAATAAACAGTTATTTAAAAAATTGGGCGCATCACCACACTGTGACATGGCCAACCTTTAAGAAAAATGAATGATTTATTTAAAAGGTTGGATGTGTCATACGAGCATCTAAATCAGCAAGTGAAAAATCAGACATCCCGGCAGCCAGGGCAGCCAGGGGAGAACAAACAGAAAGGGTTCAGATTAAAGAAGGATATTTTTTCCTCCAGGAAATTAGAAGACAGTGTGTAAATGTGACATTCCATGGGTGAAATTAAAATGACCGGAATGTATGTACTCTGCATTGTCTTAAAGAAGACTTGTTCAGACCTCTCTGCAGTCACCCTTTTTGATTTGATCGTGATACGTTTTTGTTTTTTTTGTTTTTTTTTTTTTACCTGTTAATGGGTTTTAGAGTGTGCCCAGGCCTGTGGTTTGCTCCCAGAAATTTCGGGGTGCTGATAGCCCTACCGGCAAACATGTGTGTGAGCGTTCTTGTTTCCTTGCCCGAAGGTACCCACAGAATAGGTCTAGTTGCAGCGCAGCTGGTGGGGGAGCAGAACTTGAAGGTCATGCAGGTTTCTGCCCGTGTGCTTCCCGTCTCCTGGCTCAGCCACACGCCTCAGGGGGGAAATGGTATAAAACTTCGGGTTGAGCACTTACCTGGGGGGTAAGGAGATGGGGGTCATGTCCTAATCGGCCCATCTTTAGCTGTGTGACCTCGAGCAATGCCCTGACCCTCTCTGGGCCTTCTCTTGCTCGTGGATAAAACAAGAGGTTACATTCCAGATGCGCTTAAAGGTCCCGCCTGCTTCTAACGTTCAATTACACGGGGGTCTCTAATGTCACTAATTGTAGGGTCCACGCCCGTTTTGTGTCTGTTTCCAGCCGACCCAACATGCAGGCGCTTGGTGAATGGCCGCTGGGTTGAGCTGAGCTGAGAGGGTCTGAGGTGAGCCCAGGGTTTCAGGCCAGAAATGGGAGCTGGAATCACTAAGAACTCTGGCAGTCGGTGCAGGGGAAACGTGATGACTGGTTTTGATTCACTGGAGTCTGGACTTGGAGCTCCCAGGGCAGATGGGCAGGGAGCACGGGAGGAAGGGCCACGCTGGGGACCTCTCACATAAAGGAGACGATGGGACCCTCAGGGCAGAGGAAATGGGGCTGCACCTGGGACCCCAGGGGAAACCTTCCCTGAAGGCCGAGCAGGGGGCGGGTAGAGAGCAGAGAGATGGGAGAGCCCCCGGAAGCCGCAGGACCCTGGGCCCCGCCCCCAGGCCAGGCTGGCCCCCAACGCCCATGGGAGCCCAGAGCACAGCCAGGCTGGCACGCAGGCTGCAGAGAAGAGGCAGAAGGAGGCTCTGGCCCTTCTGGGGTCACTCCCAGCTCTGGAAGTTTCTTCTGTTTGACGGAAGAGGTTCTAGCACAGCACCTGGGAACCAAGCCTCCGTTCCCAGATGTTCAGGACCCTGGGCAGCTGGAGGGACCACCAGGCAGGGAGACCTGGCTGCCCACCCTCCTGCGGGGCCTCTCCAGGCTTAGAGCATCTGGTACCCACGGGGCCCAGACCCGAGGAGGAGCCCGTCTAGGGGCCTGGGGGTCACGGGCTTTGGCGATGCCCGACCACGAAACTGCCCCGCAACGCCTCACCTGTCGGGGTCCCACTGCTTCCTCCCGTCCATGGGGCCCACCTGCTGGTTGCTGGAGCCCCCCTTCCATCGAGAATGTTCTGAAATCAGAGCATGCATTGAAAATAAAAATAGCATTTACACGCAGGGTATTATCATATTTCTAGGCAAAGATGTCACAGCTCTGAAGTACAATCCCATAGTTATGACATAACTGGGGAACTATGAGTGTAGTTAACAGAAACATTTCTGTCAGCAGTGGGTTATGTAAGAAAAGCACGCGCGTCACTTCATGGAGGCCGCTGCTCTCCTGGCCACCACCGGTGACGTGGCCTAAGTCCTTCCCAGCGCCGCTTCCTCCCCGGCCCCCGAGCTTGGTCTCGGACGAGCGTGAGCTCAGGTCACATGAGCCGCAGGTGAGACCCAAGGGGCCCCTGAAGTAAAGGGCGGGTCGGCCTCCAGGGGACCTTGGGCACCTCATCTTCGCTCACGGCCTCCCTGCTCTGGAAACACGGATGTTCTGAGCATCTCAGAAAGAGAAAAACGAGATCACACAGGCCACAAAGTGGAAAATAAATAGAAGCCCTTCCAGATGCTTTGAGAGCAGCAGCAAGTGCCCAGTCCTGTGCCCTGATGGACTTGAACGTGGGGGCCTAGGAGGGGCGGGACGAGGGATGCCTCAGGAGTTCACAGGCATCCCACCGCGCTGCAGCCCTGCACCTGGCCTGAGCTGGGAACTCCGATTCGTCCCCTCTGCTCGGCAGCCCTCTGACCTCTCTCGGGTGGGGAGGGCGGACCGTGCTGGCGTCTCCAGCACCGCTCCCCGAGGGTCGCCTCCCGTCGCCACACAAGCCATCAGGTCCGCAGGACCTCGCTCAGGGTCTTGGCCTCACTTCCAGAGCCTCTGGCCTGGCTCACTTTGTCCCTCCAGCTTCCAGGCTGCTCTGTGTTACCTCCTCTGAGAGTCCCAGCAGGCCCCCCACCCACTGCACCAGGACCCTGGCGATGCTGCCCAAGCCCGGCCACCCGCGGTGCCTAACACCCCTGGAGCAACGGCGCCACTCACCCCAGGCTGCCCGTCTCCATCGGGCGCTGGAAGCCCAGAACGTTTGGTTCTGCAGCCCTGAGCAGGCCCTCTCTCCCCCCGTCCTATCGCAGGGTACATGACATGCTCTCATTGCTGCCAACTCCACCTCTGAAATTCCTTTCTCCAGCCATTATCGCATCACCTCACTCCCGGGGCCCTGCTTGCAATGGGATGAGTTGTACGGTCAGCACGACACCTGGGGGAGAGGGTCTAAGCAGCGAAGTCAGTTTGTTCAGATAACTCGCAGCTGGTTAGGCAGCCGCAGGATGGGTGCAGCTGTTCAATCGTGCCGTCTGTTGTGTGTCTGTGACACGTTCCCCACTTTATGTCCTCACGATGATCATCTCAGGACCTCAGAATGACTGCTGTGGTTCCAGACATCGCACCCTCACTGGAAGACAGGATAGGGAGAAGGGGGCATATTCTTCAGAGGTCCCATCGTTTTACCTGTTAAGGAAGCCTTTTGTGGAAGCCTTCCCCTCCTGACCCATTGGTCAGTAGCGGGTCACGTGCCTGCTCTTAGACCCGTCACTGACAAAGGTATCACCTGCTTGCCTGCAGATACAGACCGACTATAATCTACTCCTTGGGGCTGAGGGAGAAGGCCCGCCTTCCCTGGATTCAAGAGATGTGTGCCTGATACCTGAACACAACCAGGGTTCGCCTGTTAGTAGGGAAGTGCGGTCAGTGAGGAGCAGTGCGCCCCTCGTGGCGTGGCAGTGGGCTGTGGGACAGTTCCTTACCCCTGACCCTGCACCAGCGATTCCTTTGCCACTTGCTGACCGGTTCGCTCATCCCACACCGGCCTCTGACCACTTCCCAGCCCCGCCTCAGCCTGGGAGTTGACCTGACACCCAGGACCGCAAGTTCCCACCTCCCAGAATTCAAACGTGTCACAGCGGGGCTGGCATTTTGCATGGGGGGGGGGGGGCGTGGTTCCATTGACCCCCGGGACCTCAGACCTCACCTCTGCACAAAGCCTTCTGATTGGGTGGGGATTTCTTCACTCTCACTCTGCTTCTCCAGTGACACGAGATGCAGCCGGGGTTTGCCCGCGTGAGGCAGGTTCAGAGCATGTTCATTCATTTACTGCCGGACTCAGCTTTGCGGGTGTCCAGTGACCGAGCCCAGGCCCTGTACCAGCTGGTCAGTGGTAGTGACAGTGGTGACGATGGTCAAGAGGCTGACGTGGTGTCCGTAAGGTGTTTGGGGTTGCCGTGCTCTCCTTTTGTCTCTCTTCCCTTATTTAGAGACAGGAGAGAGAGGCTCAATTTCAAACATCCCTCTGACGGTGGCAGACACCCCTACCAAGGATCGAGGGGTCCCGCGGACCTCAAGGTGCTGGAGCCTCAGTTCTGGCCTCTGCAAAA
This sequence comes from Delphinus delphis, assembly GCF_949987515.2. Taxonomy (NCBI): domain Eukaryota; kingdom Metazoa; phylum Chordata; class Mammalia; order Artiodactyla; family Delphinidae; genus Delphinus; species Delphinus delphis. The sequence continues at coordinate 85,370,427 of NC_082695.1, forward strand.
TGAGGAGAAGAATCGGAATAATGAGATTCCTTTCCGCCCTGATATCATTCTTCTGGTGACTGTGGTGCTGGCACTTGGCTGGTTCTTCATAAATGTCTGAGGCACCAGGGGAGGAGAAGTTTGGGGGATGTTTTGGGGAGAGAGTAGAAATTTCCTGTAGCCTCATCAGAAGCCAGGAAGTACGTGACTTGGAAACAAGGCTGGTCCCTGGTTCTGTCTCCCCGGAGGCCGAGGTTTCTGCTTTCCTCCCACACGCTGTGCATATTATTACATTATATTATGTTATTATTTACAAACTCGTCACCGCCGGGCTCTCCCTTGTGCTGGATCCCGCCACCCAGCGGGGTCTCCATCACCCAGGCCTGGAATCTCGCGTACCTTCTCCGACTCGCCGTCCTGCCTGCCGCCTTGGATGGGGAGTGCGTTCCGTGTTGGGCCCCAGCAGTGTAAAATGTTTATTTTGTTTGGTTACCTAACGATGTTAATACAATATGTATTATTTATCCTCCAGCCTTGGAGATGGGCTTCGGGGCCCGGAGCTGCTCCGCAGCCGTCAGCGCTCACACGAGTCTCTGCGCTGTGCTTGTTTTGTTTACTGGAGAATCAGTACAGGTGCAGGCCCAGGAGACCTTCCTTCCTCACGTTGTAAAAACGTAACCTTGAGCTGCGGCAGGGCCTTGGAAACCAGCACTTCCCATTTGAACGGTGACGCCTCCGCTTTGCCACGGGGGCCCAGGGAACGGCTCTGTGTCCCAGGGCGTCTGTCCCCGGAAGGCTGCCCACTACCCACATGGTGCCCGTGCTGTGGGCTCCGCCGCCGCCCGGTGGGTTGGCCAGAGCAGGAGCTCCTCCCGCGCCCCTCCTTGCCCATCGGTTTGGATCCAGAGGAGACCCGGCAGAGGCGACGCACAGGCCTCTGAAATATTGTTTTTCCTCCCCTGCCCGGTGCTGAATCCTTGGCTAATGGTGTCATTGGTTTATGTGCAGGGAAGCAGAGAGGAAGTCGGGACGGGCTTTAAATTACGTGCCGGGACTTGCCGATACATCCCTGCGATGGGGACGCTTGTGATTTATTCTCTGCAGCTGGAGGCTGACCTTTCCTTCCGGCTCCTCTCCCCTTGGACACTCCAAGCAGCAAACATCTTTCCCTCCTGACCCGCGTGCGGAAGGCAGTCCCCTGGTCCTCGACGTTCCGGAAGTGTCCATTTCGCTGTGATATTGGAGAGCCTGTTGTCCCAAAGCCCTCTTCGGCTTTTAGGGGCTCTGGGATGGCTTCGTCGTCCATATTTCAACCTGGAGGATGTCGCAGAACAACGCTCCAGCTCAGCCAGTGTTTTCCAGAAATAAAAACTGAAGGGCAGCGCTGCAGAGGGTGACGTACCCTGTCCCACTAGAGAGGCGCGCGCGTGGATTTCCGGCCGTCAGAAGGACGAGCTCGGCATCCCCTCGGCTCCCTCGTTTTGCGACTCCTAGCTCGGGGGTGAGCTGGGTTGGGGTCTGCTAGTCCCAACGTGGCATCCTTCTCCCTAGACGCCCCACAGACATCTGAAAGTCCACACCGGAGCCCAGAAAGGCAGCAGCAGGAGGCCGGGGCTGGCGGCCGCTGGGGCAGGAGAGATGCCCCCGACCAGGCCTGGGGGCCCCGCCAGCCTAAGGGCAGGTGCTGGTCGCACCAGAGGTGCCCCGTGCACGGTCCCGGCGCTGCCCAGCCCCACTCCCCGGGGCGGGGTCTCCTGGGAGGACAGCCAGCCCAGCTCCCCTCCCAGGGAGCACCGCTTCTCATCCCACTGGAGCCTCTTTTCCAGGGAGGAAGGTTGTTTTTCTAAAGAGGAGGATGGTTTCAAACCTTCGCTCCCTGGGAGGCCGCGGGCAGCCTGTCCACGAGCACCCCGCTGCCCACCTTACCTCTCCTCGCCCAGACTTACCAGAGCCAGACAGGTTAGGAACAAAATGATTCTAATCAAAAGAATAAAGACATGGGGTGAAAAGTGGATTATTAATTCAAGCTGTGCTCTCCGTCCCAATAACAAATGACCCAGCATTAGGGAAAGCCGGTGACTAGATTGGGACGAATGCGGGCCGGCCACCTTCTCCGGCCCGGGGGCCCCGGGGTGGCCGGTCCCCTCCCTCGCCTCCAGCCCCAGACCTGCGCTCCCGTTGACAGATCCACGAGCCCAAACTGACAGCTCCTCAAACCTGCCCAAGAAGCCCGGCATTAATTAAGTCATTGCTGGACTGTAATTTCCTTGAGAAGTAAAAAATTCTCACACAAGAAAAGGTTACAGAGACCTTTTCCGTGTCAAAATTACCATGCCGCATGAATATTAATGCTCCTAATGAAGACAGCCTCCTTTCATCAGGAAGGTTCTGGAGCAGGTGCCAGACCTGAAGTCTCACTCCGTGGGCTTTACAGGCTCGGGAAGTCGGCATGGGGCAATTTTCCTATTAAAGCCGACGTTCCCCCCACGCTGTTACCCCTCCTCTACCTGTCTCCGGCCCCCAGGTGCGGCCTCTTCTCCGAGGTTTTGAGGACGGGGACCCGCTGGGCGTTAGAGGTGCGACTCGGCCACGGTGTGGGGAGAGGAGCTCGCGTCTGCACACAAGTCACACCCAGCCCTCTGGGGATCAGTAGACCACGACTGCATTTGTGTCCCCGATTGCCCCCGGGACACGACGGGGTGCTGGTGACCAGCCCAGCATGAGAGGTACTCCTCCCCAGCCCCTCACTTCTGCCTGGACCCCTGCCCCCCCGACGCTGGAGGCCAGGCCAGGCACCTCCAGCCCCAGGCCCCTGCTGGGAGGGGCCTCACGGCGGCCAAGACGGGCCGGGTCCGTGGGCACCCCGGGAGCCTTTCCCGAGCGCCCTGCTCGAGTGCGGCGTTGAGGGGTTGCTCCGTGTCGCCGGGAACTGGGCTCCCCCTCCGCCGGCCCGGCCCTCTGCATCTGGGGCTGGTGATGAGAGGGGTGACTTGGGCTCCTCTGTGAGCACGTGAGCACCTCTCCTAAGAGAGACCCGAGGTCCACATCATCATTCGTCATCGTTCAATCAAAGGTCTGGACGCAGTTGTTTCGGTCCTCGGCTATCGTCTTCCCATTCTTTGCGCCCTCGGTTTTATGAAAATGCTGAAAATAAAAATGTAGGTGCCGGCCCCGGGGGGAGAGACCATCTCTGTGCTGATGAGAGGTTTGGTGCTTCCGCAAAGCTGGTGAAATCTCCCAAGACAAGAAGAGGTGATTTATTACAGCAAACTTAGGAACTAACCAATTATCTAGAAGCTGCTTATGTTGCATCATGACTCCAGGAGATGGCATGTGAGCCTCTGAGCGACATCCAGAGCCTCTCCACACTCAGCTGGCAGCCGCCGCCCTCGGGCCCCTCCCTCCCCCAAAGTCTCTGCAATTGCATCTCCCTTCGTTTTTCACCAGTTAGTCATTTGTGACGTAATAAGGGCTGTGGCTACCCGGTAATAATAAATCTGGCCGTTTCGGTTGAGCCGTACAATTCCCCGTGTGTATTTAAAAGGTAAGCGTGATATATAGTTATGGGTGCTGATGTAATAGCTATTAGATTTATAATACATCGAAGGAGCATAATTTTATTATAAAGAGCAGTCGTTTACAATCTTATTATTGTTTATCACTGACGTCAGTACAGGCCCGTAGTCAGAATCAGGTTGCGACTAGAAAGATCTGTATATGTCATCGGTTATGCCAGAATGCCACCTCTTGTGAACCGACATCAGTCTGAAAGCAGCCCACCGTGGTCCAGGTGCTGTCACCTGTCACCTGGCTGTTGGGAAGCCCAGAGAAGCACAGACGCCTGCGTGGCACATGCAGACCCGAGCCCGCAGTTCTGCTGAAGGATATGGCCTCAGGGTCCAAGTGAGCTCGGGAGGTGCTGTGGGACGTGACTGCCTGTTCTCCTTGTGACGCGGGCCGCGAGACCAGGCGAGAGCCTCAAAAGTGAATCGTGACCCCCCACTCACTGCACGATGGCTTTTCACCCAACTTCCCCAGAGATGCTCTCCGTCTTCCCTGGGAAATGCGGGGCCTGTCAGGTGGAAAAATCAAACCACACCCCCAGACGCAAGCCTGTGAGCCCGTCCACTGGTTTTGTGACCGAGGGGCTCTGCCGTTTAAGGTCACCAGAATAGGCGGTGGCATTGCAGCCTTGTTAGGTAAATCGCGGATCCGGCCCCCAGCGGAGGCCAGGCCCCGGGGTCTGAGGAAGGAAGGTCCTGGCATTAACGATGAAGGACTAGCTCAGGGCGAGCCACTCTTAAAAACAATTGTTTTATTTGCAGCAAAGGAGCTCTCATATTTTCCACAGATTTCTCATGGTGCTGAAGCCTGATTGAAAATGGTAAAACTAAATTATCAAACACACCATCACAACCTGCAGCACGTTCGCTGCCCGGGGCAGCCAGATTGGCACAGTCCTGAGAGCCGTTCCCCTGCCCCGTCTGGTCAGGATTGTTTGGGGACCTTCTACCACAGTGAGGACGAAATATGTAATTGTCTAATCTCAGCCAGACATCACAGCAAACCTCTCCTCTGAGCTCTGGGGCCCTGAGCTGGGCGTCTCCTGGGAAAGAGTGGGCTGCCTGAGGTCAGGACGGACCCACTCACTGTCGTGCTTCTCTGAGTGTCTGCTTTGCACAGGGCACCTGGGAGGCAAACGAGGTGTGTGCAAATAATTCTGGGTGTTTCCCACCCGGCCATCTGCTCAGCACCTTCTCGTGGGCAGAAGACCTCCGTCTTTGTTTCTCCGGCCTCGGTGGACGTGGGCACAGAGACAGTGTGAGTCCCTGAATTCGCCAGCTGGGGTCACCACATTTGGGTGCCCATTTATCCGCACATGCCCCCTGCCCCCAAATGGGCCAGTTGAGCTGCGCACACAGCTCTTGGCGCTTTGGGCCGTTTACGTGTCACAGCGATTGCCAGGGTCTTGATTTATATGCTTGAAAACCAGAAGCTTTTTTCTATTCAAACCTAGCGAGCCTGGTTTCCATCCTCATTACTGACTTTCCACTGGGAAATGAATAGGTGACAGAGACCAAACACAGTCCCCCAAATAGCAGGTACTCATAACGCTTGTCAGATTAAAGGGACGTGAATTAGTCAGTTCTATTTATACAAAAATAACGAAACAGGGGCTTGAGAAATGGCCAAGTGGTTGACTCGGGGGCGGGCAACTCTGAGGGGCATGCCTCTACCTGCAGAGAGGAGCCCTACCTGCCAGGTAAGGGGATCCCACTCACTGGGGCGGACAGCATCGCCTGGCTGGCCTCCGCACGCCTGAGAAGCTCTGGGGGAGGGCTGTTTCCTCTTGCTGACATCCCCCCAGCCCCACCACCGAGGGCCCTGGGCTGCCGCGCCCTTGGGTGGGCATGACCCGGCCTGGCACTGTGCACCTGCAGCCCATGTGGGCGTCCTCTGAGCGTGTCGGCCGCGATCCCTATAGGATCTAGTCATCCTGAGCTCCGCCCACCCTGTGCATGCGATAAAATGGCATTTTAATATCCCAGACCTGGTGACATTTACACACCACTTGAACTTTACTTCACTGGTTTATATATTACCATCTGCGCTCCTGTAGAAGGGTGGCTTCAGAGTAGTTTATTCTCTGTCTTAGAGTTATTCCTGGACTTTGGTACAATCACGTTTTGCTGGCCTCCAACAGGTTTAAGCTCCTCATAGCAGTTACTGTGGAATGTTCTATTTCAAGGTAAAGCTAAGGCATGTGGTAATTAAAAAAATAGACTAAAACCACAAAATATTGTTGCTATACATCTAATAGAGATTAAAAAAAAAAAAAAGCAAGTACCTCCCACTTGCTGGGGTCCCTAGAGTGAGACCCGGAGAATTATTCCAACACCGCCGGAGCAGAGGGGGCTTCCTGCCAGCCACTCCCCAGGCTCGGAGCCAAGGAGGGCGGCAGCGTCCACAATCTGCAAGGCTGGGGCCAGAGTGAACAGCTGCCCCGCCCTTCCCTGGGCAGCACAGAACGGGCCAGGCTTGGGTGGGCTCATCTCTCCAGCCCCTCTTCTGTCCCCGCCCATACCACAGATCCTAGCCCATCCTGCTTCCCCGGCAGCTGGCAGGGTAAAGAAATAGACCTGAAAGAAAAGTAGCCCAGGACCCGCTGAGGGGTACACGCGGTGGGCATCCTTGTCGCTTGGTGAGGCAGCCTCGAGGACACGCTGCTGGTTCCACCTGCAGGGGCTGCCCCGGGAGAGGCCACCGGGGGGCGCCACCAGCCCCAACAGGCCACCCAGACTCGTCCCGCTGCTTCACCCCCATTCCCAACCGATCCATCAAAGACGGTTGTTCGGGACTTCCCTGGCGGTCCCGTGGTCAAGAATCCGCCTTCCAATGCATGAGACGCGGGTTCGATCCCTGGCCGGGGAACTAAGACCCCACGTGCCGCGGGACGACTAAGCCCACGCGCCACAACTAGAGAGCCCTCGTGCCGCAACGAAGATCCTGCATGCCGCAACTAAGATCTGACACGTCCAAGTAAATTAATTAATTTAAAAAAAGAATAGAGTATGGACTAGGCATGAAGGCGGCCCTGAAAAATTGACAGAAGTGGCATCGTTTACAGCACAGGTTGGCAAACAAGGGGCTGTGTGCCAAGTCCAGCCCACCACCTGTGTTTATAGATAATATTCTTTTAAAAAAATGGTTGTTCAAAACTTAGCACTGAGAGCAACATCCTAAATGGTTTAAGTTTGGGCCCAGCTGCCTCTGCTCTTTTGATGGGCACCTGTGCCCTCCTCGGGGGGCCTGTGCCTCAGACTGGGGAGCCAGGCAGAGAGACACCCAGGAAGATGCTTTCAGCGGCCCTGGAGGAAGCTCAGTGCCGGGAAAGGGGACAGAAGGGGCCCGCGGGGCGGTAGGGCTGGATCTGCGGGTGGAGGGGTGACACGGGCATCTCAGTTACCCCAAGAGTCCACGGGGAGGGTCCCAAGGGCCGCCCTCCTGTCCTCCGGCTCTCAGGGGCTGTCTGCTGTCTGGGACTAGAAGGTCTCTCTGACTCATCCCCATGCAGGGGTATGAGGATGATGTCAGTGCAAAAGCATCTCCTTTGGCCCTGACAGTGGAGCCACGTTGCAGCAACTGCACAGAGTCCGCCCGCCCTGTGGCACGTGGTCTTTTGGGCATCACTGGGGAGCAGCCTGGATATGGGAGGAGAGTTGCCCAGGACATCGGGCCCCGGCTCTAGGCCCGGCTCGGAAATGCTCTTTGGCCCCAGGTGGCCGTTCCACTCAGGCTCGCGGTTGCTGAGATGACCAGGACAGTCTCCGAGCTCCCCCAACGATGCCATGGCCAGGACCCTGAAAGTCGTAGAACCATCATCTGAGGGAGCTGTAACACCGTGATTCGGGATAGAAACATGGACTGACGGGCCGGGATGAGTACCCCCTTGGAGAACTCAGATTAGGGAAGAGGATGAACTCACCAATAAGTGATCTGGGGACAACTGGATGCCCATTTGGAAAATATACAGTTAGATTCCTTCCTTACTGTCCACAAAACTACATCTAGGTTGGGACTGACATGTATATACCGCTATGTATAGAATAGATGACTAATGAGAACCTGCTGTATGGCACAGGGAGCTCTACTCAGTGCCCTGTGGTGACCTAAATGGGAAGGAAATCCAGAAAAAGAGGGGACATATGTACACATATAGCTGATTCACTTTGCTGCACAGCAGAAACTAACACAACGTTGTAAAGCAACCATACTCCAATAAAATTTCTTTTAAAATTATGTAGTTATATAACATTGTCACCAAAAAATATATACATATGAAAATAAATCAAAAGTATTCAAAAACAAGGAGGATTATATGTAATATTGGAGAGAAATCCTTTCTTAGCATAATATGAAGTCAAGGGGTCAAGGAGGAAAAAACTGAGAGGTTTGACCACAGAAATAGTTTGGATCTCCGTAGAGCAAAGAACACCATTAAAACAAGACAAATGACAAACTGGAAAAATACCTGCAATATGTCTTACAAACAGTTTATATTCATACTACCTAAAGAGCTTCTAAAATCAATAGGAAAAATACAGAGGACTCAATGGAAAAATGGACAGAATATTAAAACCAACCAATGAACAGGTAGAAATGTGTATAATTTCATTTAATATTTTTTAAATAACATCTCAAACATTGATGTTACATTGGGTTGGCCAAAAAGTTTGTTTGGGTTTTTCTGTAACATCTTATGGAAAACTTGAACAAACTTTTTGGCCACCCAAATAGATAGATAGATAGATAGATAGATAGATAGATAGATAGATAGAGATAGATATAATATATAGATAGATATAATATGTATTATACATATATAAAATCACATAGAACGGGTGATAACATCCACTGTTTGCAAGGACAAGAGAAATAAATGGTTTTATTCATAGGCTGTTGGTGGAATTTTATTGCAACTTGTTTTGGAAAGTAATTAAACTATAGCTGCTCACGTTTAAGGGATGCACACATTCTTGTTTGTATAATGGCAAATGAAGTTCCACATTTTCCTTACAAATGCTGCTTTTGTAATTTAAAAAGTAGAAGAAATATTTTAAGTTCACTGGATAAAAACTAACGATTTTCTGTCTGAGTTTCCATAACCATTTAGGTGAAACTCATTTTAAGAAAACTCAGTCTATGAAAATCCAGACTTTAAAGCTGCATTTAAATAGGAATCATTTATTTGGACTCACAGTAAAGTTCTTAAATAACATCTCCAAGATGTCTTGAAATCATCTGGTTTTGGATCGGTGACACCTTTTAGTGCTAAAATATTGAAAGTTTCTGCCCATGAAAGATCAATTAGATATGAAGATAAACTGTTTAAATCTTCATGCAAGTCAATCAGAAAATAATTATTCTACCAAAACTTAATGTGTGTCTGATTATCAAAAGCATGTGGGTGTACATTTCTCATCCCTCTTGAGGGCGTGACAGAACCATATTTGCTCGATCTCTGTCATCAGCTACGCCATGTGATGTAGAAACTGAGACCAGTTTTTGGTGGTTTTCCAAACAGCCCTCCTGAAGGTGTCCTGAAGGGAGGGTCTAGGACAGCATGCTTTCCCTGGTGAGACGCTCACACGTGTGTCCAGGCCTCCACCCAGCTTTCCATCATAACTCAGTATTTACTGATGTGTAAGTGGTAGGTAAGGCTGGTGCTTGGCATCGTGGGAGAGAAAAGTGAAGGGACAGATCCTGGGTTCAAGAGAGGTTACAGTTGCCTGAGGAGACATCACGTGTATAACTGACAACAGGGTACGTGTTTCCGGCAGCGTAAATGCTGCCGTGCTTTCGAACAGGGTCAGCTTTTTCGAGAAGGGGCCAGATAGTAGTACATATTTTAGGCTTTGCAGGCCAGATGGTGTCTGTCACAACTATTCAGTGTTGCTGCTTTCCCACAAAAGCAGCCGTAGAAAATACGTAAACATCACACCCAATGGTGCAAAGCTGAAAGCGTTTCTTCTAAGACCAAGAAAAGACAAGCACAGTCCCCACTATGGGGAAGGAAAAAGTAAAATGGTCTGCTTGCAGGTGACATGCTCTTCTATGTATAAAACTCTAAAGACCACTAAAAGGCTGTTAGAACTACTAAAGCTGCAGGATACACTGTTAACATACAAAAATCAGTGGTGTTTCTATACACTAACTATCAGAAAAAGAAATGAAGAAAACAATCTCATTTGCAATAGCATCAAAAAGAATAAAATACCCAGGAATAAATTTAACCAAAGAGGTGAAGGACCTGTACACTGATTCACCATTCTTGATCTACAGCGTGGAATCAAGGTGGTATGTGAGGTCGGGGAGAGCCCGGTTTCATCCAGCCTTTGCCCCATTAGTGCCCTGACTACTGAGGCTCAGGAAGGATTCTCTTGCTTGGGCTACAGCAGTACCACTCAGCGTCTGAGCTGATGGACTGAGAACAGAGGAGCACTTGGTGAATCAAAATTTCAAAGATCAGTGAGGAAAGGTCGCATCACTGATGCCTCAGAGAACAAAGAACAGAGCAGGGTCCCTAGTCCAGTTTTTCCTTGGTAATCCCACTCATCCCTACTGAGTCCCTTCTTTGTATTTCTGGGTATCAGTTTCGTCATGTGTAACTAGAAGAAATGGTCTAGCTCAGCGGTTTTCAAACTTTTTTTTTTTTTTTTTATAGCCACAGCACCCTTTATACAAGTAAAATGTTGTTTGGTGTATTACTTTGCTAGGGCCGCCATGACAAACTACCGCAAACTGGGGAGTTTAAATAATAGACATTCATTCTCTCCCAGTTGTGGAGGCTGGAAGTCTGAGATCAAGGTGTCCACAGGGTTTTTGGTGAGGGAGAACCGGGGCAGTGCCTCTGCCGCAGCTTCTGGTGGGTTGACAGCAATTCCTGTTGCTCCTTGGCATGCAGACGCACCACCCTGGTCTCTGCTTTCATCTTTCGATGGTGTTCTCCTGTGTGCATCTCTCTGTGTCCAAATTTCTCTTTCTATAAGGACACCAGTCACGCTGATTAGGGCCCACCCTGATGACCTCAACTAATTACATCTGTAAAGACCCTATTTCCACATCAAGTCTCATTCTGAGGTACTGAGGGTCAGGACTTCAATATGTCAGTTTGTAGGGGACACAATTCAACGCGTAACATTTAGAAACACATAACATTTGTTTTGTAACACAGATTTAAAAGCTCCCTCAGTCACGATGGTGGGGAGACCAAGAACCTGGCCCCCTTTTCCTTTTCCCTCAATCCCAGGTGAAGGTCTTAAGGCATCTCTTTGGAACATAGTTAAAACTTACCAGGTCTGTGTAGTGAACCCTACCCCAAAAACAGGTCCGCCTTTGCCCTCGGCTCTGGGAGCTGGTCTCTGGGGGAGAGTCGAGCGACACTGGACAGTCCAACATCGTGATCTGTGGTGGGAGCTTTGCACACGTGGGATCTACTTGACTTCCAGAGCGGCTGGAGTCTAAAGGGCAGCCGCGTGTCCACGTGGTCAAGCCCCACAAAAACCCGGATACGGGGGCTTGGGTGGGCCGCCCTCGTTTGCGATACTCCACGCGTATTGTCACCTACCACTGCCAAGAGGCAGTGGCATCCTGACTTCACGGGGAGGGGACGGCTGGAGCTCACCGCCTGGTCTCTGCCGTGCCCCGTGCGTCTCTGCCCTTGGCCGATTTGCATCTCTGTCCTTCCACTGAAATAAACTACCACTGTGCACGTAGCGGCTTCAGTAAGTGTTGCGAGTCCTTCTCGCACATTGTCAGACTGGAGCCAGGGCCTGGAAACCCCCAAATGTTGGGGTCAGAGGTAAGGGTGGTCTTTACCACCCTTAGGAAGACGGCTTGCTAACTTCTTAAGACTGGGTAATCTTTTTTTTTTTTTTTTTTTCAGAATGGAGAATTTTAGAACCTATAAGGTAGACAGAACAGTGTCATGAATCCCACCCCTCCTCCCCAGGTACCCATCACAACCACGGCCGATCCGGCTGCATCCACTCACCATCCACTCCTCCCCTCCCCCACCCCTATTTCGTATTTTGGAGCAAATCCCAAACATCACTTTATTTCTTGATAAAGGTTCTCTTACGTCTTCCGTGCCTTGATTTTTTTTTTTTTTTTTTTTTAATGCTGCCTCTCTCCTCTTCTCTCCTGCTTTGCTCTCTGGAGCTTTCTCTGTCTCTTCTCCTTTCTTCCTCCACCCAACCTTCTTCCCTTGGTATCCCAACACGTGCATAGCTTGCGTCCAGTCATTCTTTCTCCCCTTTCCTCTTTTCTTCCAAATTATAGGTGGTCAGAAAATGGAGATGAAGATAAATTTTATTTACCAAAAATTTTATTTGTACTCTGTTGTTAATTTTAAAATCAGATGAGTTTGGAAAGAAAAAAAAACTAAATTCAAATGTCTTCCAACATTTCTGTGGTTTTTCTTTTCTTCCACCCTTGCCCCCAGCTTTAATGAGGTATAACTGACAAATAGAAGTGTAAGATAGTTAACGTGTACACCGTGATGCTTTGATATACGTACACGGTGTGAAAGGATTCCCCACATCAAGCTAATTAACACATCGTCACCTTCCACGTGTACCTCTGTGTGTGTGAGATCATTTAAGTTCTACCCTCAGAGCTAACTTCAACTCTACACCCCAGCGTTACCACTTGAGTCACCGTTCTGTACATTAGACCCTCAGACCTCATTCGTTGGTAGCTGGAAGTCTGAACCCTTTTACCAACCTCTCCCTGTTTTCCCTGCCCGCCGGCAACCGCCTTTCAGATCTTTCTTTCCTTTATCTCTCCCACTTCCTAGTCTTTATGCAGTGGCATCCCATCAAAAGAGAGATGTCGCTCTGCACTTGTCTTAAACCCCCGTGGGTAGAGGGTCTTTCTCAAAGGAGGGATTTGCTCTGCAGATTGTATCAGAGTGAACGTATGGTGTTCAGAGAAGGTAAGCCCCGCGATCAGAATCTCTAAAAGGCACTGCTGGTGAGTTTGCACTAGATTCCCAGCTGTGTAAGGGTCAGTAGGATTGCCAGCTCTTTTGAGAAATGGAATTCAGTTCGAACAACCTCGAAAAGAGATGGTCCGATGAGCATGGTGGAGTTCTACAGGGACAAGTCGGGGTCAAGGAAAAGCAAACTTGGCAAATATTTATCATGAAAGCAAGACTGTTTACCATCTTTTGAGTGTTAGGATTAGTGCTCAATAAACATCGTTGCTTCTGTTCTCCACCGCCTTCCGTGGTGGGTCATCACCAGACAGAAATGATCGATGAGCAGAAGGTCAGAGCGGAAGTCAGGGCTCAGCACGTGACGTGGATGTGGGCCACCGGACAGGAGCTGGTTCTGAGGCGCTCGCTTGATTCCTCCTGGGAATAACTGAACAGTCCACGCTTCACCCCAGGAATCAGGTCTGTTCCCAGCACCCGCAAGGCCCTCCATCCCCCTCCACATCTCAAGGTAGAGACCTCGGTTCGCTGAGAGAACCGGGGGGGTCGGAGGGAAGTTGTTCTTAGAGACCGTGGATGGAGTGAGCTGCCTGCTGGCCGCACTCAGCCCAGAGAGGATGCATGGCCAGGCGCCGCGTGTGAGCCGGCGTCTCCCCAGAGGACGTGCTGGGGAGACTGGGGAGATGGTCCTGCTATTTTGCAACCTGGCATCTGTTATGCAAAGACTTTTCCTGTCCCGACAACCCTGGGAGGGGCTGCTGTCAAGCCCATTTTAAGGATGAGCAAACCTGAGGCCAGGAGGGGCACAGGTGCCCCCCTGATGGCCCCAGACGGGGGCTGAGACTGGGTGCAGATGGTGGGGAAGGTGACTCCATCCCATGGGGCCTGCGTCAGCACTCCCTCCTCCCAGACACACAGCTGTGGTCAGGAAGGGCCACCTGGGAACCCGTGGAGCCACTGTAAGGTGGGCCCCGGGGCCGGTTCCCGGCAGCCCTGCTCTCGGCAGCGGTGCGGGGTCCTCGTTTATTTCTTGCCCACCACGCCTGGCCCCCGGGTGGTTTATGTTATGTGTGGTAAAGAGATGACCATAAAAAGCCTGCTCTGGTTTGGTCATTCGCGCTGGCCGCCGGGGAGTCACCGAGGCCCAGCTCTGAGCCAGGACTGAGTGTAAATCACTGCGCTGGTCTGGCGGGGAGACCAGGCCACTCCTGCTTCCAGGCTGCCCTGGAGGTCCTGCTGGGCCCTCCGCCATGGGCTGCCCAGGGCCCCAGCCCTGCACCCCCGCCCCTCGCCAGGCACTGCGGGGCTGCCAAGCAGGTGCTCCCTGCAGGGCTCTCCAGCCCACGGGCGGCAGCAGCCCTGTCCACCGGCACAAGCTGAAGCTAGGAGGCCAAGTCTGGGGGTGAGGGTGCGCTGGAGGTCCCAGGTCGGGGCGCCAGCTTCCAGCCTGCCCCCACCCCACACCCTGCACACTGAGCACGCACCTTCCAGAACTGGAGGGTGAGGAGGCCAAACCCTCCATCAGACCAGGAGGGCTCAGGCCAAGGGCGAGTCTAGGGGCTCCGCCCAGGGGCCATGAGCTCGCCACACACAAGCCCCCCTCCTCCTCTGACTGGCGGGGACACTTTTTCATTTTTCTTGCTGAGGTGACAGCGAGCTGAATGCCCACTCCCTGTTCCCTCCCCCTGCTGTGTCTTTGTGGAGAAAGGGCCAGTGTTTGCAAAACAGGGGCACACATGGGGACAGCGTGTATTGTTTTATTGGCTTATTAAATTTGATATCTAAGATGTTACCTGAAGGAAGAAAGATGCAATTAGGTACTGATGTCTAATTATTTCAGATGTTGCAATGAACAGTTTGACCTCACCAATGAGTGTACAACCAATACTGTGGTTCCTTTGGGGGCTGTAGTGGGCCGATGCTTTGCTGTTACTTTCCAGGTGCTTTCTAAGAAACGACCGTCTAGAAATCAGAGGGCAGCATAGGCTGGTACTGCCGAGAGGGTGTCTGCGTTTGCACTAACACAGATCCAGAGCCACGTCGGGGCATCTCCCCATTCCCCCCAGCACTGATGCTGCCAAGTCCAGAGCCCAGGGCTCCCGCCCCTTGGTAGCAACCTTCCGTGAAGACGGCCACATCCTGGCCAGCGGGAAGAGCATCCCCAGGCCTTGGTGAGTTCTCACCTGGTTACATAGCCATGAAGTTGTCCTGGGCACGTGGGCAACACCTGCCCCGCGGAGCTGAGAGGAGTCCCCTGGCGTGCGCTTAGGAGAAGTGCTTGAGTTTTCATCAGAATCCACTTAGATACTGGCAGGCAGGCTAGATTCGAGAGGCACTGGAGTCATCCCTTACTTTATTTTAACTTTTATTTTATATTGGACTATAGTTGATTAACAATGTGTTCGTTTCAGGTGTACAGCAAAGTGATTCAGTTATACATATATAAGTATCTATTCTTTTTCAAGTTCTTTTTCCATTTAGGTTGTTACGTAATATTGAGCAGAGTTCCCTGTGCTACACAGTAGGTCTTTGTTCGTTATCTATTTTATATGTAGTAGTGTGTACGTGTCAATCCCAGACTCCCTAACTATCCCTCCCCACACCCTTACCCCGCCCCTGTAACCATAAGTTCCTTCTCTAAGTCTGTGAGTCTGTTTCTGATTTGTAAATAAGTTCATTTGTATCATTTTTTTATGTTCTGCATATAAGCGGTATCATATGCTATTTGTCTTTCTCTGTCTGACTTACTTCCCTTAGTATGATAATCCCCAAGTCCATCCATGTCGCTGCAAATACGTTATTTCATTCTTTTTTACGGCGATATTACAATGGAGTAAATCCCACTGTATGCGCGCACCACAGCGTCCTCACCCATTCATCCTGTTGGTGGACGTGCCTTACTTGTTGATGCTTAGAGTCTGTCTCCCCTCATATGAGCTCCAGGGCGCAGAGTGTCTGCTATGCCTCCCACAGTATCCTCGGGGCCTAGCACACAGTAGGTGCTCAACAAACCTTCACTGAATGGACGAAAAGATGCCTCTTCTGCCTTCAAGGGCTCACAGTCCGCTGGGACCTGAGTCATTTTATCACCTGGGCACTTGGATGCGTGTGAGTGTGTGTGTGTTTGAAGATGAGTGTGTATGTAAGTGTGAATTGTGTGGATGTGCACAGGTGTGAGTCGAGTGTGAGTGTGAGTGTGAGTGTGGGCCGTGTGTGGGCTGTTCCGCCCCGGATGGGTTCAGTGATGGACTTGGGGCAAGTGCACCATGTGTGGAACATTGAAGGTAAAAGTGGTTACAGGTGACCCTGCATTTCCACGCGTGAACATGCTGGACGCTGCCCTGGGGAAGGACTGTCCTTTGTCCCTCTGGCCCTGCCTGGAGATGAGTTGGCCTCCCCCAATACAGGGGGTGGACTCTGGACCCCAGACGTACTGCAGGGCCCCAGGACCACCCCTCTCATAAGCTGTCCAGCCGTGGGGGACAGAGGGGAGCTGTGGCCCCGGCCTCTGCCCACACGTCCCAGGCCACAGCCCCCAGCCCCAGCCCGGAGCCCACCCATCAGTGGAGCTGGGTGTGTCTGCACCTCCCCAGTGTCTGCGGCTGCCACACCTGCCGGGGGTCCCTGTGCCAGGGGACAGTTTGCCCGTGACGACAGGGCCTCTATTGCTCATACAAAGCGGTCAGTCTGCGACCTTGGTAAAGGGGAAGGGACGCTGTATCTCCCCGGCTGGGAGTGTGCGTCCCTTACCTAGAGTTACACTCGTTTTCTTGACAGCAAATGTTAGGCCTCTCCGTGAATACCAGAGCCGTGTAAAACCGGGGGCTTCTGCCACAGCAGAGGTAAATGTCGCAGGTCTGCGGGCACTAGGAGGAAGCGGCGGCCGCGGACGGCAGGCGGCGTGGGCAGCACCGCAGGCGGGGACGCGTGTTTCCTGACACCTCCCACTTCAGACGTGGGTGTCGGGCAAAGCCGCCTCCCCAGGGCAGTGAGAGGTGGGCGGAGCCTCAGATGGGCTTTGAGGCTGCCCTGGGCTGCTCGGGGGGTCGAGGGGACAGAGTTGGAGGAACAGGTGGGTGGAGGAAAGACCCACAAGGGAACTTCAGCCCCCGGGTTGCAGCGAGTCTTCCAAGTGTCGGTGTGGGACCCCATGGCTAACCTGGGTGCCCCCCGTGGCAGAGGACGGGCTCCGGTGTCTTCCATGGGGGTTAATTCCAAGAGGACGTGCTTAGGGACTCTGGGTGGCCCGTGTGCGAACACAGAGGGGCCGAGAGGGCGGGGAGTGTGAGGTTCTGCTCCTGGCCCTGGACACGACAGGCCAGGCTGTGTGCTCCGTGCGCACTTTATGCACGTCGACGTGTGTGTGTGTGTGTGGCCACGTGTGTGCATACACGTGTGTGTGAGTGTACATCTGTGTGTTTATGTATGGGTGTGAGTGTGCCTTTGTGTATGTGCATGTGTGTATATAGGGGTGTGAATGTGCCTGCATGTATGTGTGTGTGCCTGTGTGTATATATGGGTGTGAGTGTGTGTACGTATGTGATGTGTGCACGAGTGTGTACGTAGCCACCACTAACAGGCACTGAGACACCTGAACTCCTTTTTCCCAAGAAGGACTAGAAATGACTCCTGATCGGCCTGGTTCTCTTGGTGGCCGCGGGAGCGTCCTGCGTGTCCGTAGCCCTGCTCTGCACACAGGCCCGGCTCCCGGAGCTCTTCTCCAGGCCCTGGGGGCGGCCGGCCTTGTGGCTCTGTGGCAGCTTTCCTCTGCCATCGCACAGCTAACCTGGAGCCCAGAGAGAGCAGCCACGAGACACACTGTAGAACGGTTTAAGGTGATGGATCTGAAATCATTAGGTTTTTGTTGTATTTTTGAATAAGCATTAAAATTCATCTCTGGGAAATGTTGAACAGCAGATGAACAAAGCCCCTGAACAGCCCTTGTCCTTCTCCTTAGTGCGTGCACCAGAGGGTGCTGTGCAGCGGCTCTGACCGGGAACAGTCACCATTCCAAAATACGTTGAGAGTTCATTAAAAAAAAAAGGCAAAAATGTCTTACTGTAGATTTCTGCTTCCCTCAAGAAGAAAAAAAACATGATACTCTTTTAAGCTGCAACAGTGAAAAAAAAAAAACGTGAAATATGTGATGTGTTTTTACCAAGTGTCTAAATAAAGGTTTAGTGAGTCACTATGGAAAACAGAAAATCTTTATTTTAAGAGCTGCAGTTTAAGAGGGATTTTTTTCTTCTTCTTCTTAAATGCAAAATCTTCCCTTAGATTTGTAACTTAAACATTTCCCATCAGCTAGATCCTCCCTGGCCTGAATTTACAGCAAATCTGAGATTTTATTTTTCAAAAAATACACTTTAAAAATGTGCCGTTTGGGCCAGCAGAATCTGTACGGGTGGAGAAATGCGCTCTTATCCACACTCAGAGGGAGGCCTCTGAGTCGCCCCTAAATGTTTGAAGTGGGAGCGCCATCCCGGAGCTGAACAGCCAGGGGGGCAGGAGGTTCCAGCCTAACTGAGGTCTGAACCTGTTTCCCAAAGTCATAGAGGAAGAGGCAGGGGACCACATCACTTGAGTGTCCCACCTGATGACCTGCAGAGAGATGGCTGTCCCCACGCTGGCCCGGCGGTGCAGCCCCGAGGCAGGCCCTCACTTACTTAATTCCTTATTTTCAAAGAAGACCCTCCACCTTCCTTCCTCCAGACTTTTGCTCCAGAGGCTTCAATTTCTCTGGTATCTTACGCCGATTAGAGTTGCACCTCAATTTTTTTTTTTTAACGGAGTAGAATCAATTGCTTCGACTTGAAAAGTTAGGTCTAAGTATGAGCTTCAAAGGCCCAGATAGTTTTCACGGCTCCCACCTTGCCTGTGCATCTCGGGGTCCCATTATTAATGAACTCGTTCGCTTCCGTAAGGACAGCCATGCAAGTGTTCCCAACAACATCTATAAAACTATTTAATGCGCGTTTCGAAACAAAGCATCTTACAGCCATAGTAATTGCAGTTTTACTAGAACTTTAAATGAGAAGCAGCCGCTTATGAAGTTTTGATGTGGTAGCTGATTAGACAAGTAAAACGTCCAGGCGCGATTTATGGGGCGGGGCACCCCCGTGCGTGCCGGCACGAGTTCGGCGTGGCTGGGATGGGACATCCTGCTATAGGGACACAGGTTTATGCCGTTTAGCGGGTTGCGAGTGGTAAAGAGAAAAATGCTGGATTTTACAGGAAAATCATATTCATAAAATCTTCTGCGGTGAACGACAGTATAACTCAGAGCTGTCTTTGTTTTTCTGCTGTGACGAATTCCATTCTGTTTCCAGTGTAGACATGGTGAACACAAACCCTGAGCGGAAACCACTCCCTCTGCGCAAGTGTTACAGCCGAGTTACAGTGACCCCAGAACCGCTTCCGCTGTGCGCCCGGCCGCTGGGGACTTTTCTCTTCCCTACTTGAGAGTCCGGCTGCTGACGGCCCCAGGGACCTTCTCGAGTGCCCGGGTCCCCGTCCTGGGGCGCTTTTGTCCTCTTGACCCGGGCAGTGCCACCTCCCAGGGCTCCCCTAAGGGAGATGGTCCCAAAGGAGGCCGCCCCGCCCTGGGCTGCCCTCGGGGGACCCAGCTGCTCTGCTTTCTTCATTTTGATGTCCTTTGGGGTGGTTTGTTTTCAGACGGAGAAGGGTTGCATGTTTTCATACTTCAGACATCTGCAATCTATCTAAATGATATCAAAGCACCACATTTTTTCATGTTTTATTGCCCCTGGAAGGGGTTGTGTTCTCCAGGAGGCCCGCTGTTCCGGGGCAGAACCCAACACCGCCGCTTAGCTGTCTGGCCTCACAGGTCACCCAGTCTCTCTGGGGGTCACTGCTTCACTGTCAGCTGACACACGCACTCCAAGGCTGGAAGCTGGGTCTCCTGGGGGGTGGGTGCTCCGTGAACCTGCCAAGGTGCCTGCTTCCCCTCGTCATGTAACCCGTAATCCCAGAAGCCCATTTCCTTCTGGGTGTTCCCCTGATGAGCTGTAGAGATGACCCCCTCGCTCCCAAGTCCCCAGCCCCTCGGCCGCATCTGGCCGACCGCTAACAGCCTGAAACAGCCTCCCCTTGAGCGTGTGGCCCACACTCTAGGCCTGCTTATTTCAAATCCGGATTCTCTGGCCTGATTCCCTCTTCCTGGAAAAGCCCCAGCCAGGTCTCCCTCCACGGTCCATCCAGATGACCTCCCCACCCTGGAGACAAGGGCCTTGCCCTACACACTCCACGTAACCCCGCGGGCAGCCCCAGAAACTTGCAGGTAAGTTTGGGTGGCGGTTCACGGGGAGCAGATCATCTTTCCCCCTCACTGTGGGCCTCGGACACAGGCCTCAACAGTGTCCACGTACCCTTCCTGCCGGGTCGCCAGGATGCCCGGGGCCTTCCTTCCAGAAGCGCTCATTACTGGGCGGCAGTGCCCGCAGTGCTTGGGGACCACGGGGGTCACTCAGGGATGGCCACGTCCCCAGGCCTGGGCTGGGATGTGCAGAGAGCTGCTGGGCATCCTCTGAAAGCTCACAGGTACAGGCCACGACGGCCACCTGAAGAGAAGCAGTTCCCAGGCCTCTTCCCAGGTAGTGAAGAGCCCTGGTGCTCTGGGGGCAGCAGTCACACTGCGAGGTGGGGTGTCCCCACCAGGAGGGTCACCCCCTGAGCCGCCGCAGGTCGGAGCTCAGGCTGAGAGCAGGCAAAGGGAGTTCAACTAACTTTGGGGTCCACACAGCACACGGCCGTGTGTCCGTCCAGGCGGGATGTAGGCTTCAGCCATCCAGAGCCCCCGACACCCTGGGCCCTGGCCTCCTGCCACCAGCTCACGCTCAAGGGTGGACCCCATGCCGCCTCTAGGAGAGGGTCCCCTCCTTCCCCATCCCAGGTCCCAGCCTCAGCCCCAGCCCAGCTCTGTCTCGTGCGCTGCCTTTAGTGTGAGGTGTGCGTCCAGCAGGATATCCGACAGGATGGGGCATCCCAGCTGGGGGCAGCTGGAAGGTGGGCTGGGAAGGGGAATCACCACTAGAAGTCAGACCAAGGAGGCTGGAAGCTGAGGGGCGCAGAGCCCCTGGAGACCAGCTCCCGCCACGGGGGACCCACGGGGCCTGTCCCTTGAGACGGTTTCAAGGAGGACCTGGTTAGAGGTGCCCAGGAGAGCATCTGTGCCGACCAGTTGTACGTGTCAAGCTGGCTTGGCCGTGGTGCTCAGGTTTTGGTCAAACACCAGTTGAGATGTCGCCGTGAAGGTGTTTCTTAGGTGTGGTCAACATCGCAAACAGGAGATGCTGGTGAAGGAGGTTAGGGTTGGTCCTCATGCAGTCAGTGGAGGCCTTCAGAGCAGAGGCAGGTCTCCCGAAGGAGGAGGAATTCTGCTCCCAGACTCAAGACCACCACGTCAGCTACTCCCTGGGTCTCCAGGCTGCCCGCCTGCCCTGCAGATTCTGACTCACCAGCCCCCAGCGTTGCGTGAACCGATTCCTGAAAATAGATCTCTCTGTCTCCTTCTCTCCCTCTGTTTCTCTGGAGACCCCGAACTAAGGCAACACCCGGAGCCAGAAGAGCTCTATTTGGTTGGCAATTGTCTGATTCAAAAGGGACCCCACAGATTTGCTTGGCATTTGGAGGAGGGGAGAAGGGGAGCCTCTGAGCTGTCAGCCTTACCTTTCAAGTTTCCCTCTGGTTTGCACTTCCAGAGTTTGGTTGCTAACCCACTTAAAACCAATGATTACCCTAGAAATGATGCTGCTGTTAAGGAAAGAAACAATTTTAAAAAGCTAAATCACACACACACGCACACGCACACACACGCACTCGCGCACACGCCCATGTGCACGCTGGTGGCACACAGCTGAATTTAGGTTGAAGAAATATTTTCTGATAGAAGCCAGGCTTGATGAAAGGAATGCACACTGCCATGTGTGAAAGTACGTATTAATAATTAAGCCACACGATCATTACCTCAGGATATTATTTCTTAAATATCTCTTGCAAAGGCAATATGATTACATATGAATGATATCAATTTTCTACCAACAAAAAAATCTGCAGAAATAGGAATTGAATTACACTGTCCAATTTGCTGTAAAGTTCACTGTATGTGAAGAAATTAATCAAGGCTACCACCACCCATTTTTATGGGAACATAAAATGATGTGAACTTCCATTTTTAATAAAGATGCATGCACTTTTATGAAGACTGACTAATAACCCTATAATGAACTGAAAAGCTACTGATATATTAAGAATGAAAATTTTGAGGAGTGTATTTACTGAGACTTCTTCGTGGAAGGCTGTATTTCTCTGAAGTCTCTTTTGCAATCATTATAAACCAGAGGTGGAATTTCAAGGGAGAACACAGCCCAAGCACTGTGCAAATTTATATTTGAGTCATGAAGCACCTGAGTCTGGAGTACAGTGTTTGGGCTCCAGGGACACGGGGGTGTGTGTGTTGGGGGGGCTGTTCAGGGGGCACCCTTCAGAGCCTCAGCGATTCACCACGAATTTCTCAGCCAGCAGCTTCCTGGAACAGAACCCCCGGAAGATCGGGGATAGAATGTTTAGCTTCTCAGCGTGGCATCCTCGATGCTCCCCTGTCTCTACCCAAATCCAGGAAGGATGGCCTTGTCTTGTATCCAAACCCAGACACATTAACTGTAAAACAAATGCCCCTGACTGATTTTCAAACATGCGTTTCTGAGCTGTGGCTTGTGCCTGCCGTAGTGTTTACCAGTATTTACCAGGGCAGGAGGATACAACTTGCATTAGTCTCCAATTAATTAGGAGGCTCTGCAGGATTCAGAATGCCCAGAAAGCCAGGTCTCGGGGTGCCTGTGGGAAGCCAGGGAAGCAGCTTTAAACCAACGACACCAGCACTGGATCCAGAACGACCCCATCAAAGTCATGCAAATCTCCATTTCTTAGTTTTTTCCCCTTTTCTTCAGAACAAAAAGTGTAACACATGCTTACGATAAAAATTTGGAAATACAGAAAAATGTAAGGAACAAAATAACACACCTCCAAAATTCCCTTTTCCGAGATCACATCAATTAACATGTTAAAATTCCTGCGTATTTTCTTTCATTCATACACTCATGGTCACACCTGTGCGTATCTTCACATACAGACACATATACATGGCTGTTATCAAACCCTCTCACATCCTCTATTACTTTTTGAATTTAATTTTGAACAGTTAACTCATATTCGTAGTTCATAAACCAGAAAATAGAAACTGGTTTTTGCCCTAACATTTCGTTGTGAGCATTTTTCCAGGTCATTAACATTTCATAAACGTGTCTTTTCACGGCTCCAAAGTGTAGTACATAAGGGTGCACGTGATTTCCGGAGCCATCCCTCTATGGCTGGGCGCTCGGGTTGTTCCCAGTTTCTCACCTTTGTGACTACTTGAACAGTGAACATCTCGGGCCTGTATCCTTCCTCCGGTTGGATTACATCATAGCCTTTCAAGAGGGGCAGGCGGGGGCAGGCGGAGCCCAGGAGGCCAAGCTCCCTCCACCCTGGAAGGACACCTGCTCCCGGCTGCCAGTTCCCGCCTCCGCTGCAGCCCTAAAGCCTTAGCGGGACAGGGGTCTCTCCGGGTTTGATGCCCCGGGGAATCCGACATCTCCCTGACTCCTGTGTCGTTGCTCCATGAGCGTCCCCTCGATGGTCTGGCGTGGAGAGGTTACACCTGTAGCTCTGGGGGCGGTCAGCCCCTTCCCCCAGGGGCATCTGTGCTCCTGGAAACCTTGCAGGTGGTTACAGCCAGGCCACTTAGGTTTGGGAACCGTCATGACGGTGTGCTCTTCAGCACGTGAGGAAAGGGACCCGAGCCGCTAAGAAACGTGCCCCAGATGTGCACAGCTGGTGGGCGGCAGCAGCAGGACCTCAGCCAGGTCTGGAGACGGGTGACCCTGTCTGTTTCCGTGGGCTTCCTCGATTTCCGGTGTTCAGCTCAGTACACCTGGCTTCCCAGGAAGGTGGCTCTGTTCCCAGCCCAGGGCTTCCCAGGGATCCTCTCTTCCTCTTTCCCTGTCCCTCCCCTGCCCTGGCATCCCTTTCCTTCTTCCAGACACTAGTCACCGCTTCCCTCTCTCTCAGCTCTTCACACTCTCCATCTCTCTGTTCCACTGTTTCTGTGTCTCTCTCAGTCCCTCTGTCTCTATGTCTCTGTCTCTCACCCACACATTCCTGCAGAGGGGATTCTCTCTGCCTGGAGGGCTTCTCCCCCCTCCCAGCCCCAAGGTTCCTGCACATGGTCAGTTCCTCATCCTTCACCTTCAAATGTCTCCCCCTCTGGGAGTCTTCCCTGACCTCTCCAGACAGAGGTAAATGCCATCTCCTTGGGCCCCGTGGTGCTGCACACAGCCGTGCGTCTCCCCTCCAGGCGGTGGGACCACGGGGCTCCACGCTCTCCCTCTCCGGGCTCAGCACAGGGTCTGGTCTGAAACAGGCACCACGTGCGTGCTAGGTGAGCAGGGGGTTTCAAGGAAGATGTTCTCGGGGGAGACAGAGGCCTCTCCACGCTGTGTCACGAGCAGCACGAGAAGGACGCTGTCACCACGCCTGAGCACCAGGTAGCCCCTCTCAGTCCCTCGTGCTGCCTCTGAGGGGAGCTCTGGTTTGGAGTCAGACACGGGCTCCAGGTTAGGAGACCCTGAGCAAGTCCCTTCTCCTCCGGAGCGCAGTCTGCCTTTCTGTAAAATGGGAGCAATGTCTACACGCCGCCGTGGTCGGATGGCATCCCGAATGGCAGAAGAGAGCTCGGCACTCTACTCATGTTGGTAGTACGATAGATACTGTGTATCAGATCGTCCCTGCAACAGACAGACTCATGTTCCCCCAAAGGTGTCCAGGTCTCAATGCCCAGAACTTGTGAACATGTTGCCTTTCCTACATGTTGCCTTTCCTGGCAAAGGACTGTGGCTAGGATCTGGAGTGTCCTGGGAGACTTGATGTAACCGCAGGGCTCCTCACAGGAGGCGAGAGACCAAAGAAAGAAGGAGACGTGACGACAGAAGCAGGAGTCCCAGAGAGGGAGGTCGGGAGGTGCTGCCCCACAGGCTTTGAAGATGGAGGAGGGCCCGTGGGCCAGCAGGAGGCGTCTAGAAGCTGGCACAGGCGAGGACGCAGATTCTCCCTGTGGCCATCTGGTACGGCAGCGGTGGGAAACTCCTACCGCTCTCCTGCCCAGGAAGCTTTGATGGGCTCCCATCCCCCATGGGAGGAATTCCGGTCTCCTTGCTGCAACATTTCGGACAACAACCGTTCCCCCAAACGCCTTCCCTCCTGACCACGCCTTCCCTCCTGACCACGCCTTCCCTCCTGACCACGCCTTCCCCTCCTGACCACACCTTCCCTCCTGACCACGCCTTCCCTTCTGACCACGCCTTCCCCTCCTGACCACACCGTCCCCGTCGCTACAGCAGGCTAGTCTGACGAGCTGTTTGGCAGTGGGAAAGAGCATCTGAAATTAGGCTCCCAGCCATCCAGAGGCGTGAGGCCGAACCCCTCCACCAGCCACCGAGTTCATTTCAGCCGGTGGTCAGTGGTCCTGCAGGCCAGTCCTTGTGCCTCGGCCCTGCCTCGGGTCTCCCACCAGCCGCGCCAGCCCTCCTCCACTCAGTGACCCTGACCGTCCTCCCTGGGCGTGGGTCTCCCTCGTGTGGGCCCTCAGGGCAGCTTTGGTGGGACACACCGTGTCCTGCTTCCTCCGTGTCGTGGGACCACCCCCCCACCCCGGCACCCGGCAGGGCCTTGCCCATGTCGTCAGAAGGATGACCTCGTTTACGAGTGGGTAGGTGACTAGCTGGTGGATGAATGATCACTCCAAGGCCACAGCGGTCAGGCGGGGGGGCTGGGTGGGAGAGCACCCAGAACATTTCCCCAGGAGACTGGAGGGAAGGTGAGAAAGCAGACGGGCCCCCGGTCGAGGCAGCAGCCTGAGTGGTGAACATGCTCTCCTCCTGCAGAGATGTACGGATTTTTACTTTCCACATTTCTGGAATTACTGGAACTTCCCACAAGCATGTCTTACTTCTGTAATACTAATTTTCAAGATAGAAACAACAACAAAAAAATGACCAAGTAAACAGTAAGCCTTACACAGCGCATTAAAATGGCCCTTAAAAAAATCATCCTGAATACCAGCCCATACACCCACATGTCCCTCAATTTCTTCCCAAAGGATAAAAAATGGGTTAAACGCTAACAGCTATGCTATAAATGGGAGAAGCCCACACGATTTAAATTAATGATTTATTCCTTTAAAGATAGCGTGGGATCTACCACTGACCTGCAGCATCCTCTATCTGCATCTAGCCGTGTAGCACAACAATATCTGGCAGTGAATATGGAAAAACATCAACTTTTCCTAGTTTCAAGCATATCTCCGGAGTCTCAGATATGTCTGGCTTGCTTTTCAAATATCGCCGAGAGGGATTCCAGCTCCCCTCTCCGGGAGGCCTGCGGCCCGCGCGTGGGTTACTTCTTGTACGGATGCTCGTGGTTTTTGTGCAGTGCGTAACAGCCCTTCCCGAAGAGGCAGCCGCCCCCTCGGAGGCACGGGGCTGGGCCTGGGCGGGTGCGAGGATAATTACCATCGATTACTACCACAACAATTGCATTGTTCGTAAAAACACCTCCTCGCCAACAGACTCTTTTGCTAGCTGCTCTTCTGTTCCTTCTGGCGCTGGAAGGAGTCTTCCCTTCCGGGTGGATGTGCCCCGAGGGGTGCAGCAATTCCCATGGGGAGACACTGTTGCTTCCACTGGTCGTTTTGGGTGAATCAATAGCACAGCTTTTTTTTTGCTCATTGTCTTTTTAAACAACTTGTTTTTTGCAAAGCCTTATGTTCACTGGGGAAATGAGCAAAGTTTGTCCATCCATATGGGGTTTAAGAAATCCAACTCCTCTGTCCTTTCTTACTGGCCTTCTTTACCAAGTGCCAATGGCAGGTGCCTGGGCTATGCACACCTGGAAGGATGGAGCCTCCCAGGGGAGAAGTAAAATGTAAGAAATGGATCGGCCCCATCCCTCTACTTCCCCCCGCGGAGTCAGTGTACATCTCGGGTGATGTTTTTGTTTGCTTTTTCTTTTTTTAAAAGCAGGTCAAGGGTTTATTCTCCAGTCCTAGCAGTGACTGAGAAATTGAGATGCCGGGCTGCTTCTGCAGGAGGCCCCATCTCAGATAGGCCTGCACGGCAGAGGCATTGTGGGAGAAGCACCTACGCTCTGGGTCTCACTCAGTGATTAGCAGGGCGGGGACCGTGCTGTCAGTGCCCGGAGGGGAGCCACCACCGCCGGAGCTCGCCCCCGGCCTCAGCCATCCTGGCAGGTAGGCAGGGCCAGCAGCCAGTGGCGTGGCTGGATCTCAGGGTTCTATCGCAGCCTGTTTCCCCAGAATGTTCTCAGTGTCTGAATTCCATCCTGAGGGGTTTACTCATTGATGACTCTGCAAGCAGAGTGGAGGGAACACGTCACGTCTCTCTGTCGTGAACATTTCAGCCTCAACAGGTGAAATGAGTGAATGTCACATTACAACTCCCCGGGAAGAGGGGGTCCGCTCCCCAGTACCCCCCCTGCACCTCCTCCCGGGGCAGGCTGACTGTTTTCCTTCCGGAGCCGCTCATATAACTCCCCCTCTGAGCACCGCCCTCCACCCCAAGATCGGTGCCCCCTACCCCCTCTCAGGGCCCTGTGCCTCAAGATATCACAACCCACGTCACTCAGAGGTGACTGTGCTCATGGTGAGGCTGCCTCAGCAGACAGGGCGGGGTGTGCAGGGGACTCCCGGAAGGAGCACCTGGGCCTTGCATCCCCCTCCATCCATCCATTCATTCATTCATTCCTCACGCTTCCATTC
This sequence comes from Delphinus delphis, assembly GCF_949987515.2. Taxonomy (NCBI): domain Eukaryota; kingdom Metazoa; phylum Chordata; class Mammalia; order Artiodactyla; family Delphinidae; genus Delphinus; species Delphinus delphis. The sequence goes on from NC_082695.1 coordinate 85,397,792, forward strand.
CTAACCATTCACCATCTGTCTTTCTTTGCCAGGCTAGCATTCTGCTGGGGACTTGCTGAACGCTTGGCCAAAGGAGCTGAATTAATGAATGAGCGGGAGAGAACTGTGCAATTTCAGAACTGCCAGAGGCCTTAAATGATCTAATCCAGCTCTAACCCAACGATGGCAACTTAGAGTTCAGTAAACGGAGACCCAGAGAAACCGAGTGACGGAATCGTGTCACATACAACCTCCCCACGGGTGTGCGTTCCCGTGCACCAGCCCACGTGTGTGTGTCTACGTGCAGAAAGTACAACTGGGAGAGTATGAACCCATCTGAACGGGGGCCGCCTCAGGGTAGGATCCGAGCTATCAGGGATTTCCTTTGAGTGTGAAGGCCAGACACACATTTTTTTAATTTAAAAGACTCAAATATGCTTTTTAAAAGAGACATTTAAAAAATTGTTTTGTCTTAATGTACTAAAAATGTTTAAATAGACTATTTTTTAGGGCAGTTAACAGCAAAACTGAGTGACAGGTACAGAGATTTCCTACATACTCCCTGCCTCTACGCACCCACACACCCAACCCTCTCTCAAAATCCCCCACTGCGTTCATCTGATGAAACTACGTTGACACATTATCACCCCAGAGTCCATAGTTTACTGTTCGCACTTGCTGCTGTACCTTCTGTGGGTTTGGGTAGGTATCCACCATTACAGTATCACACAGTGCTGTCCACGGTTTCAAATCTTATTCAGTCAACCCCCGATCAAGCCCTGACAACCAGTGACCCTTTTATTGTCTCCGTGGTTGTGCCTTTTCCAGGATGTTATCTAGTTGGAATCACACAGTATGGAGGCTTTTCAGATCGTCTTCTTTCACTTAGTAAAGTGCATTTATGTCTCCTCCGTGTCTCGTCCTGGCTGGATAGCTCATTTCTTTTTAGCACCGAATAATATTCCATGGCCTGGAGGCAGCACAGTTTATCCATTTCCCCTACTGAAGAGCATATGGGTTGCTTCCAAGTTTTGGCAATTACGAAAAAACTACTATAAACATCTGTGTGCAGATTTTTGTGTGGACATGATTTCAGCTCCTTTATGTAAATACCAAGGAGTATGATTGCCGGATCCTGGGGAAAATATGTTTAGTTGTGTTAAGACACCGCCAAACCGTCTTCCAAAGTGTCTGCACCGTGTTGCGTTCTCACCAGCAACGAATGAGCGTTCCTGTTGCTCCACAGCCTCGCCAGCATTTGGTGGTGTCAGTGTTCCCGGTTTGGGCCATTCTAATAGATGTTTTAATGCATTTTTTGAAGTATAAACCAAGCTGAATTTCCAGAGTAAGTGTACATAGAACCAGCATCAGATCAAGAACTGATACACGACAGGGTCCCAGGAGCCCCCCTCACCCTCCCAAGGGTGTGCCAGCTCCCAGAAAAGGAACCACAATTCACTTTAAATGCCAGGGATTCGCTTGTCTATTTGAACTTTATGTACACGGACTCACAGGGTGTATTCTCTCTTGGATTTGTTTGTGGTTCTTGTATTCTTCTTTGACTCATCATTATATTTATGGGATCCATCCATATTCTTGTGTGTGGTTTGTTCATTGTCATTGTGTTGAAGTGTTTTACTTTACATGGATGGAACGCACCAGAATTTATTTATCCATTTTACTGTTGATAAATGTTTGTGTTGTTTTCAGTCCTTGGCTATTACAAAGAAAGCTGCAACAGAGGTATCTTACATACCTTTTGCTAAACAGGTGTGCACGTTTTCTGTCATAGAATATGCATCTATTTGGCCTTTGCACTGAATACTGTGCACTGAATTCACCTCTCTGTGTCCTTTCTTCCTGGTATCTTTGTTCTGCTTAGACATCCCTGAGATCCAGCTTTTACCTCTGTAGCCCTATGAGATTACCAGAATCTCCGACGGCTCCTCTGTCTCTTAGTCCCAGCCCCCTGCTCAGATTCTTAGATTTTGCCTTATATCAAGAATCTGCGTTTGTCCTGAAGGAAAGTGTGGTTCATGAAATATCAGCCCACTTCTCTGAAGTTTTCTCCTCTTAGGATCATGACCCCTAAGTCCCGGTCCCCTCAGTAGCCCTCCAATGTCTTTAAAAGAAATAGTTATATCTAGAGCTAGCTGCCTCTCTCTTTCTCTCTTTATATCTCTCTCCTCTATCTATCATCTATCTATCATTCTCTATCGTCTATCAATATCTCTCCCTCATCTTTATCATATCTGTTTATCCTCTATTATCTATCTGTCCTTTGTTATCTATCATCTGTCATCCATGTCTGTTTGTCTATCTATCTATCTATCATCTATCTATATATCTAACTTTTCTAATTGTTCTTGGCAGGACCGTTGATCTGCCCAAGCTAAGGCTCTTCACCCAATTGTTGTTGGACTCCTGTCTCCCTTATTTCCATCAGATGGTCAACTGAGCATCGAGCTTGGTTGGAGACAGAAGAAATCCAACAGTGCAGGGAAAAGAGTATTTCCCAAGGGCTTTCCAGAGAACAGAAATTATCCAAGACACTGTTCATACAAACAGGAACACACAAAGTTTCGGAAACTTTGTACGTAATACTCTTTTCTTGAGGATTCACCACACACAACTGCACATTAAGAGTTCTGGGGTGTCAGGTGGTAAGGAAACTGGATTAACACTGTTTAACCTGTGTTTCCCAATCTTATTCCATCATGGAACCCTTCTTTCTCAAAGTGCCCGATACCGTCACAAAGCCACTTTGAGAAAGATGATGAACATCACCGCTGACTCTGAAATCCTGAGGAAACCAGGATGGTGGACACCCATTACTAATAGGGGCAAAATCAAGGACGCCCGGGCTAGCTTAAAGGGGACAGAGCCATCCGATGAGCAGCCTGGGTCAGTTTGGAGTCGATGTGGGAGGGGAGGTCTGAGATGAAAGTTCAGAGGATGCAAATGTGCCTAAGGCCAGAAGTTTGAACACCACCATGGATCCTTTCCGGTTCTGCAAAGTGAACTGAGTTATTAATGGCTGTGATTATACTCATTGCAAATTGCTCGCTGTAGGGCCTTACAGTTACCTCTGAGCAGGCTTCTCTCCTTTGTTCTGTGACAACGCAAGGAAAGTGTTTAGCACGGCACCGACCTTTAATCAGTAACTAATAAATATTAAATATCATTTTAGTTCCCAACTATTCTTTTTTTTTTTTACATCTTTATTGGAGTATAATTGCTTTACAATGGTGTGTTAGTTTCTGCTTTATAACAAAGTGAATCAGTTATACATATACATATGTTCCCATATCTCTTCCCTCTTGTGTCTCCCTCCCTCCCACCCTCCCTATCCCACCCCTCCAGGCGGTCACAAAGCACCGAGCTGATCTTCCTGTGCTATGCGGCTGCTTCCCACTAGCTATCTACCATACGTTTGGTAGTGTATATATGTCCATGCCTCTCTCTTGCTTTGCAACAGCTTACCCTTCCCCCTCCCCATATCCTCAAGTCCATTCTCTAGTAGGTCTGTGTCTTTATTCCTGTCTTATCCCTAGGTTCTTCATGACATTTTTTTCCCTTAAATTCCATATATATGTGTTAGTATACGGTATTTGTCTTTCTCTTTCTGACTTACTTCACTCTGTATGACAGACTCTAGGTCTATCCACCTCATTACAAATAGCTCAATTTCGTTTCTTTTTATGGCTGAGTAATATTCCATTGTATATATGTGCCGCATCTTCTTTATCCATTCATCCGATGATGGACACTTAGCTTGTTTCCATCTCCAGGCTATTGTAAGTAGAGCTGCAATGAACATTTTGGTACATGACTCTTTGAATTATGGTTTTCTCAGGGTATATGCCCAGTAGTGGGATTGCTGGGTCATATGGTAGTTCTATTTGTAGTTTTTTAAGGAACCTCCATACTGTTCTCCACAGTGGCTGTATCAATTTACATTCCCACCAGCAGTGCAAGAGGGTTCCCTTTTCTCCACACCCTCTCCAGCATTTATTGTTTCTAGATTTTTTGATGATGGCCATTCTGACTGGTGTGAGATGATATCTCATTATAGTTTTGATTTTCATTTCTCTAATGATTAATGATGTTGAGCATTCTTTCATGTGTTTGTTGGCAGTCTGTATATCTTCTTTGGAGAAATGTCTATTTAGGCCTTCTGCCCATTTTTGGATTGGGTTGTTTGGTTTTTTGTTATTGAGCTGCATGAGCTGCTTATAAATTTTGGAGATTAATCCTTTGTCAGTTACTTCATTTGCAAATATTTCCTCCCATTCTGAGGGTTGTCTTTTGGTCTTGTTTATGGGTTCCTTTGCTGTGCAAAAGCTTTGAAGTTTCATGTGGTCCCATTTGTTTATTTTTGTTTTTATTTCCATTTCTCTGGGAGGTGGGTCAAAAAGGATCTTGCTGTGATTTATGTCATAGAGTGTTCTGCCTATGTTTTCCTCTAAGAGTTTGATAGTTTCTGGCCTTACATTTAGGTCTTTAATCCATTTTGAGCTTATTTTTGTGTATGGTGTTAGGAAGTGATCTAATCTCATACTTTTATATGTAGCTGTCCAGTTTTCCCAGCACCACTTATTGAAGAGGCTGTCCTTTCTCCACTGTGCATTCCTGCCTCCTTTATCAAAGATAAGGTGACCATATGTGCTTGGGTTTATCTCTGGGCTTTCTATCCTGTTCCATTGGTCTATCTTTCTGTTTTTGTGCCAGTACCATACTGTCTAGATTACTGTAGCTTTGTAGTATAGCCTGAACTCAGGGAGCCTGATTCCTCCAGCTCCATTTTTCATTCTCAAGATTGCTTTGGCTATTCGGGGTCTTTGTGTTTCCATACAAATTGTGAAAGTTTTTGTTCTAGTTCTGTGAAAAATGCCAGTGGTAGTTTGATAGGGATTACATTGAATCTGTAGATTGCTTTGGGTAGTAGAGTCATTTTCACAATGTTGATTCTTCCAATCCAAGAACATGGTATATCTCTCCATCTATTTGTATCACCTTTAATTTCTTTCGTCAGTGTCTTATAATTTTCTGCATACAGGTCTTTTGTCTCCTTAGGTAGGTTTATTCCTATATATTTTATTCTTTTTGTTGCAATGGTAAATGGGAGTGTTTTCTTGATTTCGCTTTCAGATTTTTCATCATAGTGTATAGGAATGCCAGAGATTTCTGTGCATTAATTTTTATCCTGCAACTTTACCAAATTCATTGATTAGCTCTGGTAGTTTTCTGGTAGCATCTTTAGGATTCTCTATGTATAACATCATGTCATCTGCAAACAGTGACAGCTTTACTTCTTCTTTTCCAATTTGGATTCCTTTTATTTCCTTTTCTTCTCTGATTGCTGTGGCTAAAACTTCCAAAACTATTTTGAATAAGAGTGGTGAGAGTGGGCAACCTTGTCTTGTTCCTGATCTTAGTGGAAATGCTTTCAGTTTTTCACCATTGAGGACGATGTTGGCTGTGGGCTTGTCATATATGGCCTTTATTATGTTGAGGAAAGTTCCCTCTATGCCTACATTCTGCAGGGTTTTTTATCATAAATGGGTGTTGAATTTTGTCGAAAGCTTTCTCTGCATCTATTGAGATGATCATATGGTTTTTCTCCTTCAATTTTTTAATATGGTGTATCACGTTGATTGATTTGCGTATATTGAAGAATCCTTGCATTCCTGGAATAAACCCCACTTGATCATGGTGTATGATCCGTTTAATGTGCTGTTGGATTCTGTTTGCTAGTATTTTGTTGAGGATTTTTGCATCTATGTTCATCAGTGATATTGGCCTGTAGTTTTCTTTCTTTGTGACATCCTTGTCTGGTTTTGGTATTAGGGTGATGGTGGCCTCGTAGAATGAGTTTGGGAGTGTTCCTCCCTCTGCTATATTTTGGAAGAGTTTGAGAAGGATAGGTGTTACCTCTTCTTTAAATGTTTGATAGAATTCACCTGTGAAGCCATCTGGGCCTGGGCTTTTGTTTGTTGGAAGAGTTTTAATCACAGTTTCAATTTCAGTGCTTGTGATTGGTCTGTTCATATTTTCTATTTCTTCCTGATTCAGTCTTGGCTGGTTGTGCATTTCTAAGAATTTGTCCATTTCTTCCAGGTTGTCCATTTTATTGGCATAGAGTTGCTTGTAGTAATCTCTCATCATGTTTTGTATTTCTGCAGTGTCAGTTGTTACTTCTCCTTTTTCATTTCTAATTCTATTGATTTGAGTCTTGTCCCTTTTTTTCTTGATGAGTCTGGCTAATGGTTTATCAGTTTTGTTTATCTTCTCAAAGAACCAGCTTTTAGTTTTATTGATCTTTGCTATCGTTTCCTTCATTTCTTTTTCATTTATTTCTGATCTGATGTTTATGATTTCTTTCCTTCTGCTAACTTTGGGGGTTTTTTGTTCTTCTTTCTCTAATTGCTTTAGGTGCAAGGTTAGGTTGTTTATTCGAGATGTTTCCTGTTTCTTAAGGTAGGATTGAATTGCTATAAACTTCCCTCTTAGAACTGCTTTTGCTGCCTCCCATAGATTTTGGGTCATCGTGTCTCCATTGTCATTTGTTTCTAGGTATTTTTTCATTTCCTCTTTGATTTCTTCAGTGATCACTTCGTTATTAAGTAGTGTATTGTTTAGCCTCAGTGTGTTTGTATTTTTTACAGATCTTTTCCTTTCATTGATATCTAGTCTCATAGCGTTGTCGTTGGAAAAGATGCTTGAAACAATTTCAATTTTCTTAAATTTAACAAGGCTTGATTTGTGACCCAAGATATGATCTATCTTGGAGAATGTTCCATGAGTACTTGAGAAAAATGTGTATTCTGTTGTTTTTGGATGGAATGCCCTATAAATATCAATTAAGTCCATCTTGTTTAATGTATCATTTAAAGCTTGTGTCTCCTTATCTATTTTCATTTTGGATGATCTGTCCATTGGTGAAAGTGGGGTGTTAAAGTCCCGTAATATGAATGTGTTACTGTTGATTTCCCCTTTTATGGCTGTTAGTATTTTCCTTATGTATTGAGGTGCTCCTATGTTGGGTGCATAAGTATTTACAATTGTTATATCTTCTTGGATCGATCCCTTGATCATTATGTAGTGTCCTTCTTTTTCTCTTCGAATAGTCTTTATTTTAAAGTCGATTTTGTCTGACATGAGAATTGCTACTCCAGATTTCTTTTGGTTTCCATTTGCATGAAATATCTTTTTTCCATCCCCTCACTTTCAGTCTGTATGTGTCTCTAGGTCTGAAGTGGGTCTCTTGTAGATAGCAAATATATGGGTCTTGTTTTTGTATCCATTCAGCCAATCTGTGTCTTTTGGTGGGAGCATTTAGTCCATTTACATTTAAGGTAATTATCGATATGTATGTTCCTATTCCCATTTTCTTAATTGTTTTGGGTTCGTTATTGTAGGTCTTTTCCTTCTCTTGCGTTTCTTTCCTAGAGAAGTTCCTTTAGCAGTTGCTGTAAAGCTGGTTTGGTGGTGCTGAACTCTCTCAGCTTTTGCTTGTCTGTAAAGGTTTTAATTTCTCCATCAAATCTGAATGAGATCCTTGCTGGGTAGAGTAATCTTGGTTGCAGGTTTTTCTCCTTCATCACTTTAAATATGTCCTGCCAGTCCCTTCTGGCTTGCAGAGTTTCTGCTGAACGATCAGCTGTTAACCTTATGGGGATTCCCTTGTGTGTTATTTGTTGTTTTTCCCTTGCTGCTTTTAATATGTTTTCTTTGTATTTAATTTTTGATAGTTTGATTAATATGTGTCTTGGCATATTTCTCCTTGGGTTTATCCTGTATGGGACTCTCTGTGCTTCCTGGACTTGATTAACTATTTCCTTTCCCATATTAGGGAAATTTTCAACTATAATCTCTTCAAATATTTTCTCAGTCCCTTTCTTTTTCTTCTTCTTCTGGAACCCCTATAATTTGAATGTTGGTGCATTTGATGTTGTCTCAGAGGTCTCTGAGACTGTCCTCAGTTCTTTTCATTCTTTTTTCTTTATTCTGCTCTGCAGTAGTTATTTCCACTATTTTATCTTCCAGGTCACTTATCCGTTCTTCTGCCTCAGTTATTCTGCTATTGATCCCTTCTAGAGAATTTTTAATTTCATTTATTTTGTTGTTCATGATTGTTTGTGTGCTCTTTAGTTCTAGGTCCTTGTTAAACATTTCTTGTATTTTCTCCATTCTATTTCCAAGATTTTTGATCATCTTTACTATCATTATTCTGAATTCTTTTTCAGGTAGACTTTCTATTTCCTCTTCATTTGTTAGGTCTGGTGGGTTTTTACCTTGCTCCTTCATCTGCTGTGTGTTTCTCTGTCTTCTCATTTTGCTTATCTTACTGTGTTTGGGGTCTCCTTTTCACAGGCTGCAGGTTCGTAGTTCCCGTTGTTTTTGGTGTCTGTCCCCAGTGGCTAAGGTTGGTTCAGTGGGTTGTGTAGGCTTCCTGGTGGAGGGGACTAGTGCCTGTGTTCTGGTGGATGAGGCTGGATCTTGTCTTTCTGGTGGGCATGTCCACGTCTGTTGGTGTGTTTTGGAGTGTCTGTGGACTTATCATGATTTTAGGCAGCCTCTCTGCTAATGGGTGGGGTTGTGTTCCTGTCTTGCTAGTTGTTTGGCATAGGATGTCCAGCACTGTAGCTTGCTCGTCGTTGAGTGAAGCTGGGTGCTGGTATTGAGATGGAGGTCTCTGGGACATTTTTACTGTTCGATATTATGTGGAGCTGGGAGGTCTCTTGTGGACCAGTGTCCTGAAGTTGGCTCTCCCTCCTCAGAGGCACAGCACTGACTTCTGCCTGCTGCACCAAGAGCCTTTCATCCACATGGCTCAGAATAAAAGGGAGAAAAAGTAGAAAGAAAGAATTAGTAGAAGTAGAAAGAGAGAAAGAAAGAAAGGAGGGAGGGGGGAGGAAGGAAGGAAGGAGGGAAGGAAGGAAAAAAAGAAAGGAGATAAAGTAAAATAAAATAAAGTACGATAAAATATAATAAAGTTATTAAAATAAAAAAATAATTATTAAGAGAAGAAAAAAATTTAAAAAACAACAACAAAAAACGGACAGATAGAATCCTAGGACAAATGGTGGAAGCAAAGCTATACAGACAAAATCTCACACAGAAGCATACACACTCACAAAAACAGGAAAAGGGGGAAAAATCATAAATTTTGCTCTCAAAGTCCACCTCCTCAGTTTGGGATGATTCTTTGTCTCTTCAGGTATTCCACAGATGCAGGTGCATCAAGTTGACTGTGGAGCTTTAATCCGCTGCTCCTGAGGCTGCTGGGAGAGATTTCCCTTTCTCTTCTTTGTTCGCACAGCTCCCGGGGCTCAGCTTTGGATTTGGCCCCGCCTCTGCGTGTAGGTCGCCGGAGGGCGTCTGTTCTTCCTCAGACAGGGCGGGGTTAAAGGAGCCGCTGACTGGGGGCTCTGGCTCACTCAGGCCAGGGGGAGGGAGGGGCACGGAGTGCGGGGCGGGCCTGCGGCGGCAGAGGCCGGCGTGACGTTGCACCAGGCGTGCCGTGCGTTCTCCCGGAGGAGTTGTCCCTGGGTCCCGGGACCCTGGCAGTGGCGGGCTGTACAGGCTCCCGGGAGGGGAGGTGTGGAGAGTGACCTGTGCTCGCACACAGGCTTCTTGGTGGCGGCAGCAGCAGCCTTAGCATCTCATGCCCATCTCTGGGGTCCGCGCTTTTAGCTGCGGCTCGCGCCCGTCTCTGGAGCTCCTTTAAGCAGCGCTCTTAATCCCTCTCCTCGCGCACCAGGAAACAAAAGGTAAGAAAAAGCCTCTTGCCTCTTCGGCAGGTCCAGACTTTTCCCCGGACTCCCTCCCGGGCAGCCGTGGCGCACTAACCCCCTGCAGGCTGTGTTCACGCCGCCAACCCCGGTCCTCTCCCTGCGCTCCGACCGAAGCCCGAGCCTCAGCTCGCAGCCCCGCCCACCCCGGCGGGTGAGCAGACAAGCATCTCGGGCTGGTGAGTGCCGGTCGGCCCTGATCCTCTGTGCGGGAGTCTCTCCGCTTGGCCCCCCGCACCCCTGTTGCTGTGCACTCCTCCGCGGCTCCGAAGCCCCCCCCCTGCCACCCGCAGTCTCCGCCCGCGAAGGGGCTTCTAGTGTGTGGAAACTTTTCCTCCTTCATGGCTCCCTCCCACTGGTGCAGGTGCCGTCCCTATCCTTTTGTCTCTGTTTTTTCTTTTGCCCTGCCCAGGTACGTGGGGAGTTTCTTACCTTTTGGGAGGCCTGAGGTCTTCTGCCAGCGTTCAGTAGGTGTTCTGTAGGAGTTGTTCCACGTGTAGATGTATTTCTCGTGTATCTGTGCGGAGGAAGGTGATCTCCGCGTCTTCCCCAACTATTCTTGATGTTTTCCTATCCCATAAGAATTACCTTTTTCCTCTAATCTCACTATCCAGGGTGAAAACCTTAAGGTCATGCTCGATGCCTTTTGATACCTCATCCCTAAAGGAAAATGAGCATTTCACAGAATCCTTGTCAACGTCCTTACTTGAGGATCTCTTGGACTCATCCTTTTCCTTCTGGTCTCCTTGATTTACATATTGTTATTGTAGAGGCGAGGGATTTATTACTAAATTAGAAAATAGCAATTGATGAGTGAACTTTCCTGCAAAACACATGAGCATTATTTCATGAATGAGTCCCTAGCAAATCTAACGTGAATGTTCATCTGAACAGCAGAGAAGTGTGAAGGCTGAAGGGACACGTCCGCACACTGAAATAAAAGGGACTCTCAGAAAGGCGCGGCGTGGGTCTCAAAAGGAGGAGTCGTATCAGCCCATTGCATTGCCCTCCGCGTGGCTTGGACCGTTGAGCGGCGTCGGCAGACAGGTCTCCACCCTGCCTTAGCACCGTCTGATATTCATTCACTTGTGTATCCCGCAGCTGCTGCTGGAGCATCCCTGTGTCCCAGGCACTGTTGCAGATGCAGGGGGTACCTAGCAGCCAGCAGTGAACAACACAGAACACAACTCAGCCTCCCTGGTGTTCACATTCAACTCCGAGCAGATAGGCAACACACATGATAAATTAGTACAGCGCGCAATTTCAGATGGTGAAAGTTTAGATGGTGTTGGGATGCAAAGGAGTGACGAAGAATGGAAGGGGAGTAGGGGACACGCGGGCCGGGGTGTAGCCAGAAAGGCCTCCCTGAGAAGGTGCTGCTTGAGCAGACTCAAGGCAAGTCGCCGTGGAGCTGTGGTCTCTGAGGCAGAGCCTTACAGCCCAGAGCAGGGCGGGCGCAGAGGCCCTGCAGGGGTCCGCTGGGGCTGGCTGGCGTCTCTTCCCAAATTCCTGTTCAGCGGAGCCATGTTGGTAGCTTAAAATCAGACATGGCGGGAGTGTTTACATCAGGGAAATTGGAAAACATTACAAGTCAGGGCTCACCCCGTACGTCACACCCTCCCTCTGCAGGAGATGAAGGTGGAGAGGTAATCAGGCAGCCACGTGGTGGACCCTGAAGGCGTTCGTGGCAGGCAGAATAGTGGCCCCAAATAGGTGCCCATCCTAAACCCCAGAACCTGTGAGTATGGTCCTTTAAGCAGCAAAAGGGACTTTGCGAATGTCATTCAGTTAACGAACTTGAGAATATCCTGGATTATTTGGGGGTCCTGATGAATCAGGGGGTCCTTGTAAGTGGAAGAGAAGTGGGAGAGTCAGAGAGGGAGGTGTGAGGATGGAGCAGAGGTTGGGATGGGGCAGCCATGAGCCCAGGAACGAGGGCGGCCTCCAGAAGCGGGAAGGGCAAGGCCACCGTCCTGCCCTGGGGACAGGGCAACACCTTGACCTCAGCCTCCTGAGCCCCACTTGGGAGGCTGACCTCCGGAACCGTAAAATAATAACACACTCGTGTTGTTTGTGCCTCTAAGTTTGTGCTGACTTGCTCACAGCGGCAGGAAGAATGCGTCATTATGAGAACTTGGGCTTTCACTCGAGGTGCTGGTGGGCTTGGGGTGGCGGGGTTGAGAGAGGCCTGTCTGGAAGGGTAACAGGTTTCCTGCCGCTGTGCTGAGGCGGGGTGAGAAGGGCGGGGTGGAGTGCAGTCCTGGGCGGGTCAGCTGGAGACCTGAGCCCTGGAGGCAGCGCTGACTGCATTGCTAGCAGCTCGGCCGTGGGGAGGGCGAGGAAGGGCACAGTCCAGCGCGCTGCTGAGATTGTCCCGAGCCCCGGGGGATGTGGCTTCTCCTGCAAGGGAAGGCCGTGGGACAAAGCGGTTTGTTGGTTTGGTTTGAGAGGCCTGTTTACATCCCAGTGTTGGAAGGTCTCAGGCTGGGAAAGGAAGTGCTGGCTGGGGAGGAGAATGAGAGAAATGGGCGCATCCAACACGGGTGGGGGAAGGGAGCCGCCTCCTGGTCAACTCCCCTCTTGCTACGTGGACGGGGGCGACCCGAGGTCAGCGTGTGACCTGTCCCAGAGCCCACTGTGCCGTGCCGGGTCTGCCGTGACCAGCGCCACCCAGTGGATCCCCTCCGATTTGCAGGTGGGCTCCGCCATGTTGGCAGAATTGGCGGGAAGGGTCTGTGCAAAGCTAATGATAGATAGCTGGGCAGGACGTGAGAGGGGGTCCAACACAGTCCCCAGGGGTCAGCGCTGAGCCGGGCTTTAGTTAACATCCTCGTTAGTTATCTGGAGGGGAAGATAAGGACTTGTGAATTAAATTCACAGATTATACCAAATTGGGAGGTGTTGAGAAGACCAGTGATGACAGAGAAATCATTCAAGAGCTCAGAAATATGGACAAGAAATAAAATGAGACTCAGTGTGGAAAACTGCAGGAGGATTGAACCAGAGGATATTAATCCAAAACATTGGAATTCAGTGGCAGTAACAGCCGGGAAAGTAGAAATGCTTCAAAAGGCCTCTAGGTGACATCAGACAACAAATTCGTTATAATTCTACGGTGCAGTTCTGCAGCAAAATGGTCCAGTGTGGTTCCCCCCACACTCATAGGCCTCGTTAGCCTGGGATGAGCTTGTAATCTCTCTCCCTCTCTGCTCACACATGCACACGCGCGCGCACACACACACACACACACACACACACACTTCAACCTACCTTGTCTGAAATGTTTTCGTTGCCAGGATGGCTCAAGAGTAGAGGGTGATGGAGCTTCAGACACACCCTCGACCCTGCTTCCTGTGTGGAGGAAGAACAAGGGCCTGTTTCATGGTCCTCCAGAGTGAGCCCTGGTGCCCGGACCAGGCTCAGAAAAGGCAGAGCTGGGCCGCACGTGGACGGCCAATGAGGTGATGTGCTTGAGATCACAAGGCTAGACCGTGGCCAAGACACGAAGCTGAACTCCGGAGCCGGGGCTCATAACCACGACGTGACACAGACCCCAGGGGGTGAAAATCATGAACAGGTATTTTCTTTCTCCTCGATTCTATTGAATTCACGCACGTCAAGTCATTACTGAGTGCTGATCTCAGTAGTAGGTGATGGGCACCCAGCGGTGCTCTGATGGGACCTGGTCGAGGAGCACGCTGCCTCAGCGGCCGTGTCCAAGCCTCTCTGACTGTATAAGCCCCACCGTTACAACACTGGTGAGTCGCCCTCTGGATGCAGATTTATTTGTTGATTATATGCATGTTCCATGGTATTACTATATTATAGATGTTATACAACTTACCCCAAAATAATAATTTCAGATAGGTAGTGATAGAAGCTCCTTTTCCTTCCGGTTGGCCAGTATGACTGCACACAGCTCCGTTCTGGAGCCCTGCTTTAGGGAAGAACTCCCACACCAAGAGGAAAGCACAGGTATCATGGGGTAGACAGCATCTCCCCCAAATTCACGTCTGCCTGGAACCCAGAATGTGACCTGATTTAGAAACAGAATCTTGGCAGATGTAATTTTTTTAGATGAGGTCACACTGGATGAGACTGGCCATAACTCCAATGACTGGTGTCCTTATAAGAAGACAGGACACAGAGAGACACAGAGAAGATGGCCACAGAAAGTGGGCAATGCAGCCTCAAGCCAGGGATTTCCAGGAGCCACCAGATGCCGGAAGAGGCAGGGGAGGATCCTCCTTTAGAGCTTCCAGAGGAAGACAGCTCTGCCGACACCGTGATTTCAGACTTCTGGCTTCTAGAACTGGGAGAGGATAAATTCCCGTTGTGTGAAGCTACCAGGTTTTTGGTACTTATTTGGTTTTCAGCGTGACTGGTTGGGATGGAGCAGGTGTAAGAAAGGCTGCGAAAGGGCTGGCTGGTCATTGGTGGCTCTCTGGACGTCACGGCCATCTCTCTGCCTTCGAGACAAGTTCTGGTTCGACCAGAAAGTCTGGCCTCCTGGAGCTGTCAGCCGCCGACCCTCTCTCTCCTCGACAGATGTCACCCCGGCCTGGTCCTGGCCCTGCATCCGGCTGCGCTGCTGGGCCGTGAGCTCTGAGCGGGGGTGGGAAGGACCACACACACCCCCTCGGCCCACACACACGCTTTCCTCCCCTCAACTCCGCTGACAAAACACAAGCTCAAAGATAAAATCGGAAGGAATTTCAAACTGGCAGCACAGGAGCACTAAAGCAAGTGAGGGCCCTTCTGAGCCAGCCCTGCGTGACGACACAGGCCCACGAAGCTGCCGGGGGAGCAGAGTGTGGCTCTCAGGATGCAGCTGGGACAAACGGGCAGGACCGTGGTGTCACCAAGTGGCAGAAGGAAACCCCAAGCCCAGTCCCTTGTGTTGTGTAAATCACGTCTAATCCCGGTTTACCTCCAGGCCTTAATCTCTAGCGCAGCCCCTCTTGTGTCCGCTCTGAGCCGCGGAGTGTGTTCCGGGCTCCATCCACCCAGTGGTGCGTCCTGCAGGGGGCTTGGCCTCACCTCCCATCTACGGCCGCTGTCTGCCCGTCTGTCCTTTCACCAGTCCCAGCACCGGGTCCCGTTCGCCTGCCCACCTCGGGCTGATGCGTGGACGGCGGGGCCATCGCACACCCATCCGATCCTAGCCCTGAGTACTCATGGTCTGTAAGGCATCCCCATTTCCCCGGAATCCTGGTCCCCGGGAAGCTGGAGCTCCTTGCGGGTGGAGGTAGCAGGTGAGGGGGGTCGCGGCGTCAAGGAGGGCGGGGAGTGGTCCGGCAGGTGGTGTGGCAGTGGGACCTGCCCACGACCCCACCCCCCCTTTCCAGAGGGAGGACAAGTTGCCGGGGCAGAGCCAGGGGACCGCAGTTCAAAGTCACCGGCTGGAAGTCCGGGCTGCCCTACCTGAGGACAGGGGACACTCTGGGAGAAACAGTTTTGATGGTTGACTTTTTTTTCACAGTTTCGGCACTTTTAGGCAACATTTGCCTGGGGCTGTCGGGTGCTCACTTCGTTTGTATATTCTTCCCTTTTGATTGTATGCGTTGGTTGTATCTAAATTCCAGTCACCACATTAGGAAAATGCAAGCAGTCCCCTAATTCCTTGAAACTGTTTCTCACTGAGATTAGGAAGTCTTGCCATGGAGGCTGCAGCGTCTTCGAAGGAGCCAAGGTAGGTTTTATTGTGGAAAACTAGCATTAGAGGCAGAACAAAAGGACGAAAGCAGTGAACAGATGGGCGGGTGTTTAGCAGAGGCTTCCGATCTATGTGAGCAGTGCAGCCTGGGCCCTCCTTGCTTTTTGTTTTTGATGCATCGGGGTATGATGTGATATGATATGACAGAACATGTCAAAAATTTAGGGGAAAATAAAACCCTGGGTTTTTTTTTGAAACATCAAACTATTGCTATCAATAGGAACAGCAACTGTTCAAAAACTTGTTTCAGAACTGCCAAGAAGTGAACGTTTGGGGAAAAAAAAGTATTTTTCCCTGCTGTTTGCAAGGTGGACACAAATGCAAACGGTAGGAGGCTGACAACTTGACACATGCCTAATAAATCTAGAGCCTAAAAAGTCAACAATTCACTGTGCAAGAAAGCATCTCTGGAATAAAAAATGCTACGCAAAGAAAGAACAACCATTAAAAAATAGATTTTCTGAATTCAGTAAGTAATTTCGCCCTCAGAGCACCACTCTTCAAAACAAGGAAGCTTTTTCTTTCTCCCTTTAAGAGAGAGAGAAAGGAGGCAATGTTGAGCTTGGAGGAGAGGGGCCTTGCTGCATCTGAAATGAACCAGGTGAAAAGGCAGAGCCCAGAGAGCAGATGTTAGAGGCTTGGAGGGCTGGTGACAGGGGTCAGAGAGGGAGCCGTCCAGATCCCGGCTGCTCTGCCGCTCAAAGCAGGAGTGGGTTTAATTTGACAAGTTGGTCCAGTTACAGGGAATTCACAGATCACAGTCAATGCCAAGCACATTTGGCCACCACCAGCACGTCTGCTGCTAGCCAAGTGGACGGCAGTTGGGAAGCCGTCTCTGCTCTGACCACCCTAAAAGCAGAGAGAGGCAGGCGCCTGGCTGGAGGAGGCTGAGTGCCTCAGAAGTGGAAGGAAAGCATGAATCACGTTCTTAATATCAAAATAATTAAGGATTTTGCATTAACCATTTTCTTCTCAACTCGCAATTCTCTCTTTTTCCCACCACGATGAGTAGGGTGCCGAAGAAGATTTTGAACGGATGTGAAAATGAATGGTAATTCTCACGCAAGTCTCATGTAAACAGAAATATCAGCATTAAAGTTATGAATCTTAATTTGTGCCACAGAACTAAAATCTGTATCTTTCGGAATTAGAGGAATATAGACTCACAGCTCTGGGTAGCGTCTATGTGCAGTTCAGAAAACTGACACAGTCTCTCCAGTTTATGGGGAAATTGACATAATTTTGCAGAAATGCAAAACCATTTGTGAACTGGGTTTTGCATAATGGGATTAATTTGGTTGGCTGTCATATCCACTAGGCTGCAAAATACAAGTTAATCACAACATCATTCTGAATTTTTTAAGGGAAGAAAGAGAAAGGAAGACAGCAAGGAAAGGCATTTTCCCCGTTGTCTATCTTTTCATGAAGGGAAAATACCCGTCTTCTGGACACTGCGCCTCAGGTAGCTTTAGGAGACAACGTTCAGTGAATCCTGCGGTGGACGCCTTGGCGAACTGAGCTGAATTGGCCTCCCTCCAATGAGAAAAATTAGCAGCTTTCATAGGAGCATGAAAAATTGCTTCCAAGGAACGGCCACACTCTATGCTGTAGTGTGTGTGCACATTTGCTCAGAATTACATTGCACCACAGAGAGGATGCTATATTATACCCATTGTGTTGCCACACACAGATATTTAGCTTCATTATTACGAACGCTTTTTAAAAAATTATTTATTTGTTTTTATTTTTGGCTGCGTTGGGTCTTCGTTGCAGTGCGCGGGCTTCTCTTGTGGTGGCTTCTCATGCGGTGGCTTCTCTCGTTGTGGAGCATGGGCTCTAGGCGCATGGGCTTCAGTAGTTGTGGCATGCAGGCTCAGTAGTTGTGGCTCGCGGGCTCAGTAGTTGTGGTGCACGGGCTTAGTTGCTCCGCAGCATGTGGGATCTTCCCAGACCAGGGCTCGAACCCGTGTCCCCTGCATAGGCAGGCGGATTCTTAACCACTGTGCCACCAGGGAAATCCCACAAGTGCTTTTTCTAGCAGCAAACAGGAACCTGATTATCCTGAGATGGTACAGTATGTGGCTTCGCTAGTCAAGCAAGCTAGGTTATGCCGTGGCAACAAATAACCCAAACTTCCAGTGGCTCAGCACACGACAGTTCTTCTTTCTCACCACATGTATGAGCAGAATCAGCAGGAAACTCTGCCCGCTGGGGTCACGCGTGGGCCCAGCTGATACAAGTCCATCTAGACAGGCTGCCTCCAAAACCAGGCAGGACAAAGGGGACGTGGGAGCTCAGTGGGCACACAGGCTCCTAGTCTCCACCTGGAAGACACCGTCACTCACCTTGTTGGCTGGAGCAGCTGGCATCGCTGCACCTTCCACGGGCTGCAGGAGGACCCTGAGACCGTCAGTGGATCCACACAGTGCCGCTGGCGCCACGTCTGGAATATTTCCGCATCTCTTTCCATCACTGTAAGGATTGATGATGAAGTATGCTCCCCTTCATGTCTTCTCTAGGTGGTGGGATCCCATGTGAGGGAGACGGTTCTCCTTCCCACAGGGAAGAGCTCAGGACAGGTGCCACTTAGCCTCACGTCAACTCAAACTACCCCAGGCTGGATACGACAGAGGATAAGGTGATGAAGACAACCCAGGTCTCGTCTGAAGGAAACGATAGAAGAATGACAGTAGGAGTAATAGATGAACTCAATAAACCTCAATGCAGAGAAGGATACTGTAAGTGCCTCTGTTCAGAGACGCGACAGGATCTGAATGTGATGTGTGGAGTGTGAAGATCAGGAAGGCGTCTGAGGAAGAGGCGTTTATACTGCGCCTTGAAGGATTCCAATAAGTGGGAAGATGGGAGGGAAACTGTACGAACAAAGGCACGTGTGGGAAATAGCAAGAGGTTCAGTTTGGAAACACGTCCGAGGTTCTGTAGGCAATCTGCGCTCTGGCGAGGGTGTCCCGGCAGTGGGACTCAGGGCATTTGTACTTGGTTTAGCAGCTCCAGGGAAGAATGGCCCCAGTTTTCTCCTTGGTGCTGCCCTAGATTAGATGGTCACAGGTGGGGGGGTTGTGCCGTGCAGTGTCTAAATATGACCATGACCGTGATTATAGAGTCGGGAACCTCGGCTCAAGTCCCCGCCCGTCCTGAAATGAGCCAGTCTGGTCACCTTGGCCGTATTGCGTGACCTCTTCCAGCCTGTTTTCTCATGTGTGGGTTTAACGATGCCTGCTTCATACGGTTGTTTGCAGGATTAAAGGAGATCATATCTAAAGTACCTAGCATGTTATACTCGCTCCATGAGAAGCTCTTGTTGCCAGCATAATTTTATTATTAGTTGTCTTTTAAGGACAGTAACTGCTAATTAATTACAGGGACACAGACCAGGGCCTGCTCAGCTACTACAATTCCCCCAGCAGCCTTGTGTGTCCTTATCGCTCTGCCCTTCCAGCCTTCCAGTAGGAAGCTCTTGGGGGACAGAGAAAGCTTTAGAAATACTGGTATCTGGGTCCTGTCTCTGGAGACTCCGGCAATTGGTCTTGGTTGCAACCCGGATAAGCAAATCTTTTAAAGCTTCCCAGCCCTCATAGCAAGGAGCACACCTAGCATCCAGTTCGTGTTTGCTAATACCTTTCTCCAATAAACAGAACTAGGGGTCTGTGGAGAAATGGTGGATTCTAGGACTGGGGCAGGAAGTAGACAAGGTGGGCCCGGAGCACCTTGTGATGCCAGAAAGTGAGGAGGTGCTAAAAGACAAAGCAAACAACCCCCCAAGGCCCCATAATGGGGGGGTGTCAAAAGGACCCAGGAGCAATGGAGAGAACTCCCAACGGTTAACGCATTTCAGCCACAGCATGAATAAAGCAGCAGCGGAGTATAACTCTAAGTCCAATCTGATAGGAAGACATGATTGAACGAAGGGATGGAGAAGAGAATGATCTCCCCTGCCGATTCCAAATAATTTATGTAGAAACTCTGTCCTCCAGAAGATGGTACACAGCCCCCTACGCCTCAAGCATGGGTGGCTCACAGGGGCTTCCTTCTCCAAAGTACCGAACAGGGGAAAAGGACAACCTGACAGTGGAGAGACTGACAGACAGACACCACCTGAGCCAGGTGATCAAGTTTTATGTCAACAGTGGTGAGTCCTGTTGACCGTGTGCACCTTGAATGATGTGATGGAAATGAACCTTACTTCCGTGGTCTTCCTCCCCAACCCAGACATGCAGTCTAACTGTCTTAGTCCATGGGGGCTGTTATCACAAAGTGCCACAGGCTGGTGGCTTATAAACCACAGACATACATCGCTCACAGCTCTGGAAGCTGGAAGTCTGAGATCAAGGTGCCAGCGGGTCTGGAGAGGGCTCTTTTCTGGGTGGCAGGCAGCAGACGTCTCACTGTGTCCCCAGGTGATGGGAAAGGAGCTCCCTTGCTCTCTGGCCTTTTCCTATAAGGGCATGAATCCCTTTTAAGAGGGCCCCACCCTCATGACCTAACCGCCTCCTGAAGGCCCACCTCCCAATAAGATCACATTGGGGATTCTGTTTCAACCTATGAATTTTAGGGGACACATATGTGCCGTCCATATACTACTCATAAGAAAAACATCAGACAAACTCATATTGACGGACCTTCTACAAAATACCTGGCCAGCCTCCTGTAAACTGCCAAGGTTACTAATTTCAGAGAAGCCTGAGAAATTGTCACAGCCAAGAGGAGACTGTGGAGGCGTGATGGCTAGCTAAGTGTGATGTGGTGTCCTGGATGGGATCCTGGAGCAGAAAATAGACTTTAGGGAAAAGCTAAAAAACTGAATAACGTATAGACTTCAGTTAATAATAATGCACCAATAACGGTTCATTAATTGTCACAAGTGTCCCATAGTAACAGAAGATGTAACAGGAGCAAACTGGGTGTGAGGTTTATGGGAACTCTCTATATTGTCTTTGCAATTTTTCTGTGAATTTAATTATTTTAAAATGAAAAGTTTATTAGGAAAAATATCACTCCTGGGGAATTCCGCTGTACAGTGGGGGGGAGAACACTGCATCAGAGACTGTGTGGAGTGGTCCCACCATAGTGAGAATGTGCTGCATCACCAGGCCAGAAGTTTCTTAACCAGCATAGGAAGTGATCCCATGAGAGGTGTGGAGGGCCTTCTGAGAAGGCCAGCAAAGGACACCCAGCCCAGTCACTCTGGTCCAGCAGCTCCTATGTGGGTCCCCCAGGAAGGTTTCCTTTGCATAAGGGGGTTCCGTGCAGGAAAGAGGGAACGCCCATCCCTTTATGCACTTCTGCTCTAACACGAGAGACCTTGCAGATGGATGTTCATCTTCTTGCGAAGCTGCTTAAACACAGCTGAGACTCAGAGGCTCTGCCCCTTGGCTCCCATCACATGGTGCCGGGCTCAGGAAGCTAGTCGGGGCCACCGTGGGGCAGTGAGTGTGGTCACAAGGCAGCAGGCTGGGTGGGGACGCCGAGGCCCTCCCGGAGTCTCCCCTGCCCCGCCCCTCCCAGCACCTCCTCCTCCCAGATGTCCCTTGGCCATGGAGGGTGCCCCGTGTGTGGTCCCCGAAGACAGGCTTTGGAAAGGATGCCCTTGTCCAACTGGATTCAGCCACTGGCGTCTTCCTTTGGGTCCAGGGTTTTGCCTATAAACGGTCTTTGTTTGAAATGATCTGCTCTGCGGCTAGTGAAGCACCACCAGGGGCCAGAGAGACCCTTCCTCTCCACAGTCCACCTCTCCGCTTCCCTCAGGAAAGGAGAGAGCCGGGGCCCCAGGCTGGCCGTCTTCTGCCTCCCACCCCCACTGTAACGGACTAGGATGTTTGGAAACTTGCGTGGAAGAACCCACTGGCTTGTTGCTAGGAAACAACAGGGAGCAACCTTTGTGATCTCACATGTGCTTAACATAATAATAAATAATGGTTAACATGATAATAAATAAACAAATAACAATAATTATAACATGCCCCAAGCCTGTTGTTTCTCCAAAATTAATTTATGATAAATTATGACTCAGATTCCTTGGAACATGAGAGCGAGGAGAGGAGAGATGGTGATTTTATTCGCCAACAGGCACAGAATGGGGTTAAAAACTGCCTTTCCCTGAAACAGAGCTTTGAGAACCCAAGGAAAGGCCCCCACAAGGGGTTTTCTCTTTCACTGTGTCTCGTACACCTCCTCCTCCCCTGCCTAGTAGAGTTAAGTTTTTTAGATACTTTACTTGCATTTCTAATTCACTTACTCTTCTGAAATTTATTCAAAGGATTTATGCTTATGAAATTATAATATAATGCTGCCTGTATGCCAATGAGCTGGAAGCAAAGAAACTAATTTTCTTCAATTTACAGTTACGAGGCTGGAGGAAAGTGATGCCTTCTTATCGCCTCCTTCTCTTTGTATGTCTCGGTATTCTTTTAGTCTTCAGAAGGCAGAAGCTGCTGATGAATTCTTAAGCAGATCACGCTGATAATTGTATTTCAGAACTGTCAGCTCCCTGAACGCTGTCCACTGACTGTCCCCAGTCACTCGAGCTATTTGTGTCACCCCTTCCTTTCTCAGGAACTCAGCCCTCAATAAAGGCAACTCGCCGGGGATGTTGTTAAATCGTCTGAGAGGATTATTAGATCGAAGGGGAATTTATGGGTGACACTTTGTAACAATTAATCAGGCACTGTTGATGAAGTTAAGTCGGTCCTTTTATTCCTGGACCAAATGTACACACACACACACACGCACACACGCACGCATAATCATAATAATATTCAGCCCTTGATCCAATTGTCAAATGGCTCGTTTTGTCACTCTGTTTGATTAATGGACCTTTGGAGCCCCCCAAAAGTCCTAGTCATACAAATAAAAAGAATCATAAATATTGAATAAGCTCACAGCACAGTTAACCTTGACTACATTTTGGGACATTCTTGGAGAAACTTTGCTTTACAGGAAATAAATTGCTGTAGGGATTAAAATAAAAAAATAATAAGCACACTCATACCAAATTGGAGATTTTGGAGAATGTCACCTCCCTCACCTTGTCACTCTTATTAATCTGTTGTGATTAATTAGTTTAGTTAGCTTTATAATCGGGCCAGCCAAGTCTCAGCCGGCTGGCGTTTCTCCCCGTGGGTCTGTGCCGGGTGCACCAAAAGGGGGCAGGAGGGGTGAGGAAGGGGCGGAACCCACACGGTACGGAGCCGCGGCGATCTTGAGGCCCATTTCAGACACTGATTTACTGAGCAGGAGCCTGGGTGGAGCTGGGAACCTTCTTTGCTTTTGCAAAGGTCCTTCGTGTGTGGGTTCTTGTATCGAAAACACTTGGCTTTCTTGACTGAAATTCTCCCTCACTAGCCCTGAGGCTTTGCTGACACTCCCTTAAGTACTCATCCAAGATGTGACCGGTCATTTGACCCAGAACCTGGATTCTAACTGGGCTGGGATAAATTGCACTTTGGGACTTCAGCGGCTAGCCCTGCAGTTAGGAGCTGGATTGGAGGGGGAGCCCTGGATTTGAGATTGACGTCTGCAGTACGTGAGCTGCGTGATGTTGGGCGATGGACCCCGACTTTCCAAGTCTCAGTTTTCTCATCTGTGGAATGGGGGCTCCAACCTCATGGGATGTTACAGGGGCGAAGGTAAACAATTCAAGGAAGAAACGTGGCAAAATGTCTGGCAAGTAAGAATTATTCTGTGGTGGGTTGAACTGCGTCTCCCAAGGATATATTGAGGTCCTAACCCTGGTACTCGCGGCCTTATTGGGTCTTGACTGATGTAATCCAGTTAAAGTGTGGTCATAGTGGAGTAGGGAGCTCTAATCCAATGGTTGGTGCCCTTATAAGAAGAGAGAAATCTGGACTCAGACACCTAGGAGAAGCCGCAAGACCACGGAGAGCTTGGAGTGATGCGTCTGCAAGTCGAGGAAGGGTGAGGATGGCCAGGAACCACCAGAAACTGGAAGAGGCAAGAAAGGAGTCTCTTCTAGAGCCTTCAGAGGGAGCGTGGACCCACTGGCACCTTGATTTGGGGCTTCTAGTCTCCAGGGCTCTGAGAGAACACATTTCTGTTTGTGGTCACGTTTTCAGCAATTCGTTACGGCAGCCCTAGGAAATGGATACGTGCTCTAAGTGCTAACTGTGATTTGATTTGTAGGGAACCAGTCGGGCAGGGCTGAGGACTCGGTCTGATCTGCATGGCACCGTTTCCCCTGCCAGGGCTCACCTTACCGAGAGTCGGGAGGCAGCGGGTGCAGCCCCAGTGCAGGCAGGATGCCGGCAGCCTACCTTCCAGGTGAGGCAGTCCTGGCTTGTTCGGTTCATCTGGGCACCATTGCCCCTGCTGAAACCCAACCCTTGCAATCAGTCATAATAACCCCAGACTCTGTTAAACTGTAGCTGCAGCGTTGTCCAGGCAATAGTGATTCATCTCAGTGTATTGATTTGCATTGCTTTTTCTAAAAGTACATTGCTATTACTAAATAAGGCAAAATTTTAAAGTTAAGAACTAAATTACAATAATATCACTCAGGAAATTATCAGCTTAAAAATAATGACCTTTACAGTGTATACCAAATACATAACTACAAATTTGTGAGTGAATGCACTTTTGTAAATAAAGTCTTATTTTCCTGTTGGATTTTAATGATAAATTTAAGAACTCAGTTCCCTCTAAATAAAAATATTGGCCCCATCACACTAAAAATTACACTGGCTTCTGCCGTTTATCTTGTCGTCATAGAACCAACATGTTCTAGCAGTTATATAATCCTTCAAACTCCTGGCCCCGGCTCTGCTCTAAGACTTTCCAAGAAGTCAACACACATCACCAGCTTCTGCCAACGTTCCCACGGACTCTGGTTTGAGGGAGGAACGCGTTCCTGGCTGAGAGACCCTACGTGGAGGATCTCTGAGGATCTCGGCTTGAGGGAATCGAGCTCAAGGGGCTGCGTCTTATCGACTACTTTGTCCCTGTGCCTTGCACGGTCCTGGCACCGATGACCACGGGCATTTGCTCAGAAGAATGACCTGGTGCACAAGAGCACCCAGCACATGTCTCTGTTGAGAGCGAAGAGCCAGTGTCAGGGGAGAGAAGGTACAGCTAAGAACGAGATGCTTGCTAGAGGAAAGGGAGAACGGGGCCCAGGGCGGGCTAAGGATGTTCCGAGGCGTGAGCACAGACCGTGCCCGCCAGGCAGAGGGAGCAGAGTCAGAGGCAGGTGCAGATACCTGTGTTGACACGGGAGCAGGGGGGCTGAGGTACTCAGGTGGCTTCCGGGTGGTTCCTGCTGCTTTCTGGGTGCAGGAGAAGGTAAGGTTTTCTTCCAAGAATGAGAGAAGGGGTAGTGGGAAGAGAAGACGGGGCAGGGCAGTGAAAGAGCTGTGCTTCAGAGTAGGCATGGGGTGGGAGGTGACAGAGGCTGGGGGTGGCAGGAAGCAGGGCTGCAGAAGGAGGGCCGGCAACACACAGTGACTTGGGGGTGGAAAGGGAGGCAGGTGAACGCTCTTAAAGGGGATTGTCTAGACCGCAGCATCCTGCAGCCACCTTGTGCTGAGAAATGGCCCCCGCCCCGACGGCGTCGTTCTTCTCGGGGCAGTGGTTTTAGGTGAGTCTCTGAGTGAAGTTTCAGAGCTCTCACCCGGAGATCCTTGTTTAGGTCCCACAAAGCTGAGATGTCTCATTCTTCCCTTAGGCCGGAAGGGAAATCCATACATGAAATTGAGCCCACTGGTTTCTCACTTTGTAATTTTCTGGAAAAAAAAAAATCCCAAACACTTGAGTGGCTATTTAAAATAGGCTCAGAGTTGGGTGTCCATTCGTGTTCATTAGGACGACAGCTATCGAAACAGATAAACCCACATTTTGCAGGCTGAACACAACAGAAGTGGGGTTTTTTTTTCACGTTGGAGGTAAGAAATGGGAGTCACAGGCCAGCCGGGGTCTCGGAGTTGCCGGCCATCTGAGGGGCTGAAAGCACTGAGCATTGAGCCAGGCAAGAGGGGGGCCCCCAGGTGGAGGGTTTCCATCGGCCTGGCCTGGGTGCGGCCACAGCCCTTCTGCTCACTCAGCCCCGGGGCCGAGGCCACCACACGGGAGCCGGGGACTGGATCCAGCTGTGTTCTCAGCAAGAAGAAGAGGCAGGGCCGGTGAGCAGCCTTGTCCCACCGACTCCCAGCGTCCCATCCTGGGCTAGAAATAAGTGAAGTAACAGGCATTTCTGAAACCGGAGCCTTTTAGCTGATTGCTTGAATTTATGGTTTGATCCAGAAAAACCCTTTGACGACGCGTCGTGACTTGTTCGTATTTAAACCTGTACGAATTGAATCGGCCCCACACAAAAGGGATCTCTGGTGGTAAGTAAACGAAGAGACACGACGGCGATTCCGACCCAAAGCTGCAGAGCGGCAGGAGCTCTTCAGCACCTAAATCTGTGATTTTTAACTTTTCCGTCCAGAGCTAACTTCCAACACATTTCCAGACACATTTTGAACGCACACTCGACTCACTTGGCCCTTTTATTTTTACTAAACAAATGTTGGGCTTTCGATGTGGATTCCTTACTGCTAATAGCGTATGGAATTCTGACTGCTAGAAGGTCCACCTTGTTTCCAGCGTGTCACGTGCTTTTCACATGCATCTGTCAGGCAACCCGAGTCGGAGGGTGTGCTGCTGGCCCAAGGTCTCAAAACGTTACTCGGGACTCGGTCAGGGCCTTAGGCGCTGGCAAAGGAGGTGGGGGATTTTGAGATTTACCCCAAATGAAGGGCTTCAGTCCTGCTGATACTCGTCAGCACCCATGGGGGAGGATGGTCGCTCCGACTTCTCTGAATCAGTGGTCGGTGGCCTCGGCATGGCTCCCCCGTGGAATCTGCGGAAAGGCCCCCTCCCCCCAGGAGAGGACTGCCTCACGCCCGGTTACTGATGCCACGAGGGACTGTAAAACGACTTGAAGCCATACTGAGTGCGTTTATTAACGTAGAAATGGCCAAATGGCTATTTACTTTTAGAATAAAACACATATGATTATTATAGGATATTCAGAAAATATAGAAAATCATGTAGCTATTTCTGCTGCTGCTGTTGAGAAATAACCATTGTTACCATTTTAGCCAATTTCCTTCGAAGCTTTTTAAAATGCATATATGATTTACAAAAATCACTGTCATGCTATGCAAGTGTGTACAGCTTTATCACATGATATTTTTTATTTGATCATAAATCATGAGATTTCTTTAATGATTTTTTTAAATTAGTTAATCTATTTATTTTTGGCTGCATTGGGTCTCTGTTGCTGCGCGCGGGCTTTCTCTAGTTGCGGCGAGCGGGGGCTACTCTTCGTTGTTGTGTGTGGGCTTCTCATTGCGGTGGCCTCTCCTGTTGCGGAGCACAGGCTCTAGGGCACATGGGATTCAGTAGTTGTGGCACGTGGGCTCAGTAGTTGTGGCTTGCGGGCTCTAGAGCGCAGGCTCAGTAGTTGTGGTGCACGGGCTTAGTTGGTCCGTGGCATGTGGGATCTTCCTGGAGCAGGGCTCGAACCCGTGTCCCCTGCATTGGCAGGCAGATTCTTAACCACTGCACCACCAGGGAAGCCCTCTTTGGTGATTTTCATGGATACATTATATCCCTTCCCAGGGATGTGCTGTGAATTACACTGTGACGAAAAGCTTCAAACACAAATATTTCTGCTCATCTTTGGTGATTTCTCTTGGCTGGGGTTCTAGAAATGGCATTCATGGGTTGAAAGCTTTAAATGCCTTAAAGGCGTTTGTTACCTTGCCTGCCTGCGGATTGTGGTGTCACCCCTGCCCCGCCAGTTACAGAAGCGTCTTCAGTGAAGTCAGTGGCTCCATCCAATTGGCCAGTCTTGGGTCAGAATGTTCAACAGACAAACTGTGTGTGATAAGAGGGTGAAGGTGTGTGCAAGGCTTTTACACTGCTCTTAATAAATCAAATCACGGAAACTTACGGTGTGCAAGAAGAACACTCGAAGAGCAATGTGCTCTTTAGGTAATTCAAAATTCCATGAAAGTTTTCCGAAGTCAGTAAGACAATGGCCACGTACTATTTTTCAGTATTGTTTGAGCAGCACAGACTGGGGAAAGAAAGTGAAGGAAAGGGAAGCAAACTCATGCTGAAAACATGTGCACCTGGTGAGAGCAGGATGGATGCTTCCTTACCTGTGTAGGACTCAGAAGGTCAGAGCTGGAAGGGCTGTTGGGAATCGTTGCTCAGATAAGAAGAGTGAAGCCCAGAGGAGTTCAAGGACTCACCCAACATCACTTGTCAGGCTAACAATCGACCCCCAAGTACAATTTAGGTCACCTCTCCTTCTACAGTCAGTATCTCCCTGTACACACACGAGGCAAAACAACGGTTAGAAACGTAAAACTCTGGGGCTTCCCTGGTGGCACAGTGGTTTGGAGTCTGCCTGCTGGTTCGGGGGACGCGGGTTCGAGCCCTGGTCCAGGAGGATCCAACATGCCGCGGGGCAGGTGAGCCCGTGCGCCACAACTCCTGAGGCCTGAGCGCCTGGAGCCCGTGCTCCACAACAAGAGAAGCCGCCGCAATAAGAAGCCCGCGCACTGCAACGAAGAGTAGTCCCCGCTTGCCGCAGCTAGAGAAAGCCCGCACGCAGCAGGAAAGACCCGATGCAGCCATAAATAAATAAATTAATTAATTAATTAATCAAAAAAAAAACTTGAAACTTTTATCAGGTTAACACATGATTTTGCCAGAGGATTTACTTATTTTTATTAAGTTGCATGATTTTTAAATGTATTTACTTGATGACCTGGCATAATGGAGACCCAATTTAGGACGTCGTCAACATCTCAACCCGAAGTCAACCATCTTTGGGTCAAGGTAAAAAATCTGGCATAAATTCCAATGATGGAATGGCCCCAGTCTATGTGGTTAGATGATGCAGTGTGTTAAAGACACGGACTCTGGTGCCACCCACTGTTTTCAAGCCATGTCACCTTGGGCCACTTACTTACCTGTCCTTTCTTCCTCTGTCAGGTGAAGAAAACACACTCACCTGCCTCCTACGGCCATTGGGAGGATTAAATCAGCTTCAGTTTGCAGAGTGTTTGAAACAGTATTAAATGAGCTTCAGTTTGCAGAGCGTTTGAAACAATGTCCGGCACAGATGAAGTGCAATTAGAGTGCCTGGTATTACAAAGAGTAGTAGTGGTAGGACAGCTTCAGAAATAGCCCACTTGTACATAATCTGCTCTTTACATCACTTGCTGGAGACAATGTTGTGTTTTCTGTTCTAGTATTTCCAGAGCAGATACTCAGTAAACATCTGTTGAATGAATGGACGGATTGATGACAGTTGAGTAAGCCCTTCAGTTTTCTCGGCTTTAGACCTCCTCTGCAGGCTTTACCTTGTGGTAGGATTTCATGGGGACACCATTGGTGTCACAAAGTAGTGATTATAAGAGTTACCATCCCCTGGACACCCCCTAGGATCGGGTTACATATGTACAGCTGATCTTTATTCATTGCAGATTCCATATTTGTGAATTTGCCTTCGTTCTAAGATTTATTTGTAACCCCCAAATCGATACTCACGGTGCTTTCATGGTTGTTCATGGACATGTGCAGAGCATTGAAAAATCTCCCGTGCACATTCCCAGCCGAGGTCAAACACAGTGATGTCCAGCCTTCTTGTTTCAGCTCTCATGGTGCAAACGTGTCCTTTTCATGGGCCACTTGTGCCACGTTGCTCTCACTTTTGTGCTTTTTTTTTTTTTGATAATTCTGCAGTTCAGAATGTCCCCCAAGCATAGTGCTGAAGTGCTGTGTCGTGTTCCTAAGTGCAAGAAGGCTGCGACTTGCCTTAGGGAGAAATCAGTGTGACAGATGAGCTAGCTTCGTTCAGGCCTGACTTACGGTGCTGCTGGACTTCCGTTCTATGTTAGTGAATCAAAAATATAGTTCACATAAGGTGTTTCTAAACAGGGACACATAAAACGAGCTTGTGTGTTGTTTGGTTGATACATGTGGTGACCAGAGGTTTGCAGGAACCTAACCCTTGATTTCCCCTGGGAACCATGGTTCAGTGTTTGCTGATTCAGGACACCTGCAACTTCACAGACCATAACTACCATGTGTAATAAGAATTGACCATAATTCCTTCACATCAGAATGACGCTGTGGGCACCTTCCCCATTTCCTAAAGACAAGCATGGTGGCTTAGACTGCTGAATGATCTGAGCTGGACAACAAAGAGTCAAGTTCTGAATCTGCCTCTGTGGGTCTCCAAGCCTGTGCATTTTCCAGTGCACCGTGCCATGGTTCCAGCCCACATCATAGAACTCTGAGCTTGCTCTCACCCCTTCTCTGCCCTTACTTTCTTCTCCTCCCTGCCGTACATTCAGACGTTTGCCGGGAAGCAGGCACAAACCCCATCACACAATCAGTTCTGCAAGCCCAAGCCCCCCTCTGTCTTCTGGGTGCTCAGACGATGCCTTGCTTGGGCTCCCCTGAGGCGAGCGCCCTCATATACTCGATTCAGGATACAGTTAATTCCATGGATTCTTTGTTTCCACAGTTTAACGTCTCTGAAATTGGGATGCATTTTGTCATCAGTGGCATGATTGCTGCAGGCCATTTGTGATGTGGTGGTGATGGACCACATGTGCTTGACCTGGGGTGTTTCTTCTGGTGGCACAGCTGGACTACTGTAAACCCCCATTGTGGGTCAAGAAATATTTAAGGACCATTTGGGGAAGGAATGAGTTATAAGTGTACGAAAATGTTTCCTTGGCACCTTCTGATAAGATGAAATAAACTTGGGGAATCAGTGTCAGTGGTTGGAAGAAATTTCTGGAGTCAACCATGGCTCACTCCAGAAGTGCTGCCCTTTTTGACTGCACAGAGGATGATAACTTGGGAAAAAGTGGAGGTATATAGATGACTCTGAACTGAATAGTGGTTCAGATGGCTAGACTCTGAATATGAAAATGTTTTAGAGATATCTGCACCGATTCATTTCACCCATATTTACCTACATGTTCCCAATTTTCATTACTCTTCATTCTCTCTCACTTTTCAAACTTCCAGAGGGGATGAATTTTCTTCTTTGCAAGTACAGTTTCTGGAGAATTTACAATTTGCTTGTGGCAAACTTGTTCAGTTTTTGTTTGAAGATATCATTATTTTGTCCTCATTCTTGAAAGATATTGTTACTGGACAAGGAATTCTACAATACTGCTATAATTATTCAGCACATTGAAGATACCATCCCCTTTCTACAGACTTCCTTGGTTGCCACTGCGAATTCAGCTTTGAGTCAGTCGCTTCTGTATAGGCAAACGTCTTTTTCCTCTCTCTTCTCTTTGGTGTTCTCAGTTTCATTACTATATGTCTGGATATGAACTTCTTTTTATGTATCTTACTTGGGAATTATCTGCCTTCCTGAAGCCCTGAATACTGCCTTTTATCAATGCTGAACTTTCAGCCATTATTTCTTCAAATATTGCCTTTCGCATTCCCTTTCTTAACTCTTTGTGAAACTCTGAATAGAGCTGTGTTAGACCTTCTTTCTGTATCCTGCTTGACTTTTACCTTTTCTTTCCCACCTCTTTGACTCTCTGTTATGCATTATGGACAATTTCCTCTCATCTATATTCCACTTCGTGAATTCTCTCTTCGGCTGTATCTAATCAGCCATTAAACCATTAATTGAACTGTTAATTTCAGTTATTATATTATTTTCCTTCCTAAAATTACATCAGTTCTTTTTAAAATTTTCAAGGTTGTTTTAATTTTTCTTGAAACTTGTTTCTTTAAATGCATAAGCATTGTTATTTTATAATCTTTAGCTGTTAATTCCTGATGTCTTTTCATGTCTGCCGCTGTGCTCTTTTGCTTCTGCTGTTTCTGGTTCATGGCATGTTATTTCTTTTTATTATTAAGTATTTTAGTTGTGTCTGCTCATTTTCCTTGGAATTCTTTGAGGTGTAAGATGAAGATGCATTTCTTCAGAGAGAGTTTGTTTGTTTCTGCCAGGAACTTTGGGTGCACTATAAGTTGGGTCCACATTGCACCAAATTCATGGGTTTGATTTTTTTTTTTTTTTGGACTAACTAAATCATGAGAACTTGAGTTACAAATACAGACATGAGTTGGCTTGTAATAACAGTTATCAGAGACTTTTTTTTTCTTTTTCCCCTTCTGTGCTCAGCACCAAGGCTCTTCAATTTGGATGGCCCTGGACTGTATCCTCTGTCCTCAGCACCTTGCAAAGCTGTGGAAACTGAAGCTCAGGGGTCCCATTCTCGGCAGATTCCTTCACAGTAGAAATGGCTTCAGCGCTCCACCTCTCTCTCTGCATTTCCACTTCCTCTTAGATTTTGGACTTGTATTTTTTAAACCATTTTGTCAGCTCTTCATGATTTTGAGATTTTTAAAGTTTTCCAATCCTTTCAGTTGTTTGCAGTGGGAGAGAGTTGCTACCACTACCTAGAGCATCAGGAAGAGAAGACCCACTGGCCTCCTTTCCATGGGTGCCCAGGTGGTCTCTTGCTGCCCAGGGCTACCAACTACTATGCTCCAGGTAGAGCCTTGGCATCACCCCACGCTCTGGAAATTTCTGAAATTTCTCTTATTTCCAACAAGCTTCACATTATCATAGGCTATTAAGTTGGATGAGACCTTGTAGGTTATCTAGACCAAAGTTCTCAAACATAAAATCCCACCAGCACCATATATGAGTGTTATCTTGGTCTGGAGTGCAGGATCTGGGGTCAAGTGGCTAGCCCCAAACTTGGCTTCAGCACTTACTGTGTGACTTTGGGCAAGTTACTCAGCCTCTGTGCCTTCCCACTTTTGTAAAAATGGGATGAATATTAGAAACCACCTAAAATGTTTGTTTTGAGAGTAAAATGAGGTCTGAGTAAGCAGTTAGTGTAGTACCTTGCCCCAGTATTAAGTGAATTGTAGACATTATTATTATTATTATTATTATTAGAACTTCTCAAGGAACTTCATAAATGTACGGTCAGGCCCTCTCTGTAGGGATCTGTAGATCCCTCAGATCGACAGAATTAGAATCCCTCTGAGTGGGGCCTCAATAAGGATGCCGGGTTACCTCCATGGAAAAGTGGGACCCATGGCACATTCTAGGTCCACCTGTGCAGCCCAAGCCCTCCTTCACTGTTTTTTTAAGGCCAAGTGACTTGCCCATATCCAGGGAGCAGGGCAGAGTCTAGATTAGCACCCGGGTCCCGAAGCCCACCTTGGTCCGGTGGGTCCCTTCCCATCCCTCATTTCTCCACACTGTCTCCTGGCCAGAGCCTCACTTCCCTAGGGCTTCCTCTTTACTAGGTCACGATGGGCGCTAACAAGTTAAACAGGTTAAAGGGTAAGCTCAAGTGTCATCCAGGTAATTCATCACCGTAAGAGCTAAAATAATGCCTCTTCCTAATAAAAAGCCTGTCCCGTCAGTGGATGCGCCCATGAGTCACGGGGGCCCCGTGCCGCTTGTCTTGTCTGTCACCTTCTCCGCAGTGAACATCTTCATTCAACAAAGATTGCTGGGCGGGGACGGGAGGGAAATCCAGATGTTACAAAACGAGTGCACTGCTAGCTCCCCTGGAGTTTACGCTTGGGGGACAGAGACCACGTTTGTGGGTTTTGCATCCTGCTGAGTACAGAGAATGGTCCACGGTCGAATGAACCATCTCCGAGTAAACGTTCAGGGCGCCTTTCCTGGCCCTGTGGTAGAGGCAGGTTCTGGGTCACTGGCTTCTCTTGGTTCTGCTCTCTCTCTGCCTAGGGAGGCCTGGAGGACCCCCCTGTTACGGGTCCTGGGGGAGGCTGAGGATGCCCCCGTACTCCCCATAACCATGCACCCCTCGCTTACATGGGAGAGCTCAGGGGCTTGGTTCCTTGAGGGACCGGTGCCAGACTGTTGAAACCACTGGGTTTCTCACTGCTGCCCTAGGGTTGAATCCGATATAAAATACACGTTCCCGTTCATTGCCATTTATGTGTTAGTTATCATTAACAGCCGTTATAATTTTTTTCCCAGTGGCAATTACATTGATATTACTATATCTAAATCAAAGAGGACATTGCAGCGATTACTGTCACGAGTTGCTTGGGAACCACCTGAGTTTTAAGTGACACTACTTTCTTAGCAGCACGATCATTTTCCTTCGCAATAAATAATAAACCAGGAGAGCTGGGCAACCTAAAAGTGCCATTTTACACGTGATTTTTTTTTCAATAAACAGAAAATGTACCTACAGTTTCTCTTTCATGTAAGAATAATAAAATTAAGATCTGAATCCTAGGTTCGGGAAACATTTTGATAGATATTCACACCCAGTAGCTGAACTGCACAGGGATGAGTAGGGAATGAGCTTTCCATGCTTTCAATCTTTTTTCTAAAGTAGGCAAAGAGGGGAGGGAGGGGAAGAGAAAGCAGGAAAGAAGGAAAGAGGGACGAGTGGAAGAGGGAGGCTGTCCCCACCCAGGCTTCTCCCTGCTGGGGCCAAGCTGCTCCCACATCCAGGGGCCACAGGCAAGTCTCCACCAGGGGTGTTGCCACCCGCCAGGTGAGCCACAGAGATTCAGGCGAGGTCACCACGGCTCCTCCCAGACCATACCAGGAGCCGGGAAGCTTAGGGGCAGCAGCTTTGGGACACGATGAGAACCCCCTGACTTGTCTTCCACACTTGCTGCTGGTGCCCGGCCAGAGCCTTCTGTTCCCTAGAGGGTGATGGGCAGGCTTCTGGTTGGTGACCTCCCTGTGCAATCAGTGGTTTGTGTGGGATCTCTCCTGCAGGCTGGTTTCCTGGAGGAGGAGCCTGGAATGAACGCTGGGAGGGGCAAGCCCAGGATGGGAAATCCTGTAGAAACAGGACCCCTAGCATCATTCCCCTCTGGGGTCTGGCCGAGGCAACCGCATGTTGGGCCATGGGTGTGGAGCTTCCCTGAGGGAAGGGGGTGGTCACTTTCTCCCTCTGATTGCCAGGAATCCTGTCCCTTCAAGGCCCTCTGGGTCATCTCCCACTACCTGTGTGTCCCCCTGTACCTACTGGAATGGATCTATCCTCTTCTTCCGTCCTGTTCTCCTGGTTAGAAATCCCTTCCCCATCTCGATGTGCACCAATTTCAGCTCAAACGCCCACCACTCCATAAAACTGGCCAGAAACCATCCACTTCCCCAACGTTCCAAGTCAGACACACCCAGTTTAACAGCGACTCGGATATTTTTCTAGCTGTGTGACATTATGGAATTCGCTTAACTTCTCTGGGCCTCAATTCTATCAGTAAGGGAGGGTAAAGATCTCCCTTAGTCATCTATCCTTCAAGTACTTATTGAACACCTGGTTTGTGTAGGGTCCTGAAAGGTCCAGGACCTGCTGGTTAAGCTGTAGATCCTGGAGCCAGGCTGCCTTTGTCCTTACCCAGTGGTTTGATTCACTAGTCCTGTGGCCTCAGTTTCTCTGTCTGTAAAGTGGGAGTGATGATGACAGTAGATCCTACCTCACGAGGTGGTTCTGTGGATGAAAGGGGTTATTATACAAGCAGTTACATCAGTATCTGGCCCAACGTGAGTGAGATGTGTTAGATGATATTGAGTTTAAAAATGGTGCTTGAGCAGACCCCCCATTAGGCTCACAGCCCAGAACACCCCCACTGTCCAGTTCAACAGGCATGAGCCTCTCAGTGAGTGGACACTTGAAATCCGGCTTGTTCAAACCATGTTAAAAAAAAAAAGAATGAAATATCTTAATAATTTTTGTATTGATTACAAGTTAAAATGATAATATTTTGGATATATTGGGCTTAATAAAATACATTAGGAAAATTGATTTCATCGTTTTTCCTGTGGCTGCTGGGACGTTTTGCGTTACACATGTGGCTTGAATTTGCAGTTCTCATTTCATTTCTGTCGTTCAGTTTTGCTCTAGAACACACTGTTCCGGGGATTAAGTAAAGTAAATGTGTCAAGCACTCGGCATAAAGCCTGGAGCACAGTAGGTGCTTGTTAAATGCCACACCTCCCTTCCCCGGTCACCTGGCTAATGGTGCGCGTGTCCCCTTCCCGAGGTGCGGTTCCTGCAGGCAGGGCCAGGCGTGCGTGGTTCTTAGTGCTCCCACAAGGCAGCACCTTGCAGTAGAGATGCTCACGCCTGTGTCGGCTGCTGGGGCCCCTGTCCTCTGGGTGGGTGTCCTCTGGAGCTCCTTACTGCATGGTCCCCTGGCAGGATTCCCTCTCCTGCTCAGACCCAACTCAGAGGGAGACCCCAAGCAGGGGGCTTCGGGGCCCGGCCAGGCCTCTGCCCTTTCCCAGCCGCCCCCCTCCACATGCTGTGCTCTCCTGGCCTCCGGTTGCTCCAGAGGGGATGGGGCTGAGGGAGCGGACAGGCAGTCCTGTGGGTTGACACCACATCCTCTCCCCCTTCCCTGCACTCGGGGCTGCGTGAAGAGCCCTGGAAACGAGAAATAAACATGTGTGTGTGATAATGAGATCGTTGGTGGAGAGTCATCTTGAAGGGACAGGAGCAATTAAGCCTGCTGACTTACACAGGTTAGAATGACAACGTGCCAACACAGGCCTGGCACATCTACATAATAGGGAGCCCGGCCCCGCTCGGCTGCCCGCGCGGGGAGCGGCTGTCAGCCGCCAGGGATCGGGGCCTCCTGTTCACGTGGCCTCTTCCACGGGCTGCCGGCTAGCGAGCACCTGCGTCCACAGACGCCCCCACGCCCTGCAGAGTCCTCGTGTGAAGGAGTAGGTTTTGGTACTCTGGTCCAGTGTCACCCGAACCCCTAAGGATGCCAGTGGAGCGGGCTGCCCAAGCCTCGAGAGTCATGACAAATAACGCAGATGACGGTGCGGACAGGTTGTCATGGGCGAGGCTGAGGCAGCAGGATATGGGGACCAGGGGCTGTGTGATGACACCCCTCACGCCCCACTGGGGTGGAGGGCGCCCCACCAGTGACACGTGTCAGAGCGCTCTGGATGAGGTCAGTGTGGTACTGGGCCCAGGGGCTGCCCCTGCAGTCTGCACACCCCCATCCAGGAGCTTGAGAGAGAGCCCGCTTGCCTGCGGTTGCAAAACATGCGACCCTTCATCTGCTCTAAGCTGCTGGTGCTTCTTGGAGAAAACTGGGGGTTTGAGCTGCACTTTGAGGAGGCCTTGCCCAGCAGCGGGCCACTCTCTACCCCCGTCAGGGGGTCCTCACCCTCCATCCCACACCCTCTAAAATGTCAGCGCTGGGCCCTTTCCCGCTCTCTGCTGATGGACCCTCTGTGCAGGGGTCCAGCCTAGCTCAGGGCTTAGGCCTCTGCAAGTGGAACAGGGCCTGTGTCACCAGAGCCACCCCTCAACTCGAGGACCACTCTGTCCCGCAAACTGAAATGCCACAAACCAGCACTGACTGCCGGCTCTCAGGGAGCTTGCTTTGCCGTGGACCCGTCTGTGCAGGGCGATCCGTAGGGCTGTGCCGACTGTCAGCCGGCTCTTTGTGCGCCAGGAACAAGGTAGGAGAAGAGGGATGGATGCGGTGACGTGTCTGGGAAAGGACCAGCTGTCCCCGCCGACCTAAGGAGTTCGGGGCCTGGTGCCGCAAGGAGGTGAGCCCTTCATTCCAAGGTGCTGAGTTGTGGAGGGTGGAGGGCTTCCTTGGGCTCTCCACCCCTTGGAGGTGCCGGGCCTCCTGGCCTCGCCCCTTAGTCATGAATCTCGTGATCTCTCCGGCCAGAGGTTTCTTGGAGACACCACTCAGGCAGGATTGCAGTAACCAGGGCATCAAAGGGACAAAGAGACCCAGTTCCCAGATCGCCCCCATGGTGAGTTATCCAACTTTTGTTGGGTGCTGGAGACCCAGGGAAGTGCTCTATCCCTGGCTTCAGGGATCTATCAGGTTCATCTCTTGCCCCACAAGGGGCCTCTGCCTGTTGCTGTCTGGAGCTCTGATTCCATGGGCTTTCCCAACATCCATCCTGTACCATGCGTTTCTCGTGTTTTGGGTGGGATGGCCCACTCCCCAGAGGGAAGTCCACTCTTCCTGCCGCACACAGATTCGCTTGGCTCACTCTGAGGGAAGTGGAGGCCTTTGTGGAAGGTGGTGGGTGGAGTGTGGATGCAGTGGAAGCAGAGCCCGTGCAAGCAGCCGTGTGGTGAAGCAGCCTGAGAACGGAATCCCTGGGAGATGGAGCTGGATCCCTGATCAAACTGTGCCTGAAGGCTGCCCTACCTCTGAACTTTCCTGTTACGTGAGCTCCCTAATTGTTCAAGGCAGTTTGACTTGGATTTTCTCACACTTACAGTCCTGATTTTTAATGTAATACATAAAATAAATATGAACCACTTTATATGTTTAATATGAATATATAAATATTTTAAAAATAATCCACTGTGGACCTGTCCTAGGCCAGGCTTCATCTACTTCGGGTGAGAAGGGTCATAAAAGTAATGCATTTCGAGACTTCGCTACTCACTTCCTGGGATTTCTTCTCATTTTTCTAATCTCAAGTCCCAAAGCCATCAGGGCTGTAACCGACTGCCCTGGCATCACAGTGTGGGGAGCAGGCCCAGCTCATTTTAGGACCTCCCTGACTGTCTGGAACCGAACCCCCTGTGTCTCTGAGGTGCACCCGTGACCAGGCACCAGCCCAGGGCTGACCGGGAGGCAGCCTTACCTTCAGGGATTTCGGTCTCCAGCGAGACAGACGTATAAGTAGATAGTAGAACAGGGTGCCATGGAAAGTGCTAGAAATGAGGGATGAGCCAAGTGCTACTGGAGCCCAGAGGTGAGAGTAACTCTCTTCGCCTGGACAGAACCGGAACTTGGTGAAAATAAACAAGCTCACATAAGGCAGACAGGTGGCCAGGCTGCCTCTGCTCTCACCACCAATCCCTTTATTAACTGACAGTCACATTTTTCAAAGCTCGCCCAGGAAGGAAAAGGTCTCATCTGGAAGCCCGGAGTCCCCAGGATTTCTCAGATTCGCATTTGGGGGTCCACAGAGACGCTGAGATGTTGACCTGCAGAAGAGGGGGTAGCACTCCTGGCCCAGCCCGGACCCCGTGAGAGCCCCTCCGGGAACCCTCTGAGGTCATCACAGCCTCATTTCCAGTCCCCCCCTGCCCTGGGTCCAGCCTCGTTCCCCCCGAGTTGCGCCCATCCTGTGGGTGCAGGTGAGCAGGTCCATCATTGTCCTGCTGGCCCTGCCTGGAGAAGGGCCGTCCCCTCTCGGCTGCAAGGTCCCTCCTGTGGGGTGGCCGCTAGCCATGTGCGCAGCCGTAACTGCGGCCAGAACCCAGGGAGGGCAAGGGGCGGGCGCTGGGGACACCTGGGGGCTCATCCCACCCCGCACAGAAATGCGCGGCCGGGGCGCTGGAATGCTGCCTTCCTGCCCCCGTGTCCAGGGCCATTTGTAAACCCCTAACTTCGATTGTATCTGCACCCCAACTAACTTCCTTTTTGACACCAAGACGCTTTCTTACGTCTTTCCCAGCCAGAGAGCTCTTACTCGCATGGCTAGGGTGGTATATTAAGCACGTGCGTGGCTGATAACTCTTCTCTGATGAAGGCCACAGCCTCCTAAATTCCTGCCATTTCTACGGGCCTATTTTTAAATAAAGGACACGGGGTGCCACGCTGCTCGTTCCAAGAGACCTGATTCAAAAGTGGATGCAAATCAGGTGCCCTCCCTCTCAGGATAATTGTAAAATATTATGATGATGATACACGCATGCCCATGGAGGAAAGACCCGTCCGAGGACGGCTGCTGTTTGTACTTGATTCCCCTGTAAAAGGACGGATGTTCACCTGGTGACTGGTGATGCCTGGGCAGGGGAGGGGACACTGGCATGACAAACGGTGTGACTAGAGAAGCAGAGGAAGATGGGCGTGTTCTGGTTCCCTAGGACCTGCCTTTATTTTTATTTATTTATTTATTTATTTATTTATTTTTGCAGTACGCAGGCCTCTCACTGCCGTGGCCTCTCCCGTTGTGGAGCACAGGCTCCGGACGCGCAGGCTCAGCGGCCATGGCTCACAGGCCCAGCCGCTCCCCAGCATGTGGGATCTTCCCGGACCGGGGCACGAACCCGCGTCCCCTGCATCGGCAGGCGGACCCCCAACCGCTGCGCCACCAGGGAAGCCCCCTATTTTTTAAATTTTATTGCCATGAACAAGATTTACAAAGAACTTTATTGAAATGGAAATACTGAGTATTTTTTATACTTAGTTATTTTCATTTACTACTTTTTCTTTTTTTAAAAATTTTTACTGGAGTATAGTTGATTTACAATGTGGTGTTAGTTTCAGGTGTACAGCAAAGTGAACCAGTTATACATTTATCCACTCTTTTTCAGATTCCTTTCCCATATAGGCCATTACAGAGTACTGAGTAGACTTCCCTGTGCTATACAGTAGGTCCTTATTAGTTACCTATTTTATAGATAGTGATGTGTATATGTCAATCCCAATCTTCCAATTTATCCCTCCCCCACCCCTTACCCCCTGGTAACCATAAGTTTGTTTTCTTCCTCTGTAACTCTATTTTTGTTTTATAGATAAGTTCGTTTGCACCTTTTTTTAAGATTCCACATATAAGTGATACCATATGATATTTGTCTTCACTTTCTGTCCTATTTCACTCAGTATGACAATCTCTAGGTCTATCCATGTTGCTGCAAATGGCATTATTTCATTCTTTTTCATGGCTGAGTAATATTCCATTGTATATATGGACCACATCTTCTTTATCCATTCATCCATTGATGGACATTTAGGTTGCTTCCATGTCCTGGCTATTGTAAATAGTGCTGCAATGAACGTTGGGGTGCATATATCTCTTCGAATTATGGTTTTCTCTGGGTATATGCCCTGGAGTGGGATTGCTGGATCATATGGTAGCTCTAGTTTTAGTTTTTTAAGGACCCTCTGTACTGTTCTCCACAGTGGCTCTGCCTTTATTTAAAAGGCAGTGAATGCAGAGGTAGAAGGTTTGCCCTCACCTTCTGCTGAGTGGCCCCAGGACACTCCTATCCCCTTTCTGCATCTCCTTCTGCCCCGCTTAGAACTGGGTGAAAACCCTTGCCACCAGAGTGCTCTGGTAGCAGACAGGTGGTGGACGCCACAGCTGATGGTCAATGTAAGGGAGTTGAAAATGCAAGGATGAAAGGCACCATTATCATATTCCATCAAGCGCTTGTTTTGTAATTCGTACCTAGGTCATCTCCGGATTGCTCAGAAATGCTTCAGAAAACTGCATCTCACAGGATGGGACTCTCTTCAAAGGCAGTGGGATTCAGGACCTTGTTGCTCACTGTGTGGGTCTGGTACCAGCAGCACCTGGGAAATGCAGACTCCTAGGCCCTGCCCAGACCTGCTGAGTCAGGACATGCATTGCAACAGGTGAGCGTGTGTACAAGAAAGCTGGGGACACAGCACTCTCGAGTGGAAAACAGCCTTGGACCCCGGTCTCTGTTCAACCAGTGACTAAGTGATCTAGGAAAGTCACTTTTCTGTGCTGCATTTTCCCATCTGTAAAATGGGCATCATTCACCTTTATCAATTTGATAGGAAACAGGTGAAGATAGTGACATTGTACTCTAAGCTAACAAAGTAGTGAGCATGTTGCAAGAGGTTACAGAAAGTCTATGCAGAAGCTGACACTCTAAATATTAGTCAGTAACGACACTGACAGCACTTTTACTTTTACTGCTGAGAGAATGAGCTGTTTTACAGCTGCGGTGACACCAGGGCTCCATCAGCACAACCTCGTTCCGTGTACCCGGATGTAAGTAATTCTCCAAAAGTTACTTTGATAAAACCCCTCAAGGAGACAATTCAATTTCCAAATGTAAATTCCAACAACATACAGAGGGACCACTATTGCTTCCAGTACCCTGGTGAGAAATGAGGTTTTCTACAAAATGAGATTGCCTTTGACATTCTTGCTTTCCTGCAAAGGGTTTTTCAATGTTAAAGGAAGCTGTTTCTGTTGGGAAAGGATTTGTTCGTGTAAAGTCGAAAGTTTACGCTTGTTATGCATAAGTTCAAGGAAGACAGAAATGATGTAGAAAGACAGGAATATTCAATGTCGTGTGGTTTTGAAGGGCTTGCTTCCGAGCCTTAATTATGATCCGTCAGTCCTACAGAGGATGAGATTCTCGCCGTGTGAACAGGAGACGTGGACCCACCGCTGTCTCTCCCCACTCGTACCCCCCTCACCCTACAGCGCTTCCCGCTGCCGGTGTGCGCATCCGGCCACCACAGCGCGGAAGCTGCCGGATTCAGAATTCCACTTCAGGTGGAACGGCCAATTCAGTTTCTAGATATTTTGCTGTTACAAACATTGTCCACGTTCTATAGGCAATAACACAAGCAAGTGAAATACTCTGGGGAGAAAAACTCAACACGTGATGATAAAGTTTTCCTCTATTTGATTTTCATGATTTGACATACAAGAATACATTGATAGGAGAGGAGACCTTCTCTGTAGCATTAAAAGTAAATTGTGGGCATTCAGCCCTTAATTCCGTTGAGTGTTTCTTTTTTTTTTTTTCCCCAAAAGGCTGTGTGATATTTAGATGACACAGAATCAAATGACCTGGACACCTAACTTGTGCTGGATTAAAGGGTGTCTTGAGTGCAACACACTTCGGTGGTCAGAACCGTGATATTCTCCTTGGTTTGGGCATCACCTCATCCAACAAAAGATTTATAACAGAGGCCAGTTGTTATTCTGTGACACTTTCAATCAGGCATCTAGGGAAGGACCTCGGCAACTTACAAAAAAACCAGAGATGGCCTGGTGCCCTGGGAAGGAAGCTGCCTGTGCTCTGGCTTCATTCTCTGTGACCTTGGACAAGGCACCTAATCTTCTTGGATGTGCTTCCTCCATTTATAAAGTGGGTAGAACCACATGGTCCCTTAAATCCCAAATTTCACCATTTACAGGACGATGGAGTCTTATCATCTGTGCCAGGCAGAGCGCGTCCCAGGCTCCCTCCAGGTGTGTGTCTGCCGCCCGCCCCTCCCCTGGGGTCTGGCACACACAGGGCAAGGTAAAGACTTCCAAGCTGGATGCCCTTTCTTCCCTAAACACGCTTCTGCATCTCCCACCGGCCAGAGAGACCACTCACTCTGGTCATTCTAAGATGCGGTTCAGCTCTTTACGTGGAGAGGGTAAGGCACGACAGTAGCTGACAATTTATGGACCATTTTCCTGAGGTCTAAGCGCAAATCCATCTTTCGTATTGGACGCTGCCACCAGTCGGCAGGGGGTGTTTTAATTATTATTTCATGTTGGCATGAAGACACTGTCAGATAGGGCCCTTCAAAGGAAACTCTTGCTTTGGGGGGCCGTGGGAATCTGTACTTTTGGCCCATGCTTCCCAGCACATGTATTGGTTTCCCTAAACTATACTCCATGGAGTACTTACCCTACCGCTTGAGAGATGCAAGACGCGCTTCCCAGCGGGATCTGTGTCTCCCGGGATGCTCTGAGCAAGCGCTGAAGGGCAGGTCTACGGTGAGTAAGGATCGTATCGAGGATGGATACTGGTTTTCTATTTTATATATAGTAGTGTGGATACTTTTAATCCCAAGCTCCTAAGTTATCACGCCCCCCTTTCCCCCTTCGGTAACCAGAAGTTAGATTCTATGTCTGTGAGTCTATTTCCGTTTTGTAAATAAGTTCCTTTGTACCATTTTTTTAGTTCCACATATAAGTGATATCGTACGATATTTGTC
Source organism: Delphinus delphis (assembly GCF_949987515.2). Lineage (NCBI taxonomy): Eukaryota > Metazoa > Chordata > Mammalia > Artiodactyla > Delphinidae > Delphinus > Delphinus delphis. Next base: position 85,441,028 of record NC_082695.1, read on the forward strand.
TTTCTCTGTCTGACTTACTTCACTTAGTATGATAATCGCTAGGAACATCCATGTTACTGACAAGGACCTACCAAATAGCAAAGGCAACTATACTCAATATCTTGTAATAACCTACAATGGAAAAGGATCTGAAAAAGAATGTGTATATATACATATATATGTATGTACGTATATACATTCTTGTATATGTATACATATACATATATATATAGTCAATCACTTTGCTGTACACCCGAAACTAACACAACACTATACATCAACTATATTTCAATAAAAATTATGAAAAAAGAATAGACGCTAAGACAGTATTTACACCCGGCCACTTTTAGTCTCGTTTTCACATCTCATTAGCTACTCAGATCTGGAGAGAGAATTATACAGAAGACTAAAGCATACAGAATTGAAATATGCACCTTATTTGAGTTTTGTGGAATATCAACTCTCTACTATCAAGAATTACTTGAACTGATACATACTGGGAAAATACTATTTATTTTGTATAGCACTTTTTTTTTTTTTGCCTGTGTTCCACAGTTTGCTCATGGTAACAGCAACAAGGTTCTCATGTCAAACATTCTTCCTTTTATAAGTTGAATAACATGATGCTACAGGTCTACTAAAAAATGGAATTCCAAGGTTAAAATGCCCATACCAATGGTACTGAGAATCCAGCATTTTACATTTTGACTTATGAAATGTGATCCAAAATATGATCATAATTCTGGGCCATAACTAGAAAATCAGTTACAGAAAATCTAACTTAAAAAAAACCTGCCAACAAACCCCAAAATTAACTAATAAAGTTTGCATAAATTTTGTCTCTAAATAAGTATTATAGATAACAAATAATATTGAACAAAACAAGAGAGTGGAAAGTATAGAGAACAGTAATTATGAATTCATCAAGTCAGGCCATTTGCACCTGGGCTACATTCATAAAACGTGCATTGTAACCCCTAGGAAATTATTATCCACAGTTGATCGTGCTTGGTCTTTTCCTACCATATATTTTCTGAAAGTTGCACGTTGCTCATCTGTTTTTGTACAAATCTAAAATACGGTATTTATCCCATATGTACATGTGGTCAAGTGATCAAGAAAAACATCTTCAGTACCGAGCACTCCCTGCCCCATTTTAAAGGAAATCCTGACGGTAGTGAGTTCACGCTAATTGGGAGCTCTACGAAGGGGTTAAAACGTTACCCATTACAAGTCAGGTGGCCATTGTAAATGTTACCCAAATAAAAGCCAGAAACAGGAAGCCAAAAAGCAGGTCCCTACGGCAAACATGTCTTAAATGATATCATTTGTCAAGTTTCCAGCATCTTGTGGTGGCAAACACACAAAAAGAAGGTCTGTGTTGTACTGAGGACATTACAGCCTCATTAGCTGGAGTGTTCCTTAAGCACATAATGCAAGATTTTCATTTTAATAAGCAGCTACTTGTCACTGCACTTTCATTAAATACTGAATGTAATACTAATGACCCTTTATAGATGCTCCATTCTACTCCTGAGAAACTCCATTCAGATGAAATCATATAATAACAATTTATAGAACATGTCATGCAAAACTTCCGTGTCATTTCTTTGCAAACTATTCCCTCATCTTTTTTTTTTTTTTTTAATGCTGAAGTCGGTCAACAGCAGAAGTCATCGTCTAAGGGACCTGCAATGACATTGTTGGTATTTTTCGCGTGCAAGACAAATTGGAAGGAAGAGCATTTGGCTTTTTAGAAGTCACAATGGAATGGGAAGGAAGAGTGGGGACTCCCTTGTTTCTTGGCATACTTACTGGAGTCAAGGCTCTCCATCCGCCCAGCCAGAGACCTCAAGGCTGATGTGTAGAGAAGGCCACCCTGAGAACCCAGAAATAATTCATCCACCGTGATCGTTCAGCCCTGGCCCCGTCTCTAAACAAAGACTGACAATTGCTCTGAATTATGGATGTACTTTTTGCGATATGTAATACAGTTCAGAAGAAAGGTGGTGAGAGCATTGTACCATTTCACCTCCCATTAGAGGCTGGTCTTGAACGATAATCCCAGAAGATGAAACTGATGCTGAACTATGACCCTCAATTTACAAATCATTTTTCAGAAGAATAAAAAAAAAGTTTAAACATATTTTTGGCATTATCTGAATGGGCAGAATCCTTCATGCTTGTTTTCTAAGAATAAATGAAAACAGCATGCACTGTAGTTTCTTAGTGTGGGGAAAGACAGAGCAGGGTTTTCAGATTATATTTTATTTTAAACCTGGGTGTTTGCATTTTTTTTAACATTGCTGAATTTAGTATATGCCTTCAAAACATAATCAATTTCTATTCTGTAGCTTAAGGGATCCATCAGTTAAAATGTTGGTCTTTCATCTTTATTACTCTCCCATTAAAATGAGAGAAACCGGGACGCAATTCAGTTTAGAAGCAGCAATTTAGTTGGCGATGTCCTTACTACTCAAGTCTTGACAGAAGAAGAAAACGCGTGATAGCTTGGACTTCACACATCTAGCTGCACAGGAAGCAACTAAGCCTATCAGACAGATACTATGTTAAATTGAATAATATACTCTGATGAGATGATTTGATTACACGTTTCGCCACTACCGGTCATTCCCTTGCACTTACATTCATAAAACCTGTCCCCTCCCCTTTGTTTGTGTATCGAAAAGGTAGGCAAAGTCTCCTTCCGTTTTGCTATAGCTGTGAGGTCTGAAAGGGACAGATTAATAACGGAGCAGCACACTGGACCAGCTTCTCTGGTACCCTGAACTAGTAACCCTTTGCTATAATGAGGACACAAAGAGCCTCCCATCAGGCTGCTCCCCTTCTTCATAACTCAAAAGCGTCACGGTGGCAATAGCCTCCAGTGCTATTTGTCTTGAGTGCAGTTGTGACACTTCGGCGTGATCCATAATTTGGTAGGTATTTACCGTGACATTTCCCTTCAGTGCAGCCATAACATTCAGTGAAGCCATTATTTGGTCCCATTTACCATATAAATTGTATTGTTGTGTATGCATGCTAGCAGCTACATTAGGTACCTGAAAATGAGTAAATCTTGTAAAATAGATACTAACAGCTATTCAGCAGTAAGCCTTGCTCCTCAGACAGAAGGAAAGAAAAATTAAATACGGTCACCAAGTTTCCTGGAGCATCTTTAATTGCTTGTCTATTTATTTAGCATGTTAGAGACGCCGAAACCCAAGGCTTTGAAAAATACTCTGGCGGGCTCTGCCTTCATTAGAAAGGCACGATGGCATTCCCACCTTAATGATGAAAACCGGAGCAGCCTTTGGTGAGCTGAAGGTTAGAATGAAGGCGGATCAGCGGCAGGCTTGATTCAGAGGGGAAGGCGCGGGACTCGTTACTTTCGTGTCTGTGACATCAGGCGATAGTGACAAGAAGCATCTCATTCCACCAGGACATGTGGAGAAGTAAAATGGGAACAGAGCATCAGTGGCTGCTGTACTATTTCCACGATCAGAGATAAAACACACCTTCCGAAAGTCTCTAACACGAAGCACAATCATTTTAGATCATTTTGGTGCCTACTTTGCACGATGCTATTTGACGTACCCTACTTAGGCTTATGAAGGGTGCTGTTAGGTACCTACAGTGCTTTCCCCTGTATGGCCCGTGTTTTGTTATGTAGACCCTCACTGTGGATGGAGCACATCCTTTTCCCTTTCCCGTGCCTGTAGTAAATTTTTAAAGTCCCCTGAATCTCTATAGTTTCCCTTTCCCAAACCTGCTTTTTGTCTATATACGTTTTCAACACTAATTTTCTTCTTAAGCGAAGAGAGAAATTTTCCATCCTACACGTGCCTCACCGGGATGACTGCGCATAAAAGCCATTAAATGAGAGATGCTTCTTTAAAAGAGGTCTGTGCTCACTTAATTTTTTTTCTAATAATCTAACAAAGTCAAAGTTTTGGGAGAATCCCTCCAAATTTCTATTTAGATAGTTGGCTGGTGATTTATAGAAAAAGGAGGACCATTTCCTGAGAATATGGACTCTGAGAAACGGCTGACTTTTGCTGTATCTCTCATTTATTAACAACTTACTAGCATCAGACCAGACTCTTCCAAAGCAAAGAACTCATGAACTATTTTCAAGACCAATTTTAAAATCTCATCAAGCTGAAGACATACTGATTTGATCAGATCTTGCATCAGGAATTAATTTAGTTCCCTGGGACAATAAAATCTGGAATGAGACCGTCCATGAGTAAAGAATTGAATGTAAAGGTTTTACCTCCGTGCCATTGAGGGAAGTTTTATTAGCACATTTTTTATATTTTTTTTGCAATGGAGGAGCAAAAAAAAAGAACGAAATAAAGAAAAGAGAAAGAGAAATCTATTCATTAGAACTTACTTCTGTTTTAAAAAATATTATCTGCGTTACTAACTAAAAATAAATTGATTTGAGTAATTCTGGGGCATAAAATGTCCATTTTCTTTGTCCTTTTATTTATGCCATTGTTCTGTTTTTACAGCTTACTGTGGACAGAGTGAGGTAATTCAACAACAATTTTTCCAGTGTTTTTTCTCATGTACATATAATCGACGGCCCGGAAGACAGACTCCAGGCCGGTAAACCTGCCCTCTGCAGACAGATCTCCAAGGTCGACCTTACAAACCAGCTCTCCACTCGCATACATCTTAAGCAAGTGGTCCATGGCGGCTCGATACTTAGAAAGGTAATGGTTCAAGAAGAAGCCCTGGACGCTGGCGGATTTCTTCAGCAGTTTGGCTGGCAGTGTTACTGCTTTCACAGGGGACAGGCCAGTAGGAGTCTGGTAGCCAGAGACAAACCCAATCACTATCAGGCGCCCTTTGGTAGCCAAGGCGTCCACAGCCAAGTCAAACATGGCTCCCCCGACGGATTCATACACCACGTCCACGCCTCGCGGGTACTCCTGCTTCAGGACAGCACCCACGTGCTCGCCGTTATAGTTGATGGGACGATCACAGCCAAGAGATTTCAGAAAGGCAGACTTTTCATCAGAAGAGCAAGTTCCAATTACATGGCACTCGGCCTTCTTTGCAAGCTGGACGGCAAACTGGCCGGTCCCCCCAGCTGCTGCGGTCACCAGAACTTTCCTCCCTTCTGATAGCTCTCCGAGCTCTTTCAGGCTGATGTAGGCCGTGGTACCACTCACCAGGAGGGTGAGATACTCGGGTTTCACGGCCGGCACGGGAATGGCCGTGCTGGCGGGCACCACTGTGTACTCGGCAAAAGAGCCAGGTGTCATGTAAGCCACAGCCTGGCCAACTGTGAATGTGGCGCTGGCGGAGAGACCCAAGGCCACCACCTCGCCTACACCTTCGAAACCTGCGTCAAACGGGATCTTGACGGAAGGGTCATAGCGGCCGGCTGAATAGTTTATGTCAGATGCATTAACACCAACAAATCTAGAAGAAAACAAACACAAATACATTCAGATGTTTTCTTCATCAAGGCCTTTCTATCCCACTTAGAAAAAGTCCTCTAATTCTGGTGACTGTGGTGGGTGGTGAAGCTATATATTCTGATAGAATTTGAAAAAAACGGTCCTGATATTCTGTTCAAAAAAAAAAAAAAGAGAGAAATCAAACAAGTGTGATTTCAACAGTGATTTGTTAGAGTTTTGGTGTATTTTATTCTTTCATTAGTTTAGGAATAATTTCACATCCCTCTAAACAGCAAGCTATGTACTTCACATGCCATTTATCCCCCTCCGATTCCTTTCAAAAGAGGAAAAAAAAAAAAAGTTAGGAAGCCCTCTTATACACAAACTTCACTGGAGCTATGAGTTGGAAATTAATTGGCCTCTTAACAAAGATGTTAAAAACAACAGTGGGATAAAATATATTCAAAGAAGTAGACGTGTATTGATTCTGGCAACAATTTAACACTTCAGATAATAATAGTAACGACAATGATATTATTAAAGGTTGATGTAACGTGCAAGGTCACTGGCTGTTACACGTTACTGCAGGGGTTGTTTCAGTGTGAGCGAGGCTGCAGCAAATTTTCTTTCTCATGTAACTACGTCCAGCGTGAAAATATGCACTTTGATTAACTGAACAAAAATTGTCTCATAAGGGTAGAGAGATTTTTATGCAACATCCAACATTTTACAGTCCTTCCCAGATGAAAAGGAAAGCAAATCGGCACTATATTTTTCCTCAACAAGAAGCAGAGACGTACTTGATTAATACCAGATGATTATTTTCACTTGGTATCCAGAGTCAATTTAATTGCGAGGCTGGTATTTTTACCAGCTTTTTTTCATCTCAGTATACCTCATAACAGAAATATCCTGATACATAAGGAAAAAAGCCGTCTCCTAAGGATGTCAGGAGGTGGCTGAGACACGTAACGCAGGACCCTAAAAATGTCATTTCCACCTGTAATGAAATGAAAAGGTGGTGGTATCTGGTGGCAGGAGGAAAGCTGGTAAAGTAGGCCATTTTAAAATAATTTACTTTTAATTTAACTTAATAAACCCCAAACTGCCCCATGCAAGGATCCACTTCCACTGTATTATAGACAATGCTTTGCACTTACACATGCGCCCTTATGATTGTGCCCTGTATATCCACACCCTCGAAAGCTCTCTACATCCTGTAGAAATAAGAAAGCAGGAAGCACTTTCCTTCGGGCACGTCCAGCCGCTTTCAGAGGTTAGCAGACACACAGCCTCACTAACACGCTACAGAATTCCATACCCATACGTGACACACAGTAACGAGCCGCGGGAATAATGATTTTTGGTGGCTTCTCATTCGGCCTTTAATACCAAGATGCCCACGGTCTATTTTTTGGAGTGGGGGGGAGGGGCCCCTACCTTTCCTTTCAATTTACCCAACTCTCCAGGCCTAGTCTTTTTTAAAAAGGGGCCAGCTTCCTGAGAGCGTGCTTCTGGACCTCACGGAGGCCTGCCAGGGCAGAGCCCAGCTGGATCACCTCTTGGTGCCCTGCTCGAGGCCGCAAAGCCAACTCTAAGGAGGCGTCCCCGGGGGTGGGAGTGGCGGCCTGTGCCACAGAGGCTGGGGGCCAGGGCGGATCGCCAGCTCCCTTCTCTTCGTCCCGTGGCCCTCGCCCCTCCCGTCTCATCCCCCTCCTTCCCCCCCCACCCCAATCCGGCTGGCGTTTCTACCTTCCCAACCGCAGAGGCCCTTCCCTTGCGGGGAGCCCTTGCCTTGGACTCGGAGGGACGCCCCGGTGGGAGCTGGCCCCTCGGGTCGCCCCCCCCTCGGAACGGGATGCCCTGGGGGGGCTTCGAGCGGGAAGGCGCTGCTGGAGGAAAACGCAACCCCCGCCGTCTGCCGCCCCGGGCCGTGGTGGCCACTTCCCGGGGAGAGGTGGCGGGACCGAGCAGGGCGCACGCCTGGGAGGAAAGCGGCGGGGAGAGGGCCCCCGCGTGCGTGTGCGCGCGTGTTGGGGGGCTCTGCCGGGAGCTTGAGTTTACCACGGGGCTTTGCTGAAAAGCCCAAATCAAACATTGCGGTGGAGCCCGGCCAGCGCTGGAGGGGTGGCAGGAGACCGCAGGGCCCGCCGCGCGCCCACTCCACGTCTCCGACTCCCTGCGGCGCCCTCGGTGCGCCCGGGCGAGCCTGCAGGGCGCCCGAAACCAGCGCTTCTGCGGGTGTCTCTTCTCGGAGGTGCCCGGCCTCCGCCGCCCCGCGGCCTCTCCACCGCCACCACCCAGACGCCATCAGTGAGTCCGACTCCCGGAGCGGGCTGGGGCCGCGCAGGTCGCCGCCCAGGCCCACGACCGTGACCTCGGCCTCCCTGGGCCGAGCGGGGGTCCCGGCGGGCGCGCCCAGCTCGCATCGGCAGCGGAGCTCGGGCCCGGGGGTGGGCAAGTGCGAGGGGAGCCCCGAGCACACGGCGCGCCGGAGCGCAGAGGCCGCGGGACAGAAGCCGCCGGCGGCCAGACCGTGACCTTGGCCTCAAAGGCACCCCCATTTTTTGTGTCTCCCCACCCCACCCTGCCGCCCTCTAAAGAGCCTGCGTTGTTGGTGAAGGAATCCCGAGTTCCTACTCGGCTTCGCGCCCCTCGCCCTCTCCAGGGTCGCCCAGCCCCTGGTGCGCATCCCCACCTCTCCCTGGACCCCCGCTTTGACGCTGCGCCGCCGCCGCGGCTGGTGGGCACCCGCCACTGCCCGGACGCGCCTAGGTTCTTACCTGGGCTTTGGGAAGAGCTGCGCGAGGGTCGGGAGACCGCGCCTTCGGCTCCGTCAGAAACAAGTTCAAGAGCAGCAGGCGCAGTGGGCAAGGGGTCCGGGTCGGGGGAGCAGGGGAAAGGAAGAGAGCGCGAGCGAGAAAAGAAGGAAGGGGAGACGCGCATTGGGACCCTCGCCTTGTACCCCCCTTTAACTTCAAATATGTGCTTTTAATGAGTGCAGGGGTCTAGCGATCCGACGGGCAGACCCACTCAAAAGACTAAAATCGAGGAACCCCAGGAAAAAGAATGGGACGGTGCGGACTTTCCCCAAATATATACCCTTCCAGAGTCACTCGGTTTATTTATACTAAAAAGTGATGAACCCCTTCGTCATATTTACTGTGAAACAGGGCAGCCCTCAGAGGGCCTCAGGGAAAGGCTTTTCTCTGAACAAAAACCAAACCTGAAAACTCAAGTCCAGAGCAAATACTGGGAGACAAAGTCGTCCAAACCAGACCTTCCCTTTAAAAAAAGAAAGAAAAAAAAAGAAAAAGAAAAAGAAAAGGAAGAATGAAGGAAAAAAAGCTTGGCCTGGAGAATCAGCAGAAATAGTTACCCTCCCGTGAGCAACAAACGGTTTATCAAAAACGCCTTCCCCATCCCCCATTTTCTGTTTGCCATTCCTACAAACTCTTTGCTCCATTATCTTACACTTGAGCAGAAAATCGTTAGAAATATTTGGAAACGAAATAATGTGTCACTATCTTACAGAAAAAGCTAAAAATAGTGCGCGAACTGACTTAACCAGAAGGTGTCTTTCTCCCTTTTTTCTTTTCTTTTCTGCGGGCTGGGCATCCAGGAAGAGAAGCAAGGTCGTCCTCGTATGTTTGAAACCGGAAGGTGAGAACTGGATAAAGGAACACCGATGACACATTCTGGAGGGATTCTAGGCTCCCCTTCTCACACCTTTCCTAAATGGTAAACCTGATTATCTTAAATCGATGTCTGGCTTAAAAAGCACTTCCCTCACCGTGAACAGAAAATTTGTATTTTCTGTTAAAATGGAATGAGACGTGCAAAAGGTTCCACTGAAAAAAAAAGTCAAGACGGAGCACAATTAAAACCCCCAAACACCTTTCCGAACAAGTGAATTTGGGCTGAATCCATTCATTCCAGAGCAGATTTTATTACGATAAAAATAAGAAGCTCTTGCACAAAATTGTCATGCAGTTAATACTGTTTGGGGCGATTTCGTCTAGGATTAAAATGAACTAACCTGCAGCGAATTACTAAGGCTCTATTCTTAAAAAAAAAAACAAACAAAAACACGGTAAAATGCCTCCCTTACTGACAACGTTTGCTAGAATAAAGGACCTTCCCACAATTTGGAGGTGGGAGCAGATTTTCCAACAGAGTAAGGAGAGGGAGAAGCAAAGGTTCCGCCCCTCCCCAGAAGCAGAAAACTCGCCCCATTCTTCTGTTGCGGATTTCAAAGTAGAAGTTAGAGGTCAAGCGTTTAGTATAAATATACTGTTTATATTAAAGGGATTTTTGTCATATGGGGATGGAAGATAGAAGCATGGATCTCCTCCAAATTGAGGAGCTTCCAACATGGCAGCCGGCGCTCCAGAACTCCGACCACCCAATTCAGGGACCGGCCCCGGTTACCCAACGCGGGGAACGGGGCCACAACCGGGGGAGCCGGTGCCCTGGAGGTGGGGAAGCCGGGCGGCCGGGAGCAGCCTCCACGACGGCGCGGGCGGGGGGCCCACCTCTCTGCTGCTGGGAGTGCTGGAACTTCACACCTTCCCCTGCCTGCCCCGCTCAGTCGCCCCTCCCCATTTCACACCCTGTTTGCAAAAGGTATTATTTTTCTAAGCAGTCGTGGGTGTGTGTACATCAGTGTTCACCATCACCAGTGCAGTGCATCGGAAAAAGAAAAAAGAAAAAAAAAAAAAAAAAGCCTGGGTGAAACTTTGCCTGTTAAGTCTGTTTGGAGGCTTTTCGGTCTGAATCTCATCTCGACTTCCAGCAAATCACTCGTGTGTTCTGTATGTTCTGCGTGAACACACACGCCTTTCTTTTTAACTTGGTAGGACGCGTCCGGATCTCGACAGCCTTAGCCTTTCAGGGCACGATGAAGTAAGTCCTCTGCAGCCCAGTTTCCATCAGTGCAAAATTTTTAAAGGACACACACGGCCCACCGTTTAAGGCACTCCCCGCGCCCACCTCATCCCCAGCCTCCACTCAATCCCGCCCTTGGCTCACTCAATTTCTAAGTTTCCAACAGGTCCCCAGAAGTTTCATGTCATGATCAGAATTCTGAAGTCTTCTAGCCTTGTTTGGAAGGCTGATATGAATTTTTACTAAAATGGACACTTAAGCTTTACCCCAAGCTATTTAGATAAGATGCATTTTGTCCTTCAGCCCTCGCAGGGGACTTGGTCCTTTCTAGCACACCATTTACAACACGGTTACAACCAGAATTTACTTCTCCCTTCGAAAGTACTATTCAACCTGAAATATGCAACACTGGAACCCCTCAGATGGGACTGAGCGGGCGGGCGAGTCCTTCTTTTGCCCAGGGAGTAGAGGAACGGGGACCGGCCCGCCTGCAAGCCCGGCTGCCAGGGGACCCACCCGGCAGACCCGCGGGCACGGCTCCGAAGAGTGAGGTCCCTTCCTTCCTGTTGCTTCAGCAGTTACTAAAGATTATGAGGTGGAAACACCCTCAGGTGGGAAGTGTGGAGGTGGAAAAGACAGTCCAAAGGTCGGGCAACGACCCGAGCGAGTGTCACCCGAAGGTGTGCAAAACGTGCGGCCCAATGCAGCCATGCTCCCACCCCGGCCCCTGCCCAGCCGCCCGGGACGCGCGCCACGCGCCCGTCGGTACGCTGCAGGGCACAGACGACAGTCACACAGCACTGACAACACGCAGACGGCACCGGCGAGGCGCACACCGACACACCCAACGACAGGCTCCGCCATTGCGAGGTGGCTGCCAACCTGGAGCAAACGGGAAAAGCCAGCGGGTCCCCGGCCTCCTTCCTCCAAAGCACGTTACCTAAATGTCGCAGTTTGTGTCCAGGCTGTTCCCGCTCCACCCTAAAGATTATGCGAACGCAGGAGCCGTGGATGCGCGCGGGTGGGCAGGGCGGGGAGCCTCCCCTTCTGGGTCCCGTCGGTTTTATTTCGGGAGCGGGAGGGGGAGGAGGGAGGGCTGGGGGAGGGGAGGGGAATCCCAAATTAAAATACCCCTCAGTTTTGAGGACGTTCGGTGCCATCGGATATTCACACCAGCAACAGTCACATTACATTCGCCTTCGCCAGATGGCGGCGGGTTCAACTTCCCGGGATCTCGCAAAGTCAGGCTGTGCGCCCGAGCGCGCGCCGGGTGTGGGGACGCAGGTGGGCGCGGGACAGCCCGGGAGCTGCGCAGCGCTGGCCGGGGCCGGGGCCCGGGCCGGAGCCGGGGCGGGGGGCGCGCGCCGGGCTCACCGGTTCCGGACGAGGAGGTCTCCGTCCCCGGGGAGTGGCACCGGGCAGTCCCAGCGCAGGGTGACGGCCTCGCGGAAGTTGGGGCTCAGCCGGGTCACCACCAGCTTCTGCATGGCGCAGGGGATGGCCGAGCCCTGGAAGTCCAGGAAGTGGCGGGAGTACGACATGTCCACGATGGCTCGGGCCCCGGCAAGCGCCAGCCGCAGCATGACCCGCGCCTCCGCCTGCTTTCTGCGCCGCCGCTGGCCGGGGTCGCGCCCAGCCCTGGCCGCTCGGCTCGGCTCCGCGCTGCTGGCGGAGCGGGCGGGTCCGCCCCTCCCCCGGCCCGCGCCCTCCCCTCGGCTCCCCCCCCGCGCCTTCCCCACTACGCCTGGTGCCCGCTCCCCCCTCCTGCCCCGCGGGGAGTCAGCGCAGCCCCCGCGGTTCCCGGGCGCGCCACCCCCGGGGTCCGGGCCGGGGGGATCGCTGCCGCTCCGGCCACTGCTCCTTTAATCTTTTTGTTTTGGTTTGAATCTGCTCGGCGCAGACTGGCCAAGGATCTTCTCCGCCCTCCCCCTTCCTCCCGGCGCCCGGGAGGCACCGGATATCCCCACCCTCCCCACGGTCTAAAAGCCGGATTTGACTCCTCTAAAAGGGTGAGGGGGGCGGCGAGGGGACCCGCGCGTCCCGCGATCGCCGCGGCCCACAGCCGGCGGCAGCCCGGGGCGTCCTCAGAGCTGCGCGGCGCCCGGCAGCCGGCGCAGGCGCCTCCCCTTCCCGTGCGAAGCGTTCACTTCCTTGCAAGGTGGTACGAATCAACCCCGAGCGCGGCCAGGGCGGCGGGGCACGGCCAGGGCCCGGGGCCGGGCGGGGAGCCCTGGCCGCCGGGGCGCCCTCAAGGGCACCCAACGCCGGGCGGGGGGCGCCCAGGGCATCCTGCGCCCCAGGCTCTTGGATCCCGTGCCCACAACGCCTTGCCCGCGCCTTCTGCCCTTAGTCTGTCCCGTGCAAGTTGCACGAACTAAGCCGTTTTATTTCTTTTGGCCAAGATTTCGTGTTTTTCCATGAATGTTGTATGTGGCCTCTGCAAGACTGTTACGGGTTTCCCATTGGGAAAGAACATATATATTGGAAACCAGAAGGCCGAATTCCCAGAGCACATAAACATTTTAAACTTCTGGGTGGGGATGCCGAGGGACTTAATTGAATTGGAGACGTTGGCATGATGTATGAAGACCTCTTTTTATAACCCAGCTAGAAAGATCTGCAGTTCCATCGTGTCAATTTTCTTCCTAATTGTTTGTATTGACCAAACAATCAATTCAGTTTTCACAGAGGGACCAGATTACATATTTTCCACATATTTTGTGTAATGAGCAAATCCATCATTAAATTTTTATTAAAGGTATACATTTTAATAATTTTTTTTGTTGTTTTCCACTTACCCATTAATTACCAAACTATAAAAGCCGCGTAGTGCCCCTCCCCAATCAGATCTAACCCCCGAAACTAAGATTGCCAAAGTGACACAGGTATTTTTATCTCAAATGTCGGACATTCCTCATCCAAGGGTAGTTTGTATCCACGTGGGTGCATGTGTGTATGAATGTACAAGCGGGGGCGGAGGGGGAGACTTACCGGTTTAAAAATCTGCAGGAACTAGTGTCTACTTAACTTGGCTTATAACACATGGGTTTTACCCAGTATCAGCCGGTGGGTTGCAATAACAACCCCCTCAATGTCTTTCTCCAATGTGCAATCTTTTATGTTATGCCGTATTAAGATTTCTTTTTTGTGTCATATTGTTCAGCTAGGAGAAAAAAAAAGAAAACAAAGCAATTAAAAAGATTGACAGGTATGGTTTGTGAGGGACCTATTTGTAATTGTCAGGGTGACGTTGGCAAGAGGAGGAGGAGTAAAAACTGAAGCCGGAAAAGCAGCTC